>NC_023174.2:11521813-12122940 GCF_000231095.2 Oryza brachyantha | reverse complement strand
CCTATTTTTAGGCTAAGTTCTCAAAAAAAATTTTAAAAAATAACTACATATATCCAGGTGGATACAGAGACCAGGTAAAAGAATGACCGTGCGGCTGCCTCGGCTGGAACTACATGATCCACCACGCCGCAGCCGGCCAGCTTCCTCGGGTACCACCCGACAGGGCAGTACAAGATGGTGCACCTCCCCGTCCATCGTCTCGGTGTGAATTTTACGTGTATCTTCCTATATATGTCTTGTTAGTATAGTCAGTGAACATGGGTTCACTATTCGAGAAACAATGGGATCAGCGGCGGTACCAAAAATTTAGGCATAAAAAAAATCCTACGAGCTTGGAAGAGATTTATCAAGTAAAAACAAGTTGAACGGATATCTGTAAACAGAAAATAATTTATAAGTAAATTTTTTATGTATGTACATGTTCTTAAATAGAGATCTAAAAGTAAATATAAAAAAATACGATGAAAAAATCTCATAACCAATTTAAGATTAATAAACATTGCAGAGATAGGTCGATAAGCAACCGTACGCATGTTAGGACGTCACTGTCACAATACATATCACAGAGACGGCCGCTTACCGAGGAACTCCTGCCATACATGATCGCGTAACTAATAACTCCAATGTAAATTACAAATACTGTAATTCCAAATTTTACAACTATATATGCGCTATTTCTCATTTAAAAGCATTAATGGTAAATTATATACATGTCTAATACTATATTAAGATTACACCCTCATATATAAAAATATTATAAGGTGTCAATTGGTTCCGCAAATTCAACGTTTATATCATTTAAATAATTATATATTCGGCATTCCATAGGTAGTATCATTAGATTCATATTTTAAGATACTTTCCGTTGCTGCTAATTTCTTAATTATTGGTAACATATTTTGAAAGTAATTAATGATCGAGATGTGTTATTTGAGACCAAAAATGCATATACTGTCCACGGAAAATATGTGGAAATTATTACCTTCATTACGTATACCCTTGAATTTTGCCGCATCCATATATTCTCATTACTTTTCATTCTGGAAGGTGATTTAGTGGATTTTGGAGGATTGCAGTCTTCAGGAAAAATTTCCACTTGCATCTTTTGTAACAAAGAAATGTGATTATAAAGCTTCTGTGGATTGCTCTCCTATATCTCCATTTCATAGGAAATTTAGCATGACTGTTTTTTTTTATTTTTCTTTGCCAGGTCCAATGCATATATTGCTCGAAAATTTCCCTGTTTCAATTCGTGTAAGCTAGCCTACATTCTCTACAGTGTTTCTATATTTTTCTATTCCCTTTGTTACAATGTAAGGTAATATTTAACTCAAATGCAACGAAGAGAATAGTTATTACCCCTCCGTTTTAAAATATTGTTATTGTGATTTTACCTAACTAGATAGCAGCATTGTATTTGACTATTTAATCCTACGTTCCAACTTCTGACCGGTTCGTGAATATTCACTTCCACAGTATCCTATTGTGGCATATGAACCAATTCCTTATTTATTTTGAATTGGAAGTCAATTTATCTGAATTACGTACTTACGTATGCAAATCATGTAATACAATGAACATGCACTTGATAACTCTGGAGGACAAGAGCACTATGGTTTGAGCCAACGAGAAAATGGACCTCGATTTGGATGGAAGCTCATCTAACACCGTGAAGTTTACCAAGGTTGGAGCCTGGATTATAGTTCAAAGTTCAGAGATTGATGTACTCTCAAAGTAGAAGCTGGATAAGAAGCAACACACATGAACAAACCAGTGGACTCAGAATAGCATACCATAATTCGAAAACCACATGAAGCTGCATTATGATTAAAAAAGATCCAGGCATAGCTAAGTAGAAGCTAATAACACGAGAGACGAAACGATCAACTTCCTGGAGGAAAAACGCGAGAACAAAAGCCCAACTCAACCAGTGACCCTGTGGTCTCGAGGGCTCTCAGCTAAGTACTCATGGTATTACGACGGTCTATTTAGGTACATATATAGGGCAAAAGCTTTTCCATTCCATCCATTACTCCTCATCATCATCGCCACCACCATCGCCACCGCCGCTGGCCTTCTTCATGTTCTTTCTCTTCACTCTGCCAGGAGGGCCTCCACCGAACGGGCTTGTCAGCGAGAAGTCGATGTGCTTCTCAGACTCCAGCCTCACCATGAAAGATGGGACATTGACGATTTGCCTGCCAACCCTGCGATGTGGTTTGGAAAAGTGAATTATCTATTAGCATGCTTGCCTAAATCTCAGTTAAGTAAAGGAGAAAGCAAGCACAATTTAGAGAGCATCCGTATTTTAGGAATCAGGAGAGATTCATATAAGGCTGCCATCCGTAGATATCATGTAGTCCAACAGAGCAATATTTGAAGGAAAACGTGTCAGCAATCATAGATCTCAAAGCAATAGAGCATGCCTTCTATAACCTAGCCTAACTAAGTTAGCAAGCTACTACATAGATTTAATTATTTAGCTAGTCACCAAACAACAGATGCCATCAACAAGAATGTTAAACATTTTGCATAGAAAATACTTCCAAGCACAAACATGCAATCAACTGCAACAATAATTTCTTCTGATACAAGGGCTTCAGAGAATATTTATCAAATCAAAGAATTCTCAGCAGACCATCGTGAGATAATTGATATATTCTCATCACTAGGCCCATTAACTCATATATTAGCAAGCAAATTGATTCATTGAAGCTTAGAGATCAGCACACTACAGTGACCTTCAAAACAGAGGAACGACAAATTATTACAAAGAAAAGGAAAAGAGAAGCATACCTGATGTGGCGTTGCCTGATCAAGACACGAGCATGGTGAATGGACTTGGCCATGCCAGCCTTGAAGACAAGAGTCTGGAGACGCCTTGCAAGGAAGTTCTCAGCAGTAAGAGCAAGGACGTAATCAAGCTTGTTCTGACCCTCAGCGAGAAGCCCATAGCGGTTCATGCGGCGGAGCAGAGCCTCACCCTCAAAGATACGGCGGGGGTTCTTCTCATCCAGTGTAAGCAAGTGCCTTGCAGCATTACGGATGCGGCTCAACGCATACTGAACCCTCCACAGCTCGCGCTTGCACCTCAGTCCGTACTCACCCACCAGCTTGAGTTCTGCATCAAGACGCTCCTTCTCATAAGGACGCCTCGGTTTCTTGAAAGTCTTACCATCTGCACAAAAATGTGTAAAAGAAATGTAAGAACAGGGTATGGTAATAAGGAGAACACAAAGAAATACCTAAAAGTGAAAATTGAAGTTCAGAGCAAGCCAGTTTGGTGTCTTCAATACTCACATTGTATAATTAAGGGTATACAAACAATTTCAGTGGGCAAATATCACTTCGTTTCAGTTGACCCTAGGGCCAAAATCAAGAAGCAGTTTAAACCGATGAGCTGGATCAAATACCCATCTCAAACCACCACTCATCCAAATATTTCCAAAATTGTACACGACTACAGGAATATCTGTTTCAAAAGCTAGAATCAAGTCATCAACATGATTCAAGCATCCAATAGAGGAATTAACCCTAACATGCTAAGCAGGGGCAAACAAGCAACACCACCACGAATCAGATCTAGTATATCCGCAACACCGCTAATTCGAATTCACAGAACCTAGAACGAAATACAGTACAAATCTTTTGGCCAATTTCTTGCCCCACTAAAACCAACGCGCTAGTTCATCTCTTTCACGGCTCAAAAGGGCGTCAAAGTAACGAAAATCCTCCAAAGCAACAGGGAACCAACCCAGGAACTCATGGGCGCAAGGGCATACGCACGAACACACATATTCAGAGACCCTCCCTAGATCACCCCCAGATCACAGGGCGCTCGCGCGCGACGGAATCGAATCAAGAGCAGGAGACGCGGGGGGTGGGGGTGGGGGGGAGGTGAGGCACCGCGTGATCTTACAGTTGCGGTAGAAGCTGACGTGCACCATGGCTGGTGCTGGAGCTCTCCCTCGCCGTCGGCCTCTCCCCTACGCCTTCCTCTTCTTCCTCTCCGCCGCCGCCGCTTCTGTGGTGGAAGGGCTCGAAGCTGTGTGAGAAGAGAGGCTTTTATACGGTACCACAAAACCCTAGTGGGCTGGGCCGCTCGGGAGCTATCCTATCTGGGCCGTCTAAGTTGGGCCCGCTTGTGACAGATGTTACGAACCCATTTAAGGACTTATGATGGGCCCAAATGGAGGCCCACCTACGTGTGTAGGGACGGGTTATGGACCTAAATTTAGGCCCACGCGAAGCCTAAGCTACTCAACCCCATCAAAATCTACATGGGCCAAGAGGTTAGTTCCATGGCTGCCAATTAATTAATTTCCCGACCTCTCCACAAAAGAGAAAATCTCCCAACTGGTAGAAATGCATATATTTCATCTCTAAATAGTACAATCTTGGGTACACATACAATTAAGTGCCAATATTACAGATTACTCCATTAAAATCTCCACATATTGTAATCTTGCCATTAGTACATGCCAACTTCTATTACTGCCAATTAATTAACTCCCAATTTTTTCTCGAACGCGTAAAAGATTTGCACGTCTATATATTAGCAGGGAAGAGTTTGAAACACAGACGCCCTAGGCTAGACAGGCCAAGGGTGGGGACCCAGAAACAGAAACGTCGGCCGGCCCGGCGAACAACTAGCTAGAGAGGGAACTAAGGGAAAGGACTAGCTCCTACTAGAAAAAAAAGGGGACACAGCCACTCTACACTACACTCCTAAAAGATCTCCAAAGGAAGCAACGCCTACTGACGACCAAAGTTGGCCCTCTGAGTGGACTGACTCCAACACCTCTTGGACGGAAGACAGCACGGAGTCGAAGACCCTGCGGTTGCGTTCCTTCCACAGCTGTCAGGAGATGAGGAGGACTAGGGAGTCGAAACTGGCCCTCGAAGACTTGGGCAAGGACGCTCTCGAGGTGGGCCACCAGTCAAGAAGGTAAGCATCGCGAGGGGGGAGAGGGACACCCACCCCGCTGGTGCCAACGCCAGGCGCCAGAACCTGCCTGGCGAACGCGCAACCAAGGAGAATGTGGTTCGCTGATTCCGGGTCCTGGGCACAGAAGGGGCACACAGTGTGGCTTGGAATGTCGCGCTTAAGCAGAAGGTCGGCCGTCCAGCAACGCCTTTGGAGAGCAAACTAGAGGAAGAGACTGCACTTAGCTGGGCCCTTAGCCCGCCAGAGGAAATCGACGCACGGGAAGTTGTGCTGGCCTAGGAAGAAGGCTTTATAGGCAGAGCGGGCTGAGTACTGTTGATCACTTGTCCAGCGCCAATAGAGACGGTCTTGGACCCCCGGTGAGAGCTGGATAAGCTGCACCGCGTCCCAAACAAGGAGGAACTAAGAGATGACGGGGACGGTGAGAGCCCCCAGATGTCCAAAATCCAAGCGTTGTTGGTGAGGCCCGCAGCAACGGTTCGCATGTACTGCAGGCGAACAGGAACAAAAAGAAGCATATGTGGGGCCAGGGAGGCCACCGAGCGACCACCAAGCCATCGGTCGGTCCAGAAAAGGGCAGACTTTCCGTCCCCTGGCACCAAGAAGGTGGAGGCGTTGAACATGTCAGAGACGCAGCGCTCAGCATTGGCTTTTAAGCCAGCCCAGTAGGGGTGGCCAGAGAGCTGAAGCCAAAGCCAACGTAAACGCAAGGCGAAATCGGCTGTTCTCAGGTTCGGGATGCCCAGCCCCCAAAAAGCTTTGGGACGACTAACATTCGACCAAGACACTCTGCACTGACCCCCATGCGCCGAATCCGAGCCCGTCCATAGGAAGCCACGTCGCTTCTTGTCGATGGATTTCACCACCCACCCTGGCAAGCCAACTGCCATGGACATATGGACCGGGATGGAAGACAACACTGACTGGACAAGCACCGTACGACCGGCAAGAGAGATCAGCCGACCCTTCCAAGGGGGGAGACGATGAGTGATCTTATCCACCAGCGGCTGCAAGGCCGTCTTAGGCAGCTTGCGGACTAAGAGGGGGATACCAAGGTAGGTGCAAGGGAAATCAGAGACTGAACAGGGGAAGGAGGAGTGGACGAGCGCAAGGTCATTAGCCGAGCAGCAGATCGGCGTGATCAAGCACTTGGCAAAGTTGGTACGCAGCCCCGACGCTGAGCCGAAGACAGAGAGGATGTCGTGTACGAACTCCAAGTCATGCTGAGACGAGGAAAGGAAAAGGACTAGATCATTCGCGTAGAGTGATGCCCGGTGTCGAATGGCCTGAGCGTCCAGCAGGGATAATCCGCCTGTCGCGGAGGCTTTGCGCAACAGCGCATTAAGGACCTCCATGACTAGGATGAATAGCATAGGGGATAGGGGATCTCCTTGGCGCAGGCCCCTCCGATGCGGAAAACGGGGTCCAGGCACCCTGTTGATCAGAACCCTAGGAGAGGAGGCACCAAGAATAATGGAGATCTAGTCACGCCAGCGCTGACTGAACCCAAGATGGGTGAGTACATCCAGCAGGAAGGGCCAGTTGACTGTTCAAAAGCCTTGGCAATGTCCACTTTGAGCAGAAGGCGAGGGATGCGTATGGCATGCAAGGCTTTGACCGCCAGCTAGACATAGCGAAAGTTGTCGTGGATGGAGCGTCCTTTGATGAAGGCGCTCTGGTTCGCCTCCACCAGGGTGTCCAAGAAAGGGGACAACCGGGAGGCAAGGATCTTGGAGAATAGCTTCCCGAAGCTGTGGATGAGGCTGATCGGCTTGAAATCCCCAACGTCCAAGGCCTCCTCCTTCTTTGGAAGGAGGGAAATTAGGGCATCGTTTAGGCGATCGAAGCCACGACCATTGGCCAAGGCGAGGCAGTTAAGCGCTGCCAGAATCTCGACCTTAATCACTAGCCAGCAAGCCTTGTAGAAACGGCTCGTGAACCCGTCCGAGCCAGGTGCCTTATCTGAAGGCAAAGATTTGACCACGGACCACACCTCTTCCTCTAGGAAGGGACCATCTAGCCCCTCTAGCTGGGCTGATCGGAGGCCAAGAAAGCGGAGATCAAAGCCTACCTCGCGCTCGATGCCAGTTCCCATGATGTCGCGGAAGTGAGATGAGGCCAGCTCTTGCAGCTCCTCCTAGGTGATGGCGGTTTGCTCCCCCTTGCGGAGCCGCGAGATGAAGTTCTTCCTACGCCGAGCTCTGGCGTGCTGGTGGAAGAGTTTGGTGCTAGCGTCACCCTCCTTTAGCCAGAGGAGGCGCGAACGCTGGCGCGCTAGGGTGCGCTCAAGAGAGGCCAAGCCTAGGCATTTGAGCTTCAGGTCCTTTCTCAGCCAGGACTCTAAAGGAGACAGAGAGCGGGTCTCCTGCGCAACGTCGAGTCGAAAAATGATTTCCTTAGCCAGCATAAGCTGGAGACGCACACTGCCGATGTAGCGGTATTAACTCCCAAATGGTGGACGTCTGCACAAATAATAATAATAATAATAATAATAATAATAAAACTAGTAGAAATGCATATATTTCATCTCTAAATAGTACAATCTTGGGTACAAGTACAATTCAGTCCCAATATTACAGATTACTCCAGTCGAATAAAAGTCACTTTTTTAAGAGTTTCACTTGTGATCTTGCCACAAATTGAAAGAGGAAAGATGTCATCTTCCTCCAGACAGACTGGTAACAAATGTAGCTACAGATTGGCACGGCTCCACAAACTGATTGTTATCATCAGAAATGCCTGTGTCAATGTTCAGAAAGCTGGGTGTGAATTCTGGAAGCGCTGCTCCTCTCTCAAGATAGAGCATGACTAGGCGCATGCATGGCCGTGCCTTCAGCGAGGGATGCGAGCACAGCAAATTAAGCAAGCTTCAGCACCAGCTTTGCTTCCTCCTAGATACAGTCTTTCAGCTCTTGGTCCACAGATTCCATGATGGAACCATCCTGCCGTTTGCTGACCACCCCGTCCGGGGCAACAAGCTCACCATCACCATTCACCACCCCATTTGGTCTCGTGGATGACATGGATATCGGGTACCTCGCATAGAAGACATGATTGGCTATAGAGATAGGTAGCAGAGATACATGATATATGAGATAGACTAAAATTCGGATAACATGTTGTCTTGTATCTCATGACAAAAGAGTCGCGGTTCAAATAATATCAGGTATAGGTAAGGAAACCAAGATCGTATTTGATTAGATTTCTTACCTTTTAACACATCTATCCCTCGTTATATAACGAGAGACAAATGACCCATTAGAGAACGAGATTCATCACGATATTCAATATCTCACCAATTGACACATCTTTACCCTAACTAGCAGGAGTAGGGTATTACTTTATGCTCGAAGGCCCAAACCCAGATAATCCCCTGTCTTTTGCGCGCTATTGCACTTTCGACATGTTTCACTCACTTTATTATTGCCAATATAAAACATCGTTATATCTTCTTCCATAGACCAACTTCCATCGTAAATACAGAATGCTAACACGTCGATCGTCTCATGTAGCCTTGCAAGGCCAAACTCGCTGAGCCTCTCACTCGTTTCATTGTCGAGGAGTATACTGTTTGTTTTCATATTTTGATGAATGATGACCTGCTCCTAATCTCCGTGGAGGTAAAAGAGCTCATTTGTTACGCCTTTTAATGATGAGAAATCTCTAGACCCAACTGAGGTAATAGAGTCATTTTGCTTGCTTTGATATGCCATTAGGCATATATAGTCATACACCACCAACATATCTTCTTTGTGTAACTGTGAAGGCATAACCAAGGAGCTGGACAAGGTTATGGTGACGGAGATTGCCGAGGATGGATATCTCAGTGATGAACTGATGAACTGTGTTGTGACCTTACGTCACAAACAAGAATTTAAAAAGATAGCGGCAGCAATGAATAATTCATTATACGTGTAAGGTGTAAGAAGGTAAAGCTCACTTAGGATGTCTTCTTTTATTTCTTGGATTTTGTATGCGTTTTTTTCGAGTGGCTAAACGGTGTATTTTACAAAGAGTTTCTCTAGTGAAGTTTATTGTCTCATCTTCGTAGAATAGATTTTCAACTGTATTAGTTAATTTCATTGTTTATACTATTTAATAATTATAAAAATCATATAATCTTTCATCTCTCATGCTTCGTCGAGAAAAAAACATATGCGTGAAAATTTATTTTGGGTTCATTGTTTCATCATATCATCGAGTATATTTTTGGTTTTTTTCTTCATAATTTGTTTTTTAGCTTTGGTTTTAGGTCGATAAAAACAGATGTGCAATTTTTTCATAAATTATTTTTTATTGAAAACATATGGCTTAACTTTTCTCAGAAAAAAAAAACAATCACACCCTCAACTTCTCCACCTACCTTCAAACTCCAATCCCGGGTTTCTCTTCTGCTGGCAGCAGAAAAACCAGCATACGTCGAGCTTGACAGCACAGAAGAGTGATTGACAGTGGTTAACAGCAATGGGTGTTTGGGTTTAGGAGATGGTTAAGGTGCTAAGGTGACACTCAGTCTGGAATCTTTGATATTGTAGTCCACCCATACTTGTATTTCACCGCTGTAGTGGGACGATTCGAAATCTACCTTCAGAATCATAGAAACCAGCAGTGCTGGAGTTGATACTTCCTTTGACGTTTTATTTAAATTGTAGTTAGAATACATTTAAGAAGTAATCCAATTAAAACATAATAATAATAATTTCATAAGTTTTTTCGATAAAATGAATGATCAAACGTGTGTAAAAAGTCAACGATATCATCCGTTAAAATACAGATGGAGTATGTTCGTAAGTGAGAGCAAATAAAGAGGAAAAAATATATATTTAAGCGGAGATCTAAATTTATATGCCCAATGCGTATGTCACACGATTACATTCATCCAAATTATATTCAATTCAAATTCAAGGGAAAATTACGAGACTGTCATTATAATTTTGCTAAATTAAAGATATGTTATCCCGATCCACATGCTATTAACTTATGCGGGCTCCACATGTCATTGAGATACCAACGACTTATCTGTAACTTTATAAAATTATAATGGCATGTTTGTAAATTTTCCAATATTCAAATAGGATAAAAACCAATTTACAAAAACTATCCTAGGGGTCGTATAAATGGTATCACAAAGTTATCGAGATTGGATGCCTGAATGCAAAGTTTAGGGTAGATTTGTAGTTAAAGTTGAGAGGGGTACGTGGACTTCTAAACTAGTAAAATATCCGTAAATAGAAAAATGCTACGCATATACTATTTTTTCTATAATAACGTGAAAGGCAAAAGAGAAATGTAATGATGCTTATGGGTCTTAAAAACCTATGTAAGAGAAACATTTTATCGTACGAATATCAATAGAAAAATGTTACACCTACAATATTTTTTCTATATGTTTTATGCCATATATGTATAATGTTGCATAGAACATATAGAAAAGAAATGGTTATTTGTTTCAGGTTAATGTGCAGCGATGGTTTTTAAATAGTAGAAATTAGCAGGCAGGCCGCAGTTGTCAGTTCAGGTCCAGGGCCCGTCCTTCCCCACCTATCGTCTCGTCTCCTCAAATGGAGAGGTTTTTATCCGTATGCCATTAAAAAAGATGGTGCTGGCCTTCTGTGCCACTAAAAAGTTCGGTCCTCCTTCTATGCCACCGTTGAATTTTATCACGCCCTCCACGCCATTCCATCGCTATTCTGTTAGGGTTTAACCATTAAACAGCTCTGGCAGGTGGGCCTGGGCAGGAAAAATGTCCATCTTGCCTTTTCAGCTTGCCCTCATTTAACTGAATATTTTTATCATTCACATATATGACTGCAGCACAATTATCTCTAACCAGTACCTTTCAGCATGATAGAAAATAGTCCAAAGAATAAGTAATCGAAGATATTTACTCACTTTGAAATTACACACCCAATATATATATATATATATAGCTGTGTTGTATACACACGAACAATGGTTGTCAGGCCGCCATGATGAGAAATTTGCAATTTTGAGAATCAAAAGTCCGCCGTGCCTTCCTTGACCTCATTGTCGTCCAGGTCCAGCTCCTTCTCCCTTCCCTCGGGCTCGTCGAGATCAAAGGTGATGAGCATGTCCCGGTTGCCAAAGACTCGAAGAGCACGCCGACCTTGCCATCGGTGACGCGCTGCAAGATGTCGCAGTACATGTGGTAGGTGTTGTTGGGGTTCTTGACGAGCACCACCATGCCGGGGAGGAACAGCGACCAATCCGGCGCCGTCGGCCGCTCCATGGTCACGAGCTTGCCGGCGGTGGCGGTGAGGCCTTTCTTCCGTGACTTGGGAGGAGACGGGTTCTTGGCGACGAAGTCCTTGAGGCCGACCTCGCCGTCGGGGAATCCGCTGCAGGCTCACCCGATGTAGTGCTCTTGGTGAACAGCGGCGCGGCGGGGGATTCGAAGGTGAGCTCTTTGCGGATGCTGACCTCGCTGTTGTAGAGTCCCCGGCCGTCGAGGAGGTCGGCGACGCAGAACGAGGCCGAGGGAGCGGGGAGGTGGACGACGCGGTGGTCGTGCGGTAGTGGTGGTGGCGGCGAGCGAAGGAAGGAGGAGGGCAAAAGATGCGGACGCACGAACGCGAGCAAGCCTCTCAACCTAAGGGCAATTGCATCATTTTAACCAGCAGTTAACCACCGTTAGCACCAAAAGCGGACGGAATGGCATGGAGGGCGTAATAAAGTTTGACGATGGCATAAAGAGAGGACCGAACTTTTTAGTGATACAGAGGCTGACACCATATTTTTTTTAATGGCACACAGGTGAAAACCTCTCGAATGGACCGGTGGTCCCTGACACCAGCGGCGGCGGCTCCAGCGGCCGGCCGGCGATCATCGGTTCAACCGCTCCAACGAATATGCCCTAACCTCCTTGGGCCCATCAATCTCACCTCACCGGGCCTCCGCCGCCGTCCTCCGCGCAGCCCGTCCTTCGAGCGGTCATGCCCACAGCGGAAGGAGATATATTGAGGTCCCTTTCTCCGGTATCTCGTGAATGGCGGCTACGCCTTGCTGAGCTCTTCCTCGCCAACCCAGCGGTGGGCATACACTGTCCGTCACCACATCCCTCTCTTCCCCAATCTCCATTTTTTGATTCCTTGCCACGGTGAGGGTAGAACCGATGGTCATGGATGTATGCCAGGAAGGCAGGAAGTCGATTCCGCAGTATATCTGGTTGCGGTGGCCATGGCGACGAACGGTGAAGGAGATCCGGTGGATGGGCAGGTGGATCCAGCCTTAGGTGACCTTCTTCTCCACCTGGTCCATTCACATACGCATGTTGCATCGCCATCACAGTTGGTGAAACATAGTGCTATTTTCCGTCACTGGTGTTGTATTGCTTTGTTAGTTTGAAGAAATGCAACTGACCACCACTCACAACACAGGCGTGTGTAACAACTCAGCTAGATTACACGAATGAGTACTCTAGTAAATAAGTATTATACTTTTGAGTGTGATGGGTATAGGATTAGGGATGGCAATCGGCCATGGGTAGTGCAAACCCTGACTCCACGAGGTAGTTTTATGCTCATGGGTATGAAACCTTGCTCATACCTATTACCCGTGGGCGTCACGGACTCACAGATATACCATTTACACATCACTATATACACATAAAACATACAGTAGAAAAATTATACAACATAATATCCACACAGTAATTTTTGTTCTAT
The DNA here is from genome assembly GCF_000231095.2 of Oryza brachyantha. NCBI lineage: Eukaryota > Viridiplantae > Streptophyta > Magnoliopsida > Poales > Poaceae > Oryza > Oryza brachyantha. The sequence goes on along the minus strand of NC_023174.2, from coordinate 12,110,307 downwards.
ATATGCCTCTGCACGGATCTAGTTCCTAAAGTTTGTACTGTTTGGAAGGCTGCACACAGATGATTGCATGTAATTGGTGGGTAATTGGGTTTTGATAATTTATAAACATTTCTGATCATGTACACGCGCTGTGAGTCCATCACATCATGAGTATTATGGGCAGAACATATTTGGATGATGATGATGAAATTGTGCCAGTATAAAATATGTCCAGAATATGTAATTTAGTACTTTTAAAATATTTATGAAATTTTCCCTTGTATAAGTCCATATGTGTTCCTTTGGTAGTTCTAACTAATATCTTACAAGAAATATTCAGTATATACAATACTAACAAGTACACACTCTTCACCTTAGGGTGGTAATAGATCAAGACCCTTGGCTTTTTTCACAATCCTGCTTAACTCTTAAAAACTTGGGCCTATTACCACCGACTGCACCCAACTTTCAATTTAGGTAGTTACTCAATTCACATGCTGCTATCTGGCTATATGACATCTGCAGCTGGATGTAGTAGTTAGTGGAAGTTTAGAATTAACCTATGTGCGAATTCAATTATTGTCTGTCATTTTTATTAATCTTTTTCGTGTAGACTCTGTCAAAAAGGAATTTCCCAGATAGATTCAACCGGTTGCATGCGTCATCACCCATCAGATGCAAGACTAATAACATCTGAAAGCAAGCTAGACACCAAAACTGTGAACTACTAACAAATATTGATCGAAAACAGTAGGCCGCACATATGTCAAAAAGTTGGAACCTATGTGCGACCTGTTGCTTATTTTGATAATTATATGTGTGGTCACTATTCAGTTTTCCTGAAAGGAACTCAATCCTGACCTGTTCCATGGAAATGCATGCATGTTAGATGTTAAATACTAAAGGACATCATCAAAGTTAATCATCATCTCATTCCTTCTTATTGAACACAGGACAACTGTTAGGTCTTCTTGCACTCCTACACACAAAGATTTCTTCTGATTGAAGAAATACCACAAACTCCATGGATATCATTGGCATGAAGTGCTCAGGTGCTATCCTGATCTCCTTGATACGCCTCTCAAAACAGTATGCTGCCTACTTCTTCCAAACCCACAAGTGCGTGAGAGCTCTCGAAGCTGCCACCGAGCGTTTAAGGGAGAGGCTCAACGATGTTAAGACCAAGGTGGATGGCGCTACACGAAAAGGTATGCAACCAAGTCATGAAGTTGAAGGGTGGCAGAAGCGTGCTGAGCAGGCATGTGCAGAGACAGAAAAGATTCAAGCAAAGTATGATAAGAGAGCCAAGTGCATGGGGAGTCTCTCCCCTTGTATCTGTGTAAACTACATGATAGCCAAGAGCGCAGCAGCAAATTGTCAGGCTGTAGAGAAGATATATAGTGAGGGATCATTTGAAGAATTTGGTATAATGGTGCCACAGCCTTCCACTGAAGTGCCCATAACTGACATAGGCCTAACAAGTACAGATCGTTATCGCAACCTTGCTGTCAAGTTCATCAAGGATGATGCTGTAAGCAAGGTTGGACTGTGGGGCCCTGGAGGTGTGGGAAAGACACATCTGCTCCATCAGATCAATAACTTGTTCCACAAAAACCCTGTTTTTGATGTTGTTATTCGAGTTACTGCCTCCAAAGGTTGCTCTGTTGCAAAGGTATGTTGTGCTCCCTTTTGGCTTGTAAAGTTTCTCTTCAACTAATTATATTGAATTGGCTGTTGAACCTTGATGTACATGTTTCTGTAATAATTTTGTTGCTAAAGTTTACCTTTTGCAAACTTTAATTTCAATTCTATGTAGATTATAGTGGAGTTTTGCTGGAATCTCATTGTTAGAGGTGGTTGCCTATTATATATGAATCTAACTTTACAATTTTTATATGTAAACTTCAATATTTTAAACACAAAAAATGTTCTCCTGGAAATTTTTAGTATATTGATAGCAAGGTGTTTTATACTTCAGAGTTCAGATATACTAAATTACGAGTTTCTCACATATTTGATAATGTATTCTTTTTGACATTTTGTTCCAAATTTTATCTATTTGATACAACACATCTTTTGCATTCCAATCCTGTATGTGCATATAATAGATGCCACAATTCTGATCAAGTTCTCAAATATTTCAACATGTGTTTTCATTTATAAGTTTTTAATTTACATATGTTTAATTTAATTTCTCATTTTAAATTTTTTAGTTGAAATATGTGTTGATACCATAATGTGAGGAAACCTTGAGAATGTCAACTGCGCCACGTACACGTAACTGCCTAGGATAGCAATTATGTGCAGAATCACACATAAATAGCTGGGAATGCCCCAGAATGGCCAACCAATTTCATTAAGGTAAGTAGCATTACAAGGTTAGTTACAGCTCAGCATAGAGAGCTGAGTCATGCAAGAACAGAGAGAACAACAGAAACACGAACGTAAAAAACAAAACCACTAGCTCTTTAGACATCCTGCTGCCTGAACAGCCCAGCTTGTAACCACAGCACGATGTCATCCTTGATTTCATTGAAGAGCTAGAATCACATATAAACAGCTGCTTGATCCGACTTTGTAGAAATGAAAAAGGCTCCAGGACAATATAATAATAACCACTACACATAAGGACTATAGGCTGAGTACCTACAAGGCTACAACCAATAGGGAAGTAGGGTAGCAAAGCAGCTTCTTCTGTTTTTAACTTTTTTTTTTGGTGGCACGGAGTGAGCGAGCCCATTTGCCATTGCTTCTGGAGGAGGGTGGAACAATAGTTTGTTTTATAGGAGCAAAGATTTCTATAATACTATTTTCAACATTTCGTATTGATTACCATAGTGCCATCTTGTACTACTATTATGTAATAATATGAGTTATATTTACGTAAGTGTTCTTTTGGCAGCTAATGGACATTTTTGACATTTCAAAGAACTGCATGCCGCTGTATTGAAATACTTTTACGACATTATTTATTAAGCTCTGTGCCCATTTGCTCCAAATGACAAAGTACTTTTGTACTTGTTGCACTTGAAGGTACAAGATGCCATTGTTGGGGAACAGATGCTGCTGAAGAAGGATGACACAGAATCTCAGGGAGTTGTCATATATGAATTTCTCAAAAGTAAAAATTTTCTTATATTATTGGATGATTTGTGGGAACATGTTGATCTTGGTAAGGTTGGGATTCCAAACAAAGATGGCTCAGTTGGCAATTACAAGCAAAAATTGTTGCTAACAACACGCTCTGAAAGTGTCTGTGGCCAAATGGGTGTCAAGAATGGGCAAAGGATCAAAGTAGATTGCCTGGATGAAACTGATGCATGGCATCTTTTCAAGGAAAATGTTGGCGCTGAAATCATCGAAAACCATCCCCTCGTACTTCCATTGGCACAAGAGGTTGCAAATGAACTTGCTGGCCTGCCATTAGCTCTTATTGTAATTGGCAAAGCCATGTCTACCAAGAGGCATCCAAGAGAATGGCAGAATTGCATCGACTTCCTTCAGCAATCACGCCTTCATGAGATTGAAGGGCCAGTTTGCAAGGAAGAAAGTGTGTTTGCTCGACTGAAACTCAGCTATGAATGTCTAAGTCATACAAAATTGAAAGATTGTTTCACATCATGCGCCTTATGGCCCGAAGATTATCTATTAGATAGAAACAAACTATCCGAGTACTGGATGGGACTGGGTCTTGTTGACGAGGACGATATACAGAGGAGTTACAATGCAGGACATGCACGAATTCATGAGTTGGTAGACAAGTGCCTTCTGGAGGAAACTGATGATGACAGACTGATCAAAATGCATGACGTGATACGTGACATGGCGCTATGGATTGTACGCAACGAAGGGAGGGACAAGAATAAGTGGGTTGTACAAACAGTATCACACTTTTGTGATACAGAGAGGATGTTATCAGTGGGGACTGAAATAGCAGAGCTACCTGCCATTTCTGAGGATCAGACCAAGCTTGCTGTGCTGATCCTCCAAAATAATCATTTACTTGAAAGTTCAGTAACTGGCTTATGTGCTTTTGTCTCTCTTCAGTACCTTGACCTTTCACGGAATTGGTTCAAAACCTTTCCTACCGAAGTTTGCAATCTTGTGAACTTATATTACCTAAATTTATCAGAGAACAAAATCAAATATTTGCCTCAAGAGCTTGGATGCCTTTTAAAGCTGGAGTACTTGCTTCTTCGATCAAATCCTATCAATGACATACCTGAAGATATTCTGTCCAAGCTCTCCAGACTGAAGGTTGTAGACTTTTGCTCGTTGCAGTTGGAACAACGTGCTACATTCGAGCCACCATTTGGTGCTCTTGAATGCATGAGGAACTTGAAAGCACTTGGAATTACCATTGGTAAGATAAAATGCTTTAATGAGCTCTGCAAAACCAACTTACCAGTGAGGTCCCTGTGTGTAGCCGTTAGATCAAAGTATTTAGATGAATGGAAAAAGTTTGCATTTTCAGACAGTTTATTTGGAAATGATCTGATACAGAAGAATCTGTCCGAGTTATACATCTTCACACAGGAGGAACAAATAATATTTGAAAGCAACATGCCACATCGAAGTTGTAATGTTGAGACGCTATACATATGTGGTCATTACTTCACAGACGTATTTTGGAAAGGAGTTGAAAGCCAGGATCTCTTTAAGAACCTGAAACGGTTGGATCTTATATCATGCATTAGCTTGACTAACGTATCATGGGTTCAACGTTTTCCATATCTTGAAGACCTGATAGTATATAACTGTGAGGCGCTGCAGCAAATAATTGGAAGTACATCGAACAATGATAATCTGACAATTGCTGATGAAAAAGAAAGAAAACCCCTTTCACACCTTTGCCTAAAAAGGTTTACTTTGATGTTTTTGAAGAGATTGACTACCATTTGCAATTCCTCCTTCCACTTTCCATCATTGGAGTGCTTGCAAATCTTGGATTGTCCCCAGCTGACAACACTGCCTTTCACAACTGTCCCATGTAAACTGAAGATTATTCATTGTGACGATAAATGGTTGGAGCACTTTCAGTGTGATGATAATATCAAACACTCCTTGCAGCCTCTCTTCAAAGTGATATCCATGGACAATGATTATGCACTGCAGAAATTTCTTGACAGCTTATATGCTGAGTGGATTCAGCATAGATTTGAGGTGCGTTGGGAGTTGCTCTTCTATTCCTGCTGGCTTTTCAAAGAGATTTTAAATTCTTTCTTTAATGCATTGCTGACACATAAATAAGTCTTTACGTTTTGAACAGAGGGGGAGGGGAGGATAATTATGCTTTCCAAAGTAAATGTATTTGTTCCCTTGATTACATATTAGGTTCTTTTGTCTTTATCTATTTAACTTTAGAGTCAAAAATCGCTTGTTCTAAAATGAAAGCATATGATTGACTAATGGCATCATTTCTTCAATGATAGGATGACGAACTTGAAGAGGTTAAAGATGAAACAGATCAAGGGGTTGATAATTGAGTGTATATATTGATAATGTCTACGTGCTTACGATCTTCATTTTCGGCCTTCCCGCTCTTAACTATTCCAACATGTGTTGTATTAGCCTCTTGACCATAATAACGTCAGAGCGATGTGATTCCGGTTGCTGGTGATGTGCTTGGTGTGTACGTATACAAACTACATGTCTTTTATGAGCCTTTTATGGGTGCTGTCTTACGTACGTATCCAAACTGCCTATCCCTGTTATGAATGGTTTAATAAACTCATACTCTATCCGCTTATATAATATAAGGTGTATTTTATTTTGTTAGGATAAAAGGTTAACCAAAGATTACTCTATTAGGATATAATTTTTATATCATAATTTTTATGATCTAAAATTGATACTAATATATTTATATATGAAAGTGCTTTCTTATTATTATACTTTTGTGTCATGTAAATGATATATTAATTGAGTAATATTTTATCAAACCCTTTCTAACGAAATAAAATATATACTATCAAATGGAGAAATGGAGAGAGTATTCTAATACACTGACTCAGAATTGTAGTTAATATAGAAGGAAGCTGGATATAGATTTTTCCTGATTATGTGATTGAGTGTTTTAAAATATTCTTGAAACTCATATATTTAAAACACAGAACATGTGGATTTTTACAAACATTCTTCAAAAACATGAGAATATGCAAAAGAAAATTTTGAGATGAAGCACACTTAAATTCCAAAATTCTGTTACGAACTTGTTGCAGAATATACACTTTTCCAATGTTCTACTCACTATTTTCCAAAATATAAACTTCTAACATTCAAAATATTTATTCCAAAGTTTTCCACCCACTTCCTCGTCGCAAGAAATCATAACATCCCTCATTTAATTTAGCTATCTATATTCTCATCTCAATATATCACAACCAATATCAATTTCATTTCACATCTGTCCTCAATTTTGGGACAGATTGAGTTTTATTGGTACTAATTCAAATAATCAAAATATATGTTAATACAGAAATTTTACGGTACTCGAAGATGTACCAAATTTTTAATGTAAAATTTTGGTACGTCTAAATACATAGGTACTAAACTTTTATATATTTAATAAATATGGTATCTCAAGATACATGTTAAGAACGATAAGAACCTCATGTTAATATGCACCAAAGTACTAGTTAAATTGAGTTGAAAGCTAGGAGTACTTGATCATGTCTCAAGAAACAATATTCCAAGCAGTTTTGGCCAGAATGGGGCTAATTGCCCCTTGGTATGAATCAACCAAATGCTATTTCAGGAACAATGGAAAATGTATAATTGGGTCTCAGCTGTGAATGCTATTGTTGAATGCCAGCACATTGACAGTGCACTGGATCCCTATTGTCATTCCCGTATAGTAGAGAAATTGGATATTATGCCACTACCAAAGATTAGTTTTGTCACAATGCTACTCTACGGAATGACACATTTAAAATACCACTCCAAATCGTTGCACACCATTTGTTTTGTTATTTTCTCCGATCCAAATATTTATAATTGTCGGAAAATATCCGAAATTATTATGCGGATATCCGGGTTGTGCTCCACTCCAACGCAGTCCAAATTGCAGCCCAACTATTTGGCCTGGCCCAACTGCTAAACATAGTATGTGACGAGTACGACGCACAGCCACAACTCTCTACCACCGTCGCACGTACGTGTCACGCCACAAGCCGCACTGCCTGGCCACACACGCGCACCTCCGCCGTCGCCGCTGAGTTATATTAGAAATTATTTTTAATTGCTTATATTTAGAATATGGATGAGTTATATTAGAAAATATAACAAGTTATATTTCTTCTATGATTTGAGAACATAGTTTAAGGTTTTTTATGTTCCGATTAATATCCGTCACCGAATTCGTTTCGATTTGTATTCAATCTACATTTATATTTGATTCCGTTTCTGCATCTGGGTTTCCGATTTCAATTTCGATTCCGAAAAATACAAAAGCGAATAGATAGAGCTAATTTTTAACTGTATTTGATCCTTTTTAATCCTACCCACCGTTCTGCCACACGGCATCCACGTGTTGGCGCCACCCACGCCCGCACAACGCCATGCCACCAGCCGTTCGCCCCCTGACCAGTGGGCCCCGCTGCCCTACCGCTTCGCCTCCGCGGGCTCGTGGCGTTGCCGTCGACTCCTCGGCCCGCTCCCACGCTCGCGCTGACAGACAGCCCACGTGACTTCAACGCGCCCATGTCGGCACGACAACCTTCTGGCCGTGGCAGCGGCACATGGGCCGACATGGCCAGGCCCGCTTCCTCAACCGCGCCTAACGGGTCGTGCCAGCCCGCACATCCAAACACAAATCACCGTACTTATTCACATTCAGTTATAGGCATTTAAGATCATGCATATCCATCGCATTCATTTATAGGCATTTCAATATGACATTAATAACTTCTGCACATGCATATCTAGAATAATAAATTTTCACCTACCTCCGAAAACATCCAAGTTTTTTTTACTGAGAAGACCACAATGGTCTATCTATATAAATACATGTTACTTATGCGAAATCAAAGAGTATAGATGTTTTTTTTTCATCTAGAAAGAAAAATTAAGCAACGAGTATTATAGAATATGTGTCAAGTGATGCGTGTTTTACTATTGTGTGTTATGGTTTGTTTGGAGCAAGCAAGTTTGATCTCGTCGTGGGATTATGATCAACATCCTAGGGACTTCATACGCATGGGGAATCCTTTATCATCTACAAGTAGCTCCGTACTGAAAAAAGAGGCTGCAGTGAAGCTTCCTGATCAAGAAACAGCCTATGTAAGTTTAAAGAAAAACTAGAGTTTTCTTTGGGATATTAGCACCTTTTGTTTTTGCTTTTGCTTATGTTTATAAGCCAAATTTTAATTTTTAACCTTAACGTCGAGGTTGATTTTAGAGTTTTTTTTCGCCGAAGATTATTTCTAACCTTAGCTTTTAGATCGCTAAGAATACACGTATACAATTTTTATATTTTAAAAATTTTAATTTTTGTAAAAATTTTCTATAGGAAAGTTATTTTAAAAAATCATATTAATCTATTTTATATTTTTTAATAATTAATAATTAATTAATCATATACTAATCTATTAGTACGTTTTCTGTGTCGGGATAAGTTAACTTACCCGTGCACCAATGAACGCGGCCCTATACCAGATGGTTGTGAAGAGGGAGGGTTATTTGATTAGGATATCAACATGATTGTGATAGGTCTAAACCATGGTTGAATTGGGAAATAAAAGATAGCAAAAAAAAAAGGCGGCAGCGGCAGGGTAGAAGATTAATTGCAGATAAGTAAAAGGATGAAAAGGGTGAAAACAACAAAATATTGAAAAGGGTAGAACCTAGTAATGACTTGATAATGGGAGTACATCTTAATACTACAAAAACTACGTTCATATCTTTAATGATAGTTAATTACAAACTTCAGCATGAAATTGATATGGTTTGTTCGCTCCCTAATTAGACATTTTTTAATGTTATTAGCCATAATTGTTGTTGAATGCAAATGCCTTGTATATTTCCCACAATGAGAAGTTGGGTACATGGTTTGGTTAATCCCCTATTAAAGATCTTCAATGGATATATATATATATATATATATATATATATATATATATATATATATATAAATATAAATATAAATATATATTTGGACACACACACATCTGTGCTGTATGCCTTCCTTTTTTTTCCCTTTAAAATTAGAAAACATTTAATTTGCATTGATCTTATTAAACCATGCTATAATATTGTAGAGTCCAATATTTTTTGTGTACATTTCTAACTCTTTAGGCCCCCTTTGATTCAAAGGAAGTTTATAGGAATTTTTCGTACAAAGCTCTTTGATTAATGAACCCTATGAAATTCCTATGGATTGCCTCTTCGTATGTAAATTTTGGAGGAATTATAACAAGAGGTAGAACCTCATGGAAAAAATCCTATGAGTCTTTATCTCTCATCAAATTTCTGTGCTTTTCCTGTGGTCTAATCAAACGGTTATTCCTACGTTTTTTTCTGTGTTTTGTAATCCTTTTAATCCTTTGTTTTACACTTATATTTCTATCAGAATCTTACATTTTTCCTATTACTCTGTTTTTCGATTTCTGCGATTCAAAGGGGCCCTAAATCTTAAAGCATATTTACTTGGCATCTGACGCAATATGTGTGCACATTGCCTGGCAAGCCATAAATTGTCTAAATGTTCTTATTTATGTGTGAGCTTTTCCGCAGCTAGCTTCGTGTCATTCAAACACATTACCCTGGGATGTACTTGTTGGTGCTATGGCAACATTTGATGTACATGGATTCCCAGGCTTGAACAAGAACCAAATAAGCTCAGCAGAAATATGGGTAGTAAATGAGCACCGTCGTGACCTCACTGACAGGAATTTTTTATTAGCTGGATGGATGGTATGTTAATTATTAACTAATTAGTTTCTCAACATTTGCACAAGTATATATAACCTATTATTTATAATTAAGCATGAATGCCATTCATGTGATTGTTTTTAATTATGAATTATATGCAGGTGCACCCATACGTACATGGTGATAGCAAAACACATTTTTACACAATGTGGACGGTATATATATACCTAGCAAGTTTTGTTGCCTCTTCATGTTGTTTAATTAATTGCTGCATGCTTAATTATATCTGTCATGTATAATAATGTGGCTAGGATAATTTGCCCTTGCACACAGGTTGATAATGGTATCAAGACAGGATGCTATAATTTGGACTGTGATGGTTTTGTGCCCGTAAACAATGCTCCTATAACTCCAGGAGATGTTTTAGAGCCAACTAACGGCACACTGAGTGTCACAATCAAGATATTCAAGGTTTCTAGTTGAATATATATTGAATATTTATGTGTTATGCACATCCACAATCCACATATATAATACATGATTTAGCTCACACTAGTTTTTTTCTCTCTCCATTTTTTCAATATATCAAATGACATGGTAGTTGGTGGTTATTTCAACTAACTTTATTTAATTACTTTTATTATCATGCAGAAAAAGGATGATGGTGACTGGTGGTTGTAATTTGGGTATGATAGCAACAATCTTAGTCCGGTAGGATATTGGTCACAGAGTGTGTTAACTCATTTGGTTGACCATGCAAACGTTGTGCTATGAAGTGGTTACACACAATCTGTTGTTGGGACTCCTAGTCCTCCTATGGGCAATGGGCAATGGCCTGGGAAAAATTCAGCATCTTTTAGAGATATCAAGTTTGTTGATGCTAATGGTCAAGGCTATGATCCTGCTCCATGGCCTATTGGCCTTGTTGGCATGTCAACTAATACAAAATGCTACCAAGTTAGTCCATATTTAGATGGTATATTTCATTATGGAGGACCTGGTGGTTGTACAACGATGTAAAATGTTTGAAGTCTGAATGGCAGAATAAATGATTCTCTTGGAAATATTTTGAGCAAAATAAAGTTAGTAGCAACAAGATTTTTAATTCTGAACACAATGTGTGGGATACCTGTACTAGGGGTATTCATAGTCTACATGTATACATACGGTCATAGGGATACCGAGTAGGAAGACAATCGTATCTGTATTGGCCCAACCGGGAATTTGGTAGTTGTCGGATTACATGCCGCACGTACCGGATCCAGATTATATTTATAACAGGATAGATCTTAGTCTTATCAGATTAGCACTCTACCTTATCTGTAAGCCCTACCCCATTATATAAGGGGTACGGGGCACCCCACGAGGGACACACAATCATATATCTCCTAATACAATCAGCAGGATTAAGGTATTATCTCGTCAGCCGAGAGGCTGACCTTGGGTAAACCTTCGTCTTCATCCTAACCATCGAGTTCCTAGCCATATAGCCACCCAATAATTTATTACCGACACCGATCATCGACAGTTGGCGTACCAAGTAGGGGGTGTGCTATTTTTTCTTCAAGGTTTCTCTTCAAGCGAAGCTCAATGGGCCCCAATTCTAGCATCATGAAAAAGAAGTTCACTCCGGGACAAACCTTCAAGTTCAGCGGAATTAGGCATCAAACCAACTAGTTCGCTGCACTCTCATGGACCGACTCTAGTTCATCAGAGTCAGACGATGAGGTCTACCACTTCGAGCCTGACAAGACGATGCCAGAACAGACTCAAATCCAATCTGGGTCCCACGACACTGAGATGCCATCTCTCGGGTCGGCACCCCAGCAAGCTGAAGACGGCGTCATCCCAATGGAGGTGGAGGTCAACCATGAGTTGGTGCCGACTGCCCAAGTTGGTGTCTCTGACACTCAGAGCAGCATGGGAAGCTTCGTGGCGTTGAGGGAGATCTTCGCCACAATCCATCCAATCTTGAATAACACAGAGAAACATCAACAAGAGGAGGAGGCAACCAAGTTGGCTGAGGAGCACCGACTCGATTACAAACATCAACAGCAACAGGAGGAAGAAAGAAGACGGAGTGCGAGTCAATCGCATGTTGAGCTGTGTAACCAATCTAAGAAGATACAGCGTAATCTACTTCAAACTCAAGTAGAGGGGCACGATGTCTTCAAGACACCCCAACAAAATGTCCAAGTGGCAGCAGATCTACTAGGCGATGTCATCCAATAGCTACCTCAACAAGATCTGCCGGTGGTTGAAACCATCAACAAGATCAAAGCAATGGTGACTACAACTACGATCCAACACTTGTTGCAATGCAATTCAGGAACACCAGCAGTACGGTCGGAGGTTCAGTCGTCTAGGTCACCTCAATCTAGACCAAACGTTTCCAAATGACCATCTGGGGCATTAATTTAAACACGTGTGCAAAAACAAAATCAAAAGAAGAAAAGAAAATATGAATACAACAAAGAGCCAAAAACTCCCCTCAATTGATGCCAAAACGAAGAACAACTCCAAATTCTCCATGAAATAGGCAAATCAAAAAACCTACTACAAAAGCAGATGTAGAAGCCTAAGTACTGGGGTTAGATAATAAACATTTAGGAATCCAGTACTGAGACACACGACCAGATCCAACAGGAACATAATCGGTAGAAAATTTAACATGTTTCCCGTTAGAAAAATTCACTCGAGACCGGTCTAACTGCTTAGGAACCTGCGGTCTGACCGAAGCTTTACCACCAGTCTGACGGGGGGTACACTGTTGGTCTGACTACTGGTGCTGCTACGGTCTAATTGCCTGCCTCGAGGTAAAAGTAAATTTTTGCCATCTTTGTTTTGCAAAAGCAATTCTCGTTCTTTTTTTTCTAGTAAGTCTAAAGCAGAAACCAACAATATGACCATCTTTACCACAAAAAGAACATCTATACTTGTCACGATGAGTTGAAGCACAAGTCGACACAACAGGTGTAGCCTTCACAATAGATTTAGACCCTGTTTGTTTCCAGGGACTTTTTTTTAGTCCCCTGACATCGAATGTTTGGACACTACTTAGAAGTATTAAATATAGACTATTAATAAAACCCACCCCATACTCTGAACTATTTTGCGAGATGAATCTATTGAGCCTAATTAGTTCATGATTAGCGAATGTGATGCTACAGTAAACATTTGTTAATCGTGGATTAATTAGGCTTAAAAAATTTTGTCTAATGAAATAGCCTTTATTTATACAATTAGTTTTGTTATCAGTCTATATTAATACTCCTAATTAACGTCCAAACATCCGATGTGACAAGAACTAAAAAAAAAACCCCTGGATCCAAACCACCCCTTAGTACTCAAAACAAGTTTATCATTCACAACATGTTTATCAATTGTAGTTTTTTATGAAGGTGCACTCAAAGAAGACATGATGCCAATAGATTTAAACACAACGGCATTAGTTTCAGTTTTAGTCAAAATTTCGCTATTCTTAGCAATACTTAAAACAGGAGGGGATGTCTGGAGAAGTGAACATGAGGATCAAAACCTAAACCATGATTGTGTGTGCTAACTTTGGATTGATCAAGAATCATGTTGAGGTTCTTTTTACCATCAGAAAATCTTTGCAAAGAACTTTTTAAATAAGAAACCTCTTGAGTTAAACTAGCACAATTTTTGCAAGAAATCACTTCATCTCTCTTAACATCTTCCTCCATTTGTTTAACACATTCCAAAGTATGTTTAAGTTTCATCTCATTAGCAGGGAATGTCAAGCAAGGTTTTACACTAGATTGCTTGATTCTTTTAGAACTGATCAAATTAAACATAGATCTAGCAAACAAAGCAACTCAACATTTGTTTAAATCCCTCTTAGTCAAAATAGTTCATTAGTTAATCTAGTGTTCATTGCAAAGCTAAGAGCAAGACAAGATTCGATGTTTCGAGCTTTTCTAGTTTCAACATCTAACTTCTTGCAATTAGTCCAATTAACTTCTCTCACAATATTTACTTTAGCAAACAAAACCTCACAAGATTTGCTATCATCATCATCCGGAATAAGAGATTTTGATCTAGCATTGTCAGTTGTAAGAGATTCAATTGTACATTCTTGGCTAATTTTTTGTTCAAATTTGGAGATCTTGTAACCAAGTATAGCAATCACATCTTGAAAGTAATCGACGCTAGATGTGTGATTTACCTCATTGTCATCTTCAAGGTCATTGTTGCTCCGAGCCATAAGACACATATCGAAAATATTATATTTGTCTCAATGTCTTCGTCACTTTCGAACTCAAGGTCGGTTGATCCTTCGATGTCTGCAAAAACTTGATGAATTGTCTTCAGCAGAATTTCTTTATCTTCATGTTCTTGAGCTGCTACTTATTCAGCTTAGCATCGTTGGATGCATCTTGAGGTTTAGCTTCTTCTTGTTTACCTCTTCCAAGCTTGAGGTATTGAGATTTGATATGATTTGGTTGACCACATCCAAAGCACCGAATTGGTCCTTTTCTCCTGAACCTGATATTACTTACAACTCGAGAAATTCTATTAGCGGTCAAAACCAAGTCCTCCTCACTGATCTCTTCCAGTTGATCATCGGAAAAGGCGGTAAAAGCAGAAAAAGCTGCCAAAGAAATAGACTCGGAAGAAGATCCAGATGAGGGCACTAAAGTAGTAGATTTCAAATCAGCTCTTTTTAAAAGAATATTCATCTTATATGTTTTCAATTTAGTATAAAGAATATCCAAAGTTAAAGCATTCATATCAATAGACTCTTGAATTGAGGTAACTTTAACATCCCAAACTTTCGTATCAACATTGTTCAAAAAGTGACGAGCAATCTCATATTGAGAATAGTTAATATCATAAGAAGCATCAACAGATCTAAGATAACTCAAAATTTTATTAAAACAAGCCAAATAGTCATCCAAAGTTTCTTCAAGTTTTATCTCAAATTTTATATACTCCTTTTTGAAAACATCTTTTTGCAACTCTTTTATATTTGAAGTTCCAGCATGAAAATCATATAAAACTTTCCAAATCTCATTAGCAGTTGCAAGATGCGAAACGCGATCAAAATTAGAGCGAGAAATTCTATTAAGAATAATATTGTGTTCTTTGCAATTATTTTTAAAATCTAATTTTAAAGGAGTGTTAATGTGGTCAGAGATCTCATAAGGTTGACCAACTTTATGCCAAATATCTAACCCTGAGATGTATAAGATTCCATCTTTTTCTTCCATTAAAGACATGAGGTTTGTTTGAAAACTTTTCAGCCATGGCAAATAGATATAAAGATCGGCAAAGATCGAATAGAAAAATGAGGCTCTGATACCACTTGTATGATCGAACAGTATCAAAGAAACCTACCAGGGAATGAATGGTAGGGAAAACAAAAACCCAAAAATCTTTTACGGTATAAAAGATTACATCTGTCGAAGAAATTGATGAAAGCTTGCTACCTTGATCACACCGCTTCTGTGCCGCCGATCAGATTGTCGGAACCCAGAGAAACACCAGCAGATGAAAGCGGAAGATGTAGATTGAATGATATCGACTTTATTGCATCAACTAGATTTACAAAGTGCACCAAAAACACTCCTCTAAAATTATCGATATAGAATCAACAACTATTCCAAACTTCTATTTTTCGAATTCTAAATTAATCTTACCACAATCACACCGGGGACATACCCCTCGGTACCTATTTACATCGAAAAATCTCTCTAACTAGGAATATAACTCTTATCCTAATACAGCTCATGTCTCCAAAATTATCTCCAATTAGAATTCAATTTTCCAAAATCAGGCCTTTCTGCTACAGTAACCTGGCTCGGTACAGTGATAGTGAGATGCAGCAACTCAAAGGGGTGCTACAGTAATCCGACACCGCTACAGTAACCGGTTAGTACCTCTTTGCAGTTGTTCCATATTTTTTCGGCGCTTACACATGCAACATGCGAAGCCCGTTATGATTTTAACCCCTCACGGTGTTCATCTATTATGTGTTACCTCGTATTCAACATTGTCACCTGACATCCTCGATCGTCCGGATCTCAGCTCCTCCCTAAGCCTAGTCACCATCCCGCCATCGCTGACCGATATTGACTTCCAAAGATCACCACTTTAGTCCAGCCATGTCGCATGACATCCCGACCATTCAGACCTCAGTTCCTCTCTGAACCTAGTCACATTCGTCGCCATGCATTGACCACAATTACCTCAAGTCATCCGCACACATAGAGGCAAACCAACCGTTTCCGGAAATAGATATCGCAACCTGACCCATATTAGTTATACACACTCACACCAACAGCTTAAATATTTCTAAATACAAATCTATTGACAAATCAATTCGCAAGCCAATTGTTCATCAGAAAATATTAATCATGCATATGATGTTACATGTTTGATATAATTGCTCGACCGCTAAACACATTGCTCCATACTTTATGACCATCGTACTTTTATTCATTCCATAGTCAAATCAGCTCATTCTACTCTTCTGGCTAACATGATTGGCTGAGAATCATATCATGAATCACACAGTGTGTTTGCCCAATTACGCGGCAAACTGGGGAAGACACAACAAATACATACCTACATGGAGAAGCCATTTTCAATTCCTGGTAATACTTCCTCTCTTCATCATTTATTTTATTCATAATCTTTGCGTACATTGAACTCTTATAATGGCACAAGTAGTCAACATGCAACAATTGATGTGGATAGTACATTGCCCAATATACCAAAGAAAACATGAATTGTGTAGCCTCGATGCCCATTGCCCACTAATAATTGGTGTAATTCCAGTCGAATTTAATTGCACTGTAGACACATACTGTAATAACCATATTCATTTTAATTAGTTGCAGCATATAACCCTTTAAGTGTCATGCATGTCATCGAACTGCTTTATACCAACTAGGAGGTCTGAAACCAGTGGAAAATTTGATGATCCTGATTATTTGGATGAAACAATTGATGCAACAGAGTGTAATAAAGAAGGGAAACATTTGTAGAATGAGGGTTAACTCTTTAACTCTTGTGCTAGTCTGAATTAAATAGAACGCTTTTGATATGTAAATTTGTTTCATGTGGTTGTAAAGTACCATTATATACTAGAACATTTGTGACCTGTGAGAAATCTATGATTGTGGATGTATTCTGCAGAGGGCAGGTACCCAAAAGCCCAAAATGTTACAGTCGGGTAGGACTTGTACAGACGGTTAGTGGCCACAACCGTTTGTAATACTGTCTGAACCAGCAGTACGTATCTAGGAATGGAACTGTTGCAACACACCTTCGACAAATTCTGAAACCATATTTTTTTTTCGAAAACAACATTGAAAATGGTGCCAAAAATGAAAAGGTATAAAAATATCAAAAAATCAAATAGAACTATATATACGAAAACATGTCGGTGTCGGTCGGAAAAACTGATAACTAATATCAGAAATATTTACATGCAAAATCACATATTTAACTCAACATGAATAGATACTATGACCACATAAATTTACAGTAGGTAAGCTCTCTCCGTTAGCCACGTACGTAAGATAGAGACCTGGTTGAGAAGTCAATTATCCTCTAAGCTATGGAGGACCAAGTAGAGACATATAACATATAGTAGATATTAAGGCATTTCGAAATACAGTAAATAGTTCTCATAGAAAGGGCAATTTTTGCCGGAATACAAACAAGATCGGCAAAACAACAAAGTTGTTTCCATTTTCATTTTCTGACCCTTTTAACATTCCCGTATTTATCAATTACCATTCCCCAATGATTTTACAAACCTATCATTTAGCTTTTAGATCGAGCCTTGCATGCCATGGTATTTTTCTTTTTATCCTGCCATGCACGAATTTCAATTGGGTTCATTCTGCCGTGCACGAATCTAAAGGCGACGCCCCCTGGAGGTTGACATCAAGCCCGCAGCTGCGAGCAACTCCCGCAAACGGTGTTCCTCTTGCTGCCCATGCTCTCTCGAGTGCTGGTAGGAGTGTTCTGTTGGGGCTAAACCAAACCCTTCTAATATGCAAACTACAATTCCCAACCGGCAAACACATTTCACACAATCAACCTCTCATCTTGCCATAGACTTTGAGAATAGTTTCAACTAGCAAACAACATCGGAATATCAATGATCACATACATGAATGACATAAGTATTTAACGTGGAAAAATCTTCTCGGTGTGAGAAGTAAAAAATCATGGAACTAACCGGTCCACTCTAAACTTCCGCTATAATCGACAATGGGTACAAATGGAGTTTTCTCTAGAACATCTAAAGGTACATCACAACAGTCACAATATCATCAAGTTATACACTTGGCGTCCAGAACATCAACCGTAGCAACTAACAAGAGGTATAACAGCAACAAGCAGAGAAGTGACAAATTCTATCCTCTTCGGTTATAGGCTAATATCTTCCAAACCACAGATACAAATTGCACGAAACTTGGCAGAAATGATGGTCTATGAGTCCCCCACAAACTGACCAAAAATCAGCTCCATTGGACACTGTTTGACCCCCTCAAACTGACATTCTACCACAAGCTGTGCATGCTGAAATTGCAGTCACTCGAGCTAACAAACCACTGCTCAATTCGAGGTCTCACTCAAATCTGATGCTCTACTCAACCAAATCTCACCAAACCTGGCCAGATTGAATTTCGCCAAGTGAGGAATGAACTCACCAAGTTCGGTGTTGATCCAAACACGTTTGACCCTGACTTGATGAAGACCAAGTTAGAGTCACCAAGCTGAAAATCTGCACACCTTCTTCTCCACTTTCCTCTCATCTCTTGTGTTCTTGCTTGGCTATGTTCTTCACACTCAAAATGGATGCTCACTTGCTCTCTCAAAGGAGGCTAGAGTTTTCTTTCCATCTCAAAAGAATGAGACAATCTCAACCATCCATTCCACATATGAATTAATGGCTCAAATTATTTGGATTTGTGGGCTACAATGGGCTGAGTTGAAGTGGTCCATATGGAAGGAATTAGCCCAATATGTTCTCGTGGTGGTAGTGGCGGAAGGTGAACATCCATGGACGGTGAGTCGAATGGATGGAGTGGCTTGAAACAAAGAAAAGTTTTTATCCGGATGGTAAAATCTCAAAAGTCACACAAATCAGGTTTAGAATACCAAAATATGTACACATTTTATGTCAAATAGCGAAATTTGTTAATGCGACGATTCAAGGCATGGAAACTCAAAATCCACCATTGAACAGTGAATTTCATAAACGATAGGTTGCAGTTTTCTTCCCAACATCTTTTTTTTGCTGTTAGGGGCAAAAGATGTCTTGGAGAGATCTGCCGTTAGGGGTGTTAATGGATTGGATAATATCTGATCCGATCCGATGCGAATCCGCTTAAATTGAGGATGTGGTAGGGGTTTGCAACTATCCGGGGGATATAGAGTTAGATTTGGATATTGAGTTGCGGATTCGGATACAGATGTGGTATCGTTAATATCCGGTGGATGCGGATTATCTAATTTTTTACCGGATAATCTGATAGTCATTTTGATAGATAATCCGTGTTTTTAGTCCATAAAGCACCCAATCAAAAGCACATCAATAGCCCAAGTATTTTTTATCTAATATTAAATGATAATGTAGTGATTGTATGTACATATCACATCCGGTTATAATAATCCGTTAACACCCCTAACGGCAGATCTCTCCAAGACTCCGCACCATTTCTGACATTCGCAACAATCCGTATCCGCATCTATATCCGAAAAGATCCGCATCCGCTGAAAAATTATTGTTTAGGATATGGTTTGACCACTATTCATCCGAATCCGCTCCGTTAACACCCCTCTTTTCCGTTGGCTGCGGCGATTGGACGGCGACATCCTTTAGGTGGGTCTGTCTCCGATGTATTCTATTGACAACAAAATTTAATCAACACCGTTAATCTATTTTTGTTGGACCACATGATTAAATTATACTACCAATAATATTAGGTATATGAGAAATTTGAAGAGATAATATCATCATTTTTATTATGATCTTTATTACGAGGTAAATAAAATTATAAAATATTACTCATCAATTAATTAACAAAATATAAAATACTTTTTTAATTTATGGTTGAGAGTACTACCAATACCAATACCACTAAAATACACCGTAGAGATACATGCGTGCGTGGAATGGAAACAAAGAACAGAGAAATGGAAAGGAGGAAGAGGTTGGATCCATCATTATTTGATGGCACTCAGCCCCCTCTCAATCCTATTCCGTCAGAAAAATGGCGGATCTTCTCAGCATCCTCGCATCGAGATGCGCCTCGAAGTTTTATCACGTAAGATGAAGGTCAGGTACGGGGCTTTCTTTCTTTGCATCTAGCTTTCTCTCAGGCAGCAATCAAGAATCTTGGCTACTGGTTCCTCGGAGTGAACTTCCCTGATGCAATCTCGGTGGGTGAGCTTTCGTTGTATTCTAGGTGGGGGAACACCACTGTGCAGCTGAATATTTGTGTATGTCAGGATTTGGTGCTGTGAGCATGTGCTCAGGGGGGCAAGATTCAGTGTGGGATGATAAAGATCTAGGCCATTTTACAGCAAAATCAGTTCTTTTTTGCTGCGCATTTGTTTTCATCAATTGTTTGTAGGTGAGATATTATCCATTGGCTCTTTGAATGTTCAGAGAATGCTGGGATTGGTAACTCCAATTTGTTGGATACCAGATTTATCCTTTTTGTGGTATTCTATCCAATTGTCTCAAAACGGTGAGCTGGTATGACTTATGAGCCCACATTGATGATTGGGTCTTACCTTACGCACAACAATTTCCTTTATAATATCAGAAGCTACGTCAGGCATGATTAAAGATGGAGTGTGACTCTTTAGTATTTTATATACTGTGCAATGAGCCAATTATTTAGTTAAGGTGGTATGGTGATTTATAGTGGTATCTATAGATTGATCTAATGGGGGTAAAGGAGCCTTTGATTGACTTTTCTTTACACAACTTTTCTAAACTCGAGATTGCTCAATACTTTGCTCTTCCTTGTTCATTAATCACTTGTATGAATTGGGAGCGACACATTCAAGGCAAAGGGTCGACTGATTTGCTTGGAGCTGCTTCTCAGGTAATGAGAGGTTATAATCCTCATTTTGGCAGTTAAGCTGTAATCCACTAAAACAAACAACAGTTATTATGGATTACCATATGATTTACTGAACAAATGATAGCTTCTAAGTTCTAACAGAAATGACTACAAATCTGTCGGCATCCATGTATTCAGAATATTTATAACATACTGTCTATCTCTCTTCAAAATTTCAAATTTGTATAATCTGCAGTATCCTTATTGATGTTGTGGTTGGGATTCCATGCAACTACAAGCTGTTCCTTTTTATTTTGGATCTGGCTGTCATTTAGAATGTGCTTCATTGCAAACTAACTCCACAAACTTTTCAGGAGCATTATGCGTTTACTTTGATGGCTGAGTATGATAATATGAAATATGTAGTCGATGGTTTGCACTTTGTACTCCATAATTCCATATGCCTCCTGAACATTTTCTCTTCCTTCTGCTTTTGTGAGGACATTAAAATTTACCAACTCTTGCAGGCATATGTGAGTTAAGCTTACATTCAGGGTGCACCCAACATTTAAAGGAAATTTCTTGTAAGTTCGATCATGCCATGTTCCTAATACGTTCACTGAAGCTGTTAAATTTGTTGGTTTTATCCCCATTCTTCGCACCAGTCTATGCAAGAGAGATTCACTAGCATGAGCTGGGGAGCTGCTGCCCAGGGGCTCCAAACAGCCACTGGGGTTGTTACAAGCATCGATGCATGGGGTGAATTCTTCAATTATGTGAGCTCAGCCATTTCATCTACACGCTCTTGGATCGGCATTCATCAGAGACCAGACAACAATTATGTTCATCAGATTCAGGAAGAAATGCAGTGTCTGCAAAACGATCTATGGAAGCTACAGACAACTCTGCCAAAAATACGCAACCTAGTTGAGAGACTTGAGTGGCAAATCTATAAAAAACCAGCTGCAGAACTCCTCCCGCATATCAAGGATGCGGTGCTAGATGCTGAGGACATCATTGATGAATTCAGTTACTATGAGCTCAAGTCGAAGATAGAGGGGAGAATTGAGCAATGCCAAACATTGCCTGGATGTCAGGAATTCTATGCGAGTGTTATCCGTGGAAGCTTCACCAGAGTGAAAGAAATCCAAGCGAAGCTAAACCATCTGCATTGCCAGTTTATTGACTTGGGATTGCAGAGTGCAACACAAAGATTTGATAAATTTGTTAGGCCAGAAACCAGTTCTTTTCTTAACGAGTCAAAGGTTTTTGGTCGAGAAAAAGAAGAGAAAACGGTGCTGGAATTGTTAGGACTATCACCAGAAGATAGCACTGGCTACAAACGCAAGAGAAGTAGAGTGGAGGTCTTGCCTATTGTTGGACTGGGAGGTGTAGGAAAGACTACTTTGGCCCAACAAATTTGCAACAATCAAAGGGTGAAATCTCACTTTGATATGATCCTTTGGGCATGTGTATCTGATGACTTCAACGCAAAGAGGTTAACGAAAGAGGTAATCCAATCATCCAAGAAAGAAACATCATTTGACAATTTGGATTCCCTTCAGTCTATTTTAAAAGATATTGTTGAGTCAAAAAGGTTTTTACTTGTATTAGATGACATCTGGGATGATGTCATGGCAAATGGTGGGCAAGAATGGCAAAGGTTTTGTGCACCATTGTCAAATGCTTTTCACGGAAGCATGATTTTGATCACCACTCGATCACAGAAAGTTGCTGATAAGGTGCGCACAATGGATTGTTTTCCACTGGAAGGTCTGGATGAAGTTGTTTTCTGGGAATTTTTCGTTGTACAAGCATTTGGAACTGAGTTTATGCAGCTACCCAGAGCTGGAGGACATTGGTAGAAACATAATTCTGAAATTGAAGGGCTCTCCATTGGCTGCCAGAACAATTGGGCGCCTGTTGAGAACAAATTTGGACACTACACACTGGAATAACATACTGCATAGTGAACTATGGAAGTTGGAGCAGGAGAGGACAGATATTCTACCTGCCCTGCGTTTGAGTTATATGTATTTGCTACCCCATCTTAAGAAGTGTTTCTCATTCTGTGCCGTGTACCCCAAAGATTACAGGTTTGAAAAGGATACTCTAGTCGACATATGGCTGGCAGAAGGTTTTGTTGAACATGCAAGTAGCATTCCGAACTCGTAAGCCGATCCTTCTTTCAGAAAGCCTCAGTGACAAGTAACAAATATGTCATACATGACTTGATGCATGATATGGCACAACTAGTCTCGCAAGATGAATGCTTCATCGTTAATAAAGCAGATGACTTTCAAAAGATCCCTCCCAATGTTCGCCATCTGTCAATTTTCTCAAAAAGATATATTGGATTCCGTCACTTAATGGCACTATGCAAGTATAAGAAACTGCGAACCCTTCTATGCAGTAAAGCTTTTGAAGAAAAAGAGTTTGCTTCAGTACTTGACAGCTGGTTTAAGGAGCTCCAACACATCCGTGTGTTGAGTTCTTCTCTTCCCATGACAGGAGATATACCTGAGGGAATCGGCAACATAAAGCTTGTCGGCTACCTTTGCTTCTCAAGCCAACATACTTTCAGCACCCTTCCTTCGTCATTTTGTTGTCTATATAATCTGCAAAGTCTAGATGCTTCAACATGTGTTTTCAGAAGCTTGCCTTGTGAGTTTGGAAATCTGATCAGCCTACAGAAATTTAGAGCAAAAAATTTCAGTTATCTCCCAGGAGAGGATTTACGTATCCGATTTCTAGGAGGAGAAAGAATTAAAGTGTTGAAGCATATAAATAAGATACAGGGAAATTTGCTTGTCAATTTGCCTGGTGTCAAGAGTAAAAGGAATATTGGCCTTGCTGTGTTGAAAAAGGAGAATAATATCTACTCTCTCCAGATATCACCACTTGCAGAGGATGCTAGTAATGATCAGGAACAACTGGAAGTCTATGAAAGCCTACATCCTCATCTGGATCTTCAGCATTTGGAGGTCACTGGTTACCAAGGAGCTGATTTTTGTCCTAGCTGGTTCCTGCCTACCAACTTACCGAACATGACATTGCTTATATTTGAGGAGTGCCATAATGTTAAGAACATATCATTATCTAGATCACCATGCACTGCAGGATTCCAATCCTTAACAAACCTGTACATTATTGAATGCACAAATCTATCAAACATCAAACAATTTCTTCAACCATGTCACATGCCAGTTATCAAAATGATAAGCATAAGAGGATGCCAACAGTTAGTGTCAATATCAGCTGAAAGATTTGGAGGTTTTCATTCCTTAGAAGTTTTGGTGATCCGTGATTGTCCAAGAATCAGTTGGGAAGATGGGCTGTCGTTGCCTCCATGTCTCACAAGCCTTTCACTGGTGAGGTGTGGGGATATTTCTAAATGGATACCTGACTGTCTACAGAACCTATCCTCCCTTTTTCAACTGCAGTTGGTTGGGCTTTCTGGGGGAACATGTATCCCTGGGAATATCAGGATGAATAATCTTCCATCGCTAGATTACTTGGAGATCTGCAATTTCCAACATCTTGAGTTTACTGGTGCACGAGAAGCGATTAAAAATATAAATAATGTGCTTATTGACAGGTGCCCAAAGATGAAAGAACTAAAACAGCCTTTCTCTAAAGGTGATGTCACCTTCTTATGGGGGATTCCAACTAGCAATTGGTACATGTCTTAACCTATTCCTTTCATTGATTGAATTACTCCCACGTTACATTTTAAAAATTGGATTTGCTAACTTGCAGTCATCTAAAAGTTTCTAATTATTCACTCACCTAATATTGCAGTTGTCTGTAATATTGCAATGTACTCCCTCCGTTTTTTTATACTTTGAACTAACCAATGTCAAATATTAAAGGAATCTTTACTTTATTTTGCTGCAGTTTTGTGTATGCATATACTATCTTTTTCACCTGAAAACTGGACAACCTCTTAGAATTTATATCTTATGTCTTTCATCAGCTCTTTTAACTCCTTAAATGATTTGAATACTTCAAAATGATGAACTAAATGGTGTGCTTATGGAATTTTTTTGTATCCATCATAGAATTAAGGGACATCCAAATATGGGTCTTATGAAGTCTCACGTGTATTGCCCTTTTTCCGCATCCAGATAACAGAGCATTTTATTCTTGCACTTGTTTTTCCTATTCCTATGTTTTTTTTGGACTAGATTCTTTCAATTTAATGCCATCACGAACTGATATGATAATAAACAGCAAAATTTAGAAATTCTACACAGTGAATGTCACATCAAAATTAAATTATATGGAGATATTGACAGTGGTTCTATTTGATACTAAGAGACAAATAACAGTAAATACAAGAAAAGGAGGCCAACATGACATCAAAATAGTTCATAAACTGGTGGGGCTTATAAGTTATTCACTTTCCACCCTTTACTAACCATTTCATCTTGTTAAAAACTTGAATCATCAACTGTGGGATTCCTTTCAACCATAGAAAATCAACACAGCAGCATTTTCGACCTTGTTAGGAGGGGTATTTTCGAATACAGATTTGTTCCTTTGTGCCCAGATATTCCTTCATGCCAGGGTGTAACACCTTTCTCAAGAAAAATGAAGGATTTATTATAAATCAGCTTTTGATCTGGGTGTCTAGCAAGTTGCAGCATATCAAATAGCTGAATGGCTTTTTCCCAGTATATTTCAACTAAAACATACTCTACAAAATTCACATCTAAAGAAGGAATGAAGCCCTTCCTCTACCATATTGACATCTCTTTTACGATTCATTGAGTTTCTTACCCTTTGATAGTTTCGCCTACAAGCATGAGAATTAGTTTTTTTTTCTCAAAGCGACCAAAAAGGAGTTACTCTACTTGATCATGCATATATTCCTCCATACCCATTTATAAAAAAGATGAATTTGAATTTGCATATCTGTTACTTTTTTTACTAGAAAGTAGTTAATATTCCCCAAATCTGGTCATATGTTAATTGCATTCAACATCCTCTATCGTTATTGCAGTGTAATTATAGCTACTGACATGTGGGCTCTAGAAGAGTGTGATCCATATGATGGTAGAGGATGATAGTCGGTTATTTTCGTCCATTAACCAATAGATTTTCACATAGCCAAGTGAAACTACTCGTGTTCAACCGAGGGATGACTGTGATGTACTGGCTATATATTCAGATATTTTACCACTATCCGGATTTAGATAAAATTAATCTGATGGGGTCTATATTTGTGTTTAGGTTGGGTATGTGATTTGATTTGCACATTTCTGGAGATTTCTGATATATACCAGGTACGTAAGAACACTGAAGCTACTGTGAGGTGGGGTGCTTATCATTTACAGATGTCTTATACTATCTTCGTTTCATAACATAAGATATTTGACTCTTTTGGTTATAACGTTTGACCATTTGTCTTATTCATAAATTTAGTATAAATATAAAAAATGACAAATCGTGCTTAAAGTTCTTTTGATAATAAAATAAGTCATAAGCAAAATAAATGATATATCCATAATTTTTTGAATAAGACGAATGATCAAACATTACAAGTAAAAAATTAAACATTTTACATTATAAAACGGAGGACGGAGGGAGTAGCTTCTTTTTTTTTACCTGTTTATTACTTTCTTTCCACCAGGACTTTAGGACTCCTTCAGTGTATAGTCTTCCTTCTTTCTCTACCTGGTGCCAAGCTTTCCTCACACATTCCTTCCTGGATGCTATATTGTCCAATCCAGTACACATTCCTTCCTGGATGCTATATTGTCCAATCCAGTACACATTCCTTCCTGGATGCTATATTGTCCAATCCAGTGTTAGTAGTTACCTTTGCAGTGATGCAGATATGATCTTTTTTGGTTCCTTTAAGTAGGAGTTAGGTTTCGTATTAATGTAATCCTTTTGTAAGCTACAATTTTGTAATCCGTTTGTAAGCTATAAGTTTGTAGTAGAAATAGGGGGTGATTGTTTCCAAATAAAAAATAATTTGTGAATAAACCTTTTATATATGTATTCTTAGTGATCTAAAAACAAAGGTTGAAAAATAAATTACAATAAAAACCCAAAATCAACTCTAGATTTAAGTTTAAAATTTTAAATTTTGACTTATAAACATAATTAACAGCGAAAAGATGAGTATGATAATCTTAACCCCTTTTAACTTTTCGTGAAAACACAATTCTATTTAATTCACAGGAGTAACTAATTTTGATCCCATATGTACGAGAGACTTGAGGGTTTGTTTGGTTGACCCCCATGAGCATCTCGAAGAGAATGCTACTATTTTGTTATTCAAAAACTTGAATTTGGTTCATCTAAAAAATATTAGACATAAAAATTACACACTCGAACCGAAATCTAAAAATGAACAACTTGTATTAGGAACACATATTTCTGCTCTAAATTTAGAATACAAATGGGGTAATTTTAGGCTTGCCGAAATATTAGGAATGTATTTGGTAATCTATTAGAAATATATTTTCTAGTCCAATTCCTAAAATTTGGTTTTAGAAATCAATTTTAGACATATCTTAGAGGCTCTCCAAGGTCGCCAAAGGTTAGTTAATTTGCGAGACTTAAGGGCTTGTTTTGATCCCATATGTACGAGAGACCTAAGGGCTTGATTGGTTGACCCTATATGTACGAGAGACTTAGCCGCGTTCGTTTCAAGGCTTTAATTTTTCTCGGTGCGAAAAATATAGTAATAGATTAGTACATGATTAATTAATTATTAATTATTAAAAAATATAAAATAGATTAATATGATTTTTAAAATAACTTTCCTATAGAAGATTTTTTAAAAAATACATTGTTTAGCCGTTCGAGAAGCGTGCACGTGAAAAATAAGGGGATAAGTTAATTTATAGGGGTGGCCGAACACAGCCTTAATGTTGCCAAAGGTTAGACAACCTGCAAAAAGTTTGGCAAATAGCTAGCTATAAATATGACAATTAGCAAAAAGAAAAGTTAGTATGACATACTCACATATAAATCGTACCGTTGAATAAGTTCGATACGAACATAGGTCATCTAGTTATTAGGTTTCTTGTGGTATAACATCTTCGTTTGAGTTGACACGGTGTTCGTATTTACGAATTTTTTTT
The DNA here is from genome assembly GCF_000231095.2 of Oryza brachyantha. NCBI lineage: Eukaryota > Viridiplantae > Streptophyta > Magnoliopsida > Poales > Poaceae > Oryza > Oryza brachyantha. The sequence continues at coordinate 12,082,298 of NC_023174.2, read as the reverse complement.
TCAGTAATAGCTGATGTAAACATCAGATGAGATGTTTGCCATGATTTTGTCAATCTTAAAATACGATTGTCTAAGTCCCCGTACAACCCAAATGGCTAATAGAGCTTGCTATATCAGATGGTGGGCTAACAACTGTTCAGGTTGGTAAACCAAAAGGATTTTTATTTTTATTTTATTTATAAAAAAATTTCAAAAATATTTTTTTGTTTTTTCGAAAATAGCAAATCTAACCCCCCGTTAGTAGGCAGGAAAGTTGGGTGTGATATCCTACATGGCAAATGGCGAGAGGAAGGGATGATCGTTGTACAGAGAGTGTGAATTTTGCATGCGCCCCTTGCCTCCCAACTATTATGCGTTTTATCCCTAGGCCACTCGCCAAATTGCCAAGACGGGTAGGTGGAGGGGGCCTAGCCATTTTATAAGCGACCCACTTAACATGGTATTGCTGGGTATTTTAAGGCCAACCAAGGGTTGTATGCAAAACACATAGGGATAGGGTTGAAGCGCTTTCTCTCTACAGTGGAGAGGAGAGAGAAATCATTTTTTAATTTAATTTTTTCTTTGATATTTTCTGTTCACCTAGAAGCATACAAAAACCAACCACAAAAAATCCGAGCTCAAATGAACGAAACCATGTGACCCGTAGAATTTTTCAAAGTTCTATCCAACATGTATTTGAAGCTTCTCGTCTAAAAAACTCAATTTTGTAAGTGTAATTTCATGATTCTAATTTTTCCGAAGCCGGAGAGAAATAGATGTAAATTTTTATGTACGTGGATATGAATTTTTGCCTGATTCTGAGTTCGTATAGGAAAGTAATTGTCGTTTTAGTGAAGAGCACTCAAATCAGTTTTTTAGTCTCTTTGTTGTTTTTTGCATGTGACCCCCTACTGGGGCTCAAAAAGCTCTTATATTGGGTGGCAAGGGGGTCACGTGTAAAATGACAAGCCCCCAAACCCTCTCTCAACCAGCTTGGTATTTATAGGCGGCCCCCTCCTAAGGGATAAAGTGTCCAGTAGCTGGATGCAGGGTAAACGAAACCGTGGTTACCACCGCAGTAGCCATATGCTCCATCGGAGCGTGGTAGCGATATCTTGCGATATGACCAAAAAATTTGGCAAAATTCAAAAGAAAAAGAGAAAATTCGGAAAAATTATATGTGATAGATAATTGTTTTTAGATATGTTTGGTGAAAGGAATGGATGAAATAAACTTTTTTATAGACAAGAACAATGAGAAAAATGAATTTTTGACTTAAAAACCATCAGTTTTTTTATTGATGTAGAGTTGAGATTTTGTGAAATATTTCAAATAGGTCTTCTGAGGTTAATTTGTAGAGTAGGAAAACAATAGATGCATTTAAATTTGTTTGTAGTGACTTTCAGGCGTAATAAAATTTGCAGTGACTTTCACGTGTAACAATTGTTGTTAGTCAGAAATGATGTAGGCGTATGTTTGCACTTTATAGGGAAAAGTTTGTAGAAAAATTAAAAAATATAGTTGTTAGTTAGTACGTGAATTGTTATGTATATTAATTGTCAATTATCCATTGTCCAATATAAATATTGCAATGTTCCTAATTTGATAGATGTCATGCCAAAAATTTCTTTTTTTAATAATATGTCCTAACCATGTTAAAATTATATCATATTACTTATTTAGTATTATTTTATAATTTTACACTATTTTTCTGATTTTTTCTGTTTTATAACCTAGGATGGTAATTTGTGGTTTTCGCCTCCTAGTCACAGTTTTTGCCAATTTTGAATTCAAAATTTTTAAATTTAAATTTACAACGGTTTTCATGGTATCTGCGATAACCGCGTTGTTATCGCGCCTTCACTGCCAGTCGATTTCTATGCCTCCGATGGTAACGTGAACCCTGGCTAGACGGAAGGGAGCCGCTGCAAACTTACTCCAGCAGACGTTTGCCATATTGAATTTCTTGCCTAGCCAGTGTATATTTTATATTTTGCGTCCACTAGTTGGGCGTTGCCGCGTTGGGAGGTTATGCTCTCTATTTTTGAAATTAAAACTATTTTTGAACATTTTTAATTTAATAAACATAAACATAAAAAATTAAACCAAAAGGTCCGCGCTACCGAGGCTCAGCGCACATCGTTCCGGGCTTCATGACATCATGGGCCGAGGAAAATTAATTCGAAAGCAGAAACACCGAGCCCACGATGATCCACCGACAAGTGGGCCCATCAACGCAGTTTCAGAGTCAGAGACACTCCCCCCATTTCACCCTTTCCAAGCGTCAGGATCGACTCGGGGGCTCGTCTCCGGCTCGCCGCCGGCGTGCGCCGCCATGGCTCTCGCCCTCCGAGCCCTCCCCCGTCGCCTCCTTCGCCATCCTCTCCACCGCTCCATGCCCCTCTCCTCCTCGCCTTCCGACCACCACCGCGAGCTCCTCCGCATCCAGCGCATCCTCTCCAGCACCCCTCCACCGCAACGCCGAGAAGACCCGCGAGCCGCCGCCGCCGCCTCCGCCTCTAGCCTACCCCGCCTCCTCCACGAGACGGCCGGACTCACCGCTACGGAGTCCGCCTCGCTCCTCCGCGGCCTGCCCCTGCCCCCCAGCGCGCAGCAGCCGCAGGGCCACCGCCGCCTGGGCCGCCTCCTCGAGGAGGAGCTCCGCGGCCTGCGCCTCGGGGAGCGCGAGATCAGGGCCGCCCTCGCGTCCGACCCTGAGGGGCTCCTCTCCATGGCCCCCGGCGAGCCGTCCCGCCTCGTGGGGCTCCTCCGGGACGAGCTCCGCTGCCGGGGCGCCGTCAGGGACCGGGTCCTCGCGGGCGGGGCGCTGAGCGCCGCCGTCGCGGCGCGGCGGCGGGTGGAGCTCCTCCACGCGCGCGGGCTGACCCGACGTGACGCTCTGCGGGTGCTCGCCGTCGAGCCGCGGGTGATTCTGTACAGCCCAGAGGATGTGGAGAGGAAGGTGGAGTTCTTGGTGGGCAGGATGGGGTTCGAGATTGGGTGGCTGGTGCAGTACCCGGAGTTCTTGGGGGTGAACCTTGAGAGGTGGATCGTTCCGCGGCACAATGTAGTGGAGCACCTGAGGTCAATCGGCGGCCTCGGTGACCCCATTGAGATGAAGCACTATGTGAGGTTCAGTCGCAGGAGGTTCTACAATATGTTTGTGAAGCCGTATCCAGAGTGTGAGAGGATATTTGGGGGAGAAGTCAGGGAGAGGGAGAAGGAGGTGAGGCGGCGGCATCCTGTTGGGCTGTGGAAGCTGTTTAAACCAGCGAAATACGAGAGTTCGAAGGAAGATGTGAATAATATGAAAATTGTGATGAAATCACTTCATTAGATCTCTTCTGACCAGGATAAAACCAATTGGCGTCAATTTTGGGATATTGTGGTTCGATGGAGATGCTGTGTGATAATGAAGTTGCGCTGAGAGAATATGAAGCACATTGGTCATTCTTGAACATGGCTGAGCAAATCATTCTGCCACAAGTCATAAGCTTAACTAAATCAAGGTGCAAAATGACATGTTGATGAGAGCTCACAGCTTATGGAAGGATGATCTCAATCTTCATTGCATGAGAAGTATACCAGAATGCTCTCTTGTGTATGCGTGGTTAGTTTACACTTCGTAGTAAATTTGACTGCTTTCTGTTGTTAAATTAACTTCTTTCTTGTCTAAGATTAACATGAACCTTAAAAAAGTTTCTGGACCACTTCATCATAGATTGTTTGAGCTGTTTTTTCATTCATATTCTTGCAATGTATCCAACATTCCAACTGATTCCTGTGTAGTGTAATTGAAGTAATTTACAACATTACCAATTTACTGTAGTGCAATACAGATAGACCCCACAGTATGGGGTGCAGTTAGAAAGTTGTCTTAGGGGGTGATTGTGCTTTTTAAGGGGAAAATCCAAACGGCATATTCGCAAACGAAAAATAATTTCTAAATAAAACTTTTATATATGTGTTCTTAGCTATCTAAAAGCTAAGGCTGAAAAATAAACTACGATAAAAATTCCAAAATCAACTCTAAATGTAAGGTTGAAAATTCAAATTTGGCTTATAAGCATAAGTAGAAACGAAAAGATGAGGCTGTTAGCTAATTGCATATGCTTCTGTGGAATATGACTTGGAGCTGGCAAAAGTTGACAGCATGCAGTGAACGAAATCTTGATGGTATGATTTTAGTCAGTTACCTTTCTGATATCCTTTTTGGAACAAGAGAAACCAGAATCACCTATATCTGTGATATGGTGCAACTATATCTTTTTCCTAATAGCAACACACAATGCTTATTTGATGCCTTTTTTTTTTCCAATAGCAACACAATACTTATTTGATGCTTTTTAGGTGCTCGAGAATATTCCCAGTTTACATCTAGAAGTTAATATGTGTTTGACTTAAGACACGGAGAAGATGTCTAGTTTTTTAGATATTGGTAGGTCCTTTGCATTGTTAATGTTTGGAGATTTTGATTTAGGTTCAGTTTTATTTTTCTAATGAGACATTACTTTTCTGTAAGCTTGGTGCTGAACCCACCACTAGCATATTGAATGAAGCAAGTAGTAAGTTGATAGGTACTGAAAATGACTAGTACTAACTTTACACTCATGATGCAGCAGAAACCCAGTTTTTTTTTTCTCAATAAGGTAGCAATACTGGAAAGACAACTAATGTTTTGTCGTTGATAATTAAAGAAGTTCCAGCACAATAGTGGCCATGTCATAAACCAGTGAATTTTGTACTCCCTCCGTTTCATATTATAAGATGTTTTGACCATACCTAGATTCATTCATGGATCAGTCAATGTATATGTTTATATGTGCATTCAGAATCATTATTATCTATATAAATCTAGGGAGGGCTAGAACATCGTATAATGTGAAATGGAGGTAATAGTATATTGTTGCACTAAGGCATTGCAGTATTGCTGTAGCATTATGGCACATGTATCTCATAATCAAGGCACATAAGAATTGTAATCACCAAAGAGCTTGTTCACTACAATTAGTTTTTAAAACAAAACATACATGCTATCTAAAAAAGAAAGCTCCCTTTGAACTGCCAGAGACATGCCATATGTGTACAAAATTCTTATTGTCTCAGTTGAAAAATGTTTTCCTACTTCACTTGCAAGAAAGTGGATCAAGCAGCTTTAGTCAAGCAATCAGAAGTAAAGGGGATAGTTAAGACTTTTGATTGATGGGCTACACATCATCGTGGACAACTTTTCAGCAATGATTTTTAATTCATGAAAAGCAGCTATATAAGACCAAAGAATTCACTCTCCTATGAAAACATCATAGAAATAAGAGAAGCAACTATATATTCACAAGACAGCCTAGGAGGATGAGGAATTTATCTTCATCAAATATAGCCGTGGTGCTTTTAGTCTTGTGTTGTTTCATTCATGTATCAAGTAGTGAACCTTCCAATGGCAATATTCTCAAGCTCTACTATGTGCTATAGTGAATAACAACCTTAATCTCTTCTTAATTCTGGTGGTTTGTGTATTCAATAGGTTTGAGAGTGCTACAGGAAAGCAAAGCAACTCCAACCTCTTATGCAACAGCTGAGGTAATACAGATTTTTTTTGTTTTCAGAACTCAGATAATGTCGCGCTATCTATTATTCAATCCTCATTTTTGTTCGGTTTATATCAAAGAAATGTTAGCTGCTTGTTCTTGCTTCAGCTTTTGTGTTAGGCAAACCATGTTTGCAGCCTAAAGAGTATAATGCTATTCTGCTCATGTCTGAACTAGTTTATGGGTCATATTTATTTGATTTCAGAGATAATTTTGTAGCTTATGTGCCAGTTTGAATAGATTTAAAAACTATCTGCATGGTACTATATATAATATATAAGAAGATCTTGGACACTGTCTGATTTGCTATATAGGGTGTTTAGTTGGGGAAAAGAAAATTTTTAGGTATCACATCAAACGTTTGGCCGGATGTTGTGAGGGGTTTTCGGATACGAATAAAAAAATGAATTTCACGGCTCGCCTAGAAACCGCAAGACGAATCTTTTGAGCCTAATTAATCCGTCATTAGCACATGTAGGTTACTGTAACGCGTATGGCTAATCATGAACTAATTCGGCTCAAAAAATTTGCCTCACGATTTCTCCCATAACGGTGCAATTAGTTTTTTGTTTCATCTATATTTAATACTCTATTTAGGTGTTCAAAGATTCGATGTGATGTTTTTAGGAGAAAAGTTTTGGGAACTAAACAGGGCCTCATTGAAGAACTCCATGGTTTTAGTCTGTTTCTCTGAATTCGACAACTCTGCTGAATTGAGGAGCTTTTGAATTTATTCAGGCTATCGATTTTGAAGAATCGAAATTCACCCGTAGTAGAAGTATGGGGTTCCAGCTTGACGATTACCCTGGTTCTGGTGCAAACAACCGCCATTCGCCGCACTCTGAGGGTACTAGATGATGGAAGAAAAGAACAGAAGGATTTGTGATCAGCGTTATAAATTGCCAGTCTCTCTAGTATACATGTTCTTGCATAGTTGCATCGAAAATCATGAGAACTTGAACAGATGGGTGAGATGACAATGGAAGAATGCCACACTGACAAGGTTTCAATGCCATGTATATGGGTCGAAAATAAACTGAGTAGTCTCTTACTAGTTCAGACATACCAGTTTGAGGCGATTAGCATATATATGATAAACAAAGGTGCAAGCTTTTCCTTTGATTGATGGATCAGTGACTAGGTTTATAATGTAATGAAGAAAGCCTGATGTTATGAATCTTGAATCTATAGTGTGTAATGTTGTCACACTGATTTCTCCGGGAAGATCCACGAGTAAATTAATTTACAAAATAGCATTTTGAAGTGACACTTTTAGAATCCATATTTCATTCTCATACTCCATCCCTGAATATCTGAAGTTTTAGAGCTGAATATACGTATTTAGGGATGATCTCATACTCCATCCCTGAATATCTGAAGTTCTAGAGCTGAATATGCGTATTTAGGGATGAAAGCAGACAATGAAAACAGAGATGAAAACTGAGCACATATGGATGGCTAATGTTCGTACAATCATATTTTTAAGTAGAATACGCAAATACGAATTATCTATAAATAAAGATCAGGGATGAAAACAGATCAGATATGGATGGAGCATATTTGTTTTTATATTTTTAATAGAATATAAAAACATATATGTTTAACCCGTATAGCTTTACAACTTAAAAGCAAAATTGTTCGTCCTCCTCTTATCCCACATCATGCAAAAAAACATTGCTTCAAAAAGAAAATCAAATGGTTTCTTTTAGAAAACTATTTCTTCTATTTATATGCCCATGCAGTTTTCTTTCTCTATAGACTTGTACAGTCTATCATCAATTGTATGGATATGTTGAAATGCGTAGGCATATAGAAATAGGAATTATTTACAAATAAGGCTCGGATATGATTGGACACAAATACAGAAATGTTGTTACTAACCCCCTCTCTCTCTTTCTATATATATATATATATATATATATATATATATATATATATATATATATATATATATATATATATATATATATATATATATATATACACACATGCGTATGTATGTACGTGTGTACGTATGTATGTATATATGTATTCTAATGCTCTACTAACGTAGAAGGCCAAGACGTACTTAGCAAACAATAAGTTGTACAAGTAAAAATATATTCTCTCAAACAGTGATTGTAGAAGGTGTTACTCTAAACTAAGGCCCTGTTTGGCACAGCTTCAGCTCCCAACTCCAATTTACCTAGAGCCAGAGTTCTGCCAAATGATATAAATTCTAATTTTCTTGCAGCGGAGTTAACGGAGTTGCTCCAAAAAAATGAACTATAGGAGTGGAGCTGGGTTTCTACTGCTCCACTTCACACCAAAAGACTCACCACCCTTAAGTTTTTAGATATAATTACGTGAAATTGCCACCCACCTATCCTTAATATGTTCTTTTCCTCTTTTTGTGCTATTATTTCTCTACGATGAACATAACAACCATATAATTATATGGTTCTAAGTCTAAATAAAAAATAATTAGTATTAGATTACATCCAAAAGAATGTCTTCCATCATGAATACAATAAATTACAAGGGTATTATTATCAACATACTCCATAACCTCTTTTTTAGGAGTTCCAGAGCTGACACATCTAATCAAGCTCTTTTGAGCCGCTCTCTGGCTCCTACAGGAGTTAGCTCCCACTGAAGTGGGAGTTTGGAGTTAGGAGCTAGAGTTCGGAGCTCTATCAAACGGGGCCTAAAATCTCTCCTCCAAGTTACTGGTTATTTCAAACATACTGCTTATTACCTTTTGTCATTAAGGTATCTTTCCTGCTTTTGTGTTGGAGCACGGCTGGCTTGATTCATGACCCTCGTCACATCCAAAGTTTGTCAATCAAATTTACCTCTAAGATTCATACACTATCTTGGCAAAGGGTTGGCTTACCTTACCCTATGCAAAGGTCGTCTTTCCTAGCCCTTTAAGATAAAGATGGATCCAATAATAAAACAGAAGTAGACGACTAGTTACCTTCTCGAGTATCCTTTTTCTTTTCATATCCTTTTATATAGGAATCTATTATCTAGAGAATAGAGTCTCCAGGTCGTTCACGGAATAAGATTTTTTGCGTTAGAGAACAAAATACAAAGGAGCCACAGTGATTTACATTAGCATATATTTTTTAGCATCATATCTTCATCAGAGGGCTATAGCACCAACAGCGATAAACAGTAAACCAGAGCACTGTTAGGGTACGCTCTTTATAGCCCTCACTTTATCCGCCCTTGCTCGAGGGCTAACGATAGGCACCACCTTCTATTCCTTAGGCAAAACATCATTGTTTGTTAGAATTAAGCTCAATGACATGGTTCTTGGGAGCACCAGGACCTAGGCATCTTCGAACACATTAATTAGCCTGGTTGTTTCGCTAAAATTAAGTATAAATAAAACGACTTATTAATAATTAAAAAATATTTATATCTTTTAAATATTTTGGTAGGTTTGAAAAATAAACTATCATAAAAAACCTTAAAATAAACTTAATGTTTAAATTTAAAATTTAAATTTTATGTATAAGCATAATCGAGGATCTACTACCACCTTGCTGCTACCGGCCTTAGTACTGTGCCTCATAGATATTTTTATTTTTTAAACATTTTTAATGAATAATATTATTACTAAATCTCAAAAGAAAATATTTTTACTAGATAAACTTTTTGGTAACATCAGTATTGGTTCTGTGGTAAGATAACTCTATCACGTAGCTGGTTAGCGTGATAGGCTTGCCACATTACCAAATTTGGTATGACAGCGCTGTCATGTCATGCCAGTGTCACCACCGTGGTAAGCCTGCCATACCAAACACTCTGTGTGGAAGCGTTTCTTGCCACGCCAATGTTGCTTGCTTGGCTAAAAAATTCATACGGTAAAAATATTTTTTTTCTAGATCTAGTAATAAAATTATTGTTAAAAAGTTTTTAAAAATAAAAAATCCCTCTTATGCCTGTCAGCTGTCTCACCTAGTCGGATCTTGATGTCGTGGATCTCCCTGGTGACTTGATGGCATGTTGCAAGGAGAGTTTATATGGACAGATGTTCTGGATCTATCTTATCTACTTTTAGTGTGCAAAGTTTTTGACATATTACATGAAGATCTACAAATAAACTAATTTTATCTTAAAAATATTTCAAAATATTAGAGTAAATTGATCTTTATTTTTCCAGGAGTGAAATTTTGAAGGGTCGATTTTTAGAAAACAGTATTTTTTTTTCCTTTCAGTGATAAATAGAGTAGTTTTTTTTTTGTTACAAATGGCACAGTAAATAGATAAAGAAGAAAGCACCGGAGGAGTTGTCTATCTTCTAACGTGAATCACTAACCTAGTGGTTTGTGGTTTTATGGTTTATATGTTAGAATATTTAGGGGTTGTTTAATTGATATATTTAATGTGATTAAGATTATCATAATATTTTAGTTAACTTATCTAAGTTTTGACTAACAAAAAATTGAGTACAGTTTAACTAACATGTGACAAGTTTATCACACTTTATTGTGTTGTTGATATGCGAACCATATATATTAAAAACAAATCTTGTCACGAGGATGATACATCCAAATACATATTTAATCTGTTTAAATTTGAATAACATAAGTTATATCAAGCTTAGACAAGTTAGGGTAGCGAACAATACAACCTCTCTGAGTATTTATCAGTCTTAGATGTTTCGTTTAATCCATGCATCCCACGTTATGCATACATGGAAAATCAAATATATAAACATGCTACAGTGACAAAAGAAACGCCAAGGAACTCTCGCTCGCTTTCCACCTCCGCCCACGGCCACCGAGCCATGCCGCAAGCCGTGCGGCGGCGGCGGCGGCGGCGAGACGCGGACGCGAGCTCGGTCCCCGATGCCGGCGCCCACGCTCTCGGCCCTCCTAGCCGGCCTCTCCCGCCGCGCGACGTCCCCGGTGGCGGCGAGGCAGCTCCACGCGCAGCTCCTCCTCCGCGGCCTCCCGCTCCCAGCCCGCGCCGCCGTCACCCTCATCGCCTCGTCCTCGTGCCCGCGCCACGCGCGCACCGTCTTCGACAGCGTCTCCGCCGCCTCGGCCAACGTGTACCTCTGGACGGCCGCCATCTCCGCCTACGCGAGGTGCGCCGCCCCGTCCTCCTCCTCCTCCTCCCCTGCGGTCGCGGCCGAGGCGGTCGTGCTGTTCGGGCTCATGCTCCGGTCGGGCCCGCGGCCGAACGCCTTCACCGTGACCTCGGTGGTCAAGTGTTGCTCCAAGCTGCGGGCCGTCCATGAGGGGCTTCAGGTGCACGGTTTCTTGGCCAAGGCTGGAGTAGGAAGCTCAGTGCACGTTGGCGCTGCATTGCTTGATTTGTACGGGAACATTGGCTACGTGGGAGATGCAAGGAGGGTGTTTGACGAAATGCCTCAGAGGAATATAGTGGTTGAGAACACTATGGTGGCCTGCAATGTGAGGGCCGGTGATTTGGCAGCTGCACGGGAGGTGTTTGATGGGATGACAGAGAAGGATCCGATCTCGTGGAACACACTCATGTCGGGATATCTGCATACGGGGGATGCTGCTGCTGCGAGGGGATTGTTTGATGAGATGCCGTTGAGGAATTTGAACAGTTGGAACATAATGATTGCTGCATGCTCTGAGGAAGGATTGTGGGTTGACGCGGTTATGGTTTTCAACAGGATGCGTGTAATAGGGTTCAAGCCTGATGCTGCAACCATGGCTGTGTTGATGTCTGCGTGTGCGCAACTTGGTTCTTTGGCAGTTGCAGGGCAAGTACATGGGCTTTTACAGAAGTGTTATGTTGAGATGAACTGCCATGTACAGAACTCGTTGATTGACATGTATGCCAAGTGTGGTAGCATTAGCCAAGCTCAATTCTTGTTTAATGAGACATATCCAAAGGATGCAGTGTCTTATAATGTGATGATCACTGCTTTTGCACACCATGGACATGCAAGAGATGCACTGGAGCTTTTCAATTTGATGGTTGATGTTGGGTTGCAACCTGATGCCATCACATTTCTTGGTGTACTGTCAGCTTGTGCTCATGCTGGGCTAGTGGACAATGGAAAGCACTACTTTGAATCGATGAGAACGACCTACGCAGTTCCGCAATCCTCAGACCACTACGCTTGTATGGTGGATCTATATGGTCGAGCTGGGCTGATTGAAGAAGCACACTACTTTGTGAAGACAATGACAGTGAAACCACATGCAGGTGTGTGGGGAGCATTGCTCAGTGCCTGCAGGCAGCATTGCAATGTTGATGTCGGTGAGATCGCAGCGAAAGAACTCATCAGGATTGAACCGAAGAATCCTGGCAACTATGTTCTTCTGAGAAACACCCTAGCTCGAGGCCAACAATGGGATGGTGTTGAGAATGTGCATCAATCGATGAGGGGAAAGGGTATTGACAAAACAGCAGGGTGCAGCTGGGTTGAAGTGGATAGTGTTCTTCATGAGTTCTTGGCGGGAGACTTCTGCCATCCCAGTTTTGTGGGGATTTCTACTATCCTGGAGCACCTGTATATGGAACTGAGTCAACTGATGTAAGATTCGTGTTGCTTTGAAGGATTTATATGGTGGTCTGGATATTGTTGTACATAATAACTGGAAAGTGGAATCATCATTTATCAGCAGCTCATATCCATTGTTTTGAAAACAAACTATTTTTGTGAGAAGCTGAATGTTTTTCTTTAAAAAAAATTGAGGGGGGATCCCCACCTGAATTATATTAAATCAAGAGGGAAGTCACAATACAGGGAAGAAGTATAAAGGGACTGCAACAGCTGTAGAGGGTGTGAGAAAATCGATTTCCATGGCATGGATACAAAAGTTTATTGGCTGTTAAGTCGATAGGACTAAAGTCCTGCACATCTTCCACGTAACTTCTAAGTAACCTGGGAATTGAGGGGGGCAGGTGTTTGAAGATAACCTCGTTCTGATAATGCCAGATTCTCCAAAAACATAGGAGGAAGAAGCATATATGATGTTTTACTGGAAGGCTCCCTGAAGGCTGTATATCTGTCAGATTTTAGGCTGGCAATATTGGATTCTGATGGAGTTCCAGAAGTCAACTGTAGCAGGGGTTCATAAATTGAGGTGTAGGATCAGGATCAGGTGATCCGCATATTCAGATAGTTTCTGACAGAGTTCATAAATTGAGGTGTCGACTATTGATTTCTTGAGTAGGTTTTTCCTGGTTGGAAGTCTATCATGTAGCAGGAGCCAAGTGAGGGCAGAGCTGCATTTTTCCAGATCAAAGTCCAGGGCTTCCAGGTTTGAAAATCTGACTCTGAATAGTTGCACAAGGCAGAACTATTGCTGATTCCATCTGCTGAGGTGAGGACACATACATGAGTGTCTTTTTTTTTTTTTTTTAGAGAAAGGCCGTAGCCCTGCTTTTTCATTAAAGCTGGTTCGAAACACACAGAGTATACCGGGATTACCGGTTTTACAATCCAAAAGCATAGCAGCAAAAGCTGGACAAAACGATCATCTATTTACACCAACATACATGAGTGTCTTGCAAATGTGAAAGCTGGAAATTCTGCAGGATTGATAGCAGGGAGGCTTTCTGAATCTGAACTTGGTTTGATAGCCAAGGGACCAGGAAGATGTTGTGTCCTCTTGGTAGACAGAGCAGCCTGGTATTGTATTGTATGTATAAAAAGCCTGATATTTTGAAGCCAACGACTCTTCATTGATCTAGATGTGCCAGAACGCGGTGTGCTTGCCATTGCCCACCATCACCTTGGTTACTGATCGAAGGCATGCAGCGTGGTCAAAACTTCATTATCTACTACAAACTTGCCACACGACTACATTCTTCAAAAGATCTAATCAGCCAATTGAATGAACAGACAAACATAGACAATTTTTTTTTTTTTTTGAAATCAAGTCATATGGGAATGGCTTGTGCGTTGTTAGTTGTAGCAGGCCAGCACCTCCATGGGCATTGCCGCAGCAATGCTGCCCTCTGGATGAATTCAGAGGGAGAGACAATACCCAAAGCAGGGAGTACCGCTGGCCAACAAATGTGCGTTGTTGGTCAACCTCACGGCCATTGCTGCCACTGCACCTGCCGCCGCCACAGATGCGCGAGGAAAAAGAAGGGGCGGCAACATGACAATAAAGTGAGATATAGTGAAATCGGACTAACCTGAGGTACCCAAGCTTGGACTAACCTAAGGAAGCCGAGAAGATCGGGATGAGGACAAGCTCCATGCCTGCCTACTGGGTGCTTGCTGTTGCAGCAGAATCGTGAGTACATGAGGGCAAAGGAGAGCGGTGCCAAGGGAGTGGTGAGGGCAGGGAGAGCAGGGACAAGGGTGCGCCACGCGTTGCCACCGGGCATGAAGAACGGGGACAACACAGGCTAGGAGAAGACGTCTGGCGGTAATGCGAACACAATAATACCTGCAAGCTAAGGCCTGGTTTAGTTCTTAAATTTTTTTTCAAAAACATCGTATCGAATCTTTAACACTTAAATAAAGTATTAAATATAGATGAACCAAAAAACTAATTGCATAGTTACGGAAGAAATCTTAAGATGAATCTTTTGAGCCTAATTAGTCCATGATTAGCCATAAACGCTACAGTAACCAACATGTGCTAATGGCGGATTAATTAGGCTCAAAAAATTATCTCGCGGTTTCTAGGCTAGCCGTGAAATTCATTTTTTCATTCATGTCTAAAAACTCCTTCCGACATTCGATCCAACGTTTGATGTGACCCCTTTAGCAAAAATTTTTGCCAACTAAACAACCCCTACACTGAACGGGAACAACACAACTATTTTTTCTTTCCCTATCGTGTCCCAACAAATTTAACGGATGGATTTGAATATACGGGTGGTACCTTATACCTCATGGTAGCTCTTTAAGGATGAAAAAAATGCTCATAAAACAATCATAAGACTGAATTTCGGTCAATTATCCTTAATTTGGTGCTTCATTTATTTGATTCGCCTTGACTTAGAAAATAAGAAGTCTTAATAAATGTTCCAAGTTTCAATTTTTTTTCATAATGGATTATATTAAATCTTGCCTCTGCACCTTGTCCAGGTGTACACAGCCAAATGGTTCCAACTACTATAGAATGTATGGTAAAGAAAAACTTTATTATATATTTATTATAACAAAACTTTGCTATATTTTTCATATGTTCCATTCCTTCGTTCCAAATCGATGAACATATCGAATCAAGTATTGAATTCCTCCATTATTTAAAAAAAATAATCCTACAAACGCCCTAAACTTTTGGCCTCCCCAGTCCCCACTCGCCTGCGCACCATAGAAAAGACATATGTGAAACATTAATCGATGAAATTAACCCAGAAATCTGTTACCCGTAGCAAAAGAAAAGGCACCAAAATACCTATAGGACTTTATAAATTTGTTATTTAAATAGCATATGTTTTTTAGATGAATATATACCGGATAATCATGTCCAAAAGAGTGTTTCAGAACTTTTCCCGTAGCTGCATTCACTGTAGCAAAAGCAGGACGGCCCTGGCTGTCCTGTACATCTATTTCGACCTTCTTCCAGTGCTGCGAGAGTTATTATCAGGTAAATTGTCTGCAAACTCTTACTTAATTGGTACTCCCTCTCTGGTTTTTTCTAATCGACACCGTTGACTTTTGGATTTACGTTTGATCTTCGTTCTATTTAAAAATTTATATAATTAGTGATTATTTTGTTATGATTTGATTTATTATAAAAGTAACTTCAAGTATGATTTATAATTTCATATATTTGACAAAACATTTAAATAAGACGAAGGATCAAACGTAAATCTAAAAACGTAAATCTAAAAGTCAGCCGCGTCAATTAAAAAATATTGGAGGGAGTACATGAAACCAATCATCAGGAAACTCAGACCACAGTGGCTGAAGACGACGAACCTGAGAGAGTTATTGCCGTCGGTGCTGGCGAGGACGACGGTGCCGTTTACGTCAGCCAGGCTCAGGTCGGCCGTTGGTGGCAGAGTATTCTCAGCGTCGCCATTGGAGCAAGCTCAGCTATGGCTAGAGTGATCGACGATATATCATATATGTAGGAATGGAGTTGTGTTTTGTTAACTGGGAACGGCCATCGAGAACTAGGATGGCTAGCCGCGCCGGCTCACGGACAGTTCACGTGAGTTTGATCCCTATAATCACAACTCACACGTGTCACCTGAGGATTTTTTTTCCTTACACACGTACGTACTCTAAATCCTAAACATATGGTAGAAACGTACACATGTGTGTTCATGTATTATGATGCAAGTATGGTGTGTGTTTGTGTGTATCCTGAGTTATTCCTTTCTAAAAAGAACTGGGAACGGTCATAAAACACCAAAGTCAATGCCCAATTGTTTGTGTTAGGACAGAGAGAGGCAGTGATTGCAAGTTGTCATCTCAGACTCTGGAATATAAAGAACTCGTTTGGAACTGGTTTTTTGGCAAAGAAAACTTATTTTGTAAAAAGAACATATAGTGGAGCTTATGTTAATATGGACCAAATCTCAACACCAGGGTTATTTATCCTGGTTGTTTGGCTTTTTGAGAGAATACACGAGCTTGTTTGTCTTGAGCCATATATATACATAATTCTCTATATATAACTTTAACCATAAAACATGTTTTATTTTTAATTTACTCTTTTTAAAACACTCTTGAGACATGCACACACGACCAAAATGACCACTAAAAGAACCTAACGAGATAAAAGACACCGGTCTTGAAGGAGTAAACAAGTATTGTATTTATATTGAGCCCTTTGAGGCCCTGTTTGGTTTAGGTGCTAATACATTAGTTCCTCCACTTTAGTCTCTTTTAGTCCCTAAAACTCAAATAAGAGGGACTAAACGAGACTAAAATCGTATTAGTCTATTAGTCCCTACTAGAGGTATTTATTGAGACTAAAATTTTCTTTTACACCTGTCTCCTAACCAAAATTTCTATATATGATGTGCTTTTAATCTTCTTTAGTCTCTCTAACCAAACAGTAGAGACTAATGATTTTAGTCCGGAGACTAATTTTTAGTCCTAGGACTAAAAAACCAAACACCACCTTAAGGTGCTCCATCTTACCTTCGTAGGGGTAAGAGCACTAATAAATCTCAACCATTGATTGTTAATGTTATTTTTTTAAATAAAAAACTACATTGCATGTCAATTAATGAGAGGAAGGTACGAATGGAAAGTAAACGTGCAGTCTTTCATAAAATTAATCATGCATGGCTGAAATTAAGGAAAATAAATTTAGCACAATTATTAATGGTTTTTCATGTTAATTTTAATTCATAAATTTAAATCCATGGAATTCAAATAAATATGTTTCAAATATATGGTTTATTCAATATTTTTACTGCAGTTTTAAGTAACAAGTCATTTATTTTGTCCTGATCATCAAATTTGAGTTGTTGTCAAATTTATTTTAACATTTTAGCATCAAGTTTCATGATAGTTTTTAAAGATGATTCGGAAAGACGACGCATAAAAATTTTTATAAAAATTTTTTTGCAGTTCATAATTTAAATTTAAAAAGGCAGTGTATGATATCTTGTTAATAGTTAACTTACATATCCAAAATGATGTTTTAATGGCATGTAAAATATTACCTTATATAAGATCTTACCACCGAAGAGGTAAAACAACTATCAACCATTGGATGAAGGCATAATGAATGGTCCAAAATAAATTTGGAGTACACTAAAAAAAGTCCATTTATATTAATTTGATGGGTGTTCGAGTGATTTAAATATAAGAAATCAATGGGTTGACTTTGGTATTTTTTTTCTTTTTTATTCTTCTCGTGTGTGCATGCATCAAAAAGCTAGTGCCTGCAAATAATGACCTGTCATTCTAAAAAAAAGGTTGCCTAGCCTGGAAGCATCGACCTCACCACAACTAGGTGAGGGATTACAGGGGTCATCTTTTTAAAGAAAATATCAAACGATATATTTACAAACAAAAATAATTTATAAATAAACGTTTATATATATATGTTTACAGTGAACTAAAAATCAAGGCCGTAAAATAAACTTTAGCAAAAAAGGCCTGAAAATCAACTCTAAATTTAATGTTGAAAATTTAAATTTTGGTTTATAAGCAAAACAAAACGATGGAATGTCTGTATCACACCAATACACTAAGTACGTATCTTTATTTAATGGGTGTCAGTTTCTTAAGATATGAGCTCGGCATCAAAAAGCTCAGCGCCGAGCATCTTTGTAGCCGCTCTGTTGCGTCCCATGTGCATGTTGAGGATTATTGGTGCTGAGATGTTGGAATTTAGATATCAACGTCAAGATCATTGGCGTTGAGACTATGATCATTTTTAACAAGTTTTGTTGGAGGTATATTTCTGAAATAAGTTTTCTATAAGTACTAATTGTCAAAAATCCAATCCTTTGAAGCATAGAATTTCGAAAATGTGGGAGCATAAAAAAAACATAAATATAATGCCGTGCATTATAGAACTACATATATACGAACCCAAAATATATAGGGGAATTCTAAAGATTGTGCTGTGTCTTTAAATGGCTCAAAGAAATAAAATACGGATTTTAGAGAAACTTGTTTATGGATGAGAGAATTAAGGAGAGAGAGTGTGTGTGTTCATTGGACTTCTAAAAGGAAAAAGGAAACATCAGTTATGAGCTTGCCTGTATTCCTACGGAATGAAAGTGATTTTTCCAATCGTACTTCTTTAATCAAAGAGAGCCTAATAATATAAAAATTCACAACTAATAATACCCTTCAATTTCTTGTTGAAATTTTTTGACCAAAAGGAGTTGAAATTCCATGTCACATATATTATCCTTAAACTTATGAACAGGAAAACGACTACTCTCGACTGTCAGACTATCATAAATCTCCACATGCCATCTATTTGAGATTGCCATTTTGTCCTCAGCTCTCTCTAGAAAGAAAAGAAAAAGAAAAACGTCTTAATTATACCCCTGAGTGTCGGTATCAATTACCCCTTGAACCAAGAAACTGGATGATTTTTATGCTCAACTGGCAATACCGGTCGAAGAACCACCTCGAGCGGAATTGAGGTCAGTTTGGCTTAGATTAGTATGTATGACCATACATGTGGCTATTCAAAAAAGTGGTCATGTGTACTAATTACATAAGCCCAAATCAGCCTCAAAGCTACTCAAGGGGATTCTTCGTGAAGTATTGCCAATTGAGGATTATAAATGTCTAGTTCTTTGGGTTCAACGAGGTGATTTGTACTCACCCAATAGTTTAGGGGTATAATTTAGATTTTTCCCAAAAAATTACTACACTACTCCGAGATCCATATCTCCAGGCTTTATTAGATTATTCCTGCTGAATAGGTTTGGTTCTATATAATAATACCTACACTAATATATAAGGAACCAGTTTTAAAATAAGACCTTTAGACTTCACAAATTAAACCATCGTCAAACTAAAAATGTCTTGTTGACCAAGCAACAAGTGGCTGCAGGCTTCGGTAGATTGATACTTCCCCACATATGTTCTTTTACCGAAATTTGACAACAATTGCAGATACCGCAGCTTGTAGAACGGGTACAATTTAGTTACCCATCTTGTAATTAAATTGCTTGGACGAGTCATTCAAATTGTTCGAGGATATAAATCTAGAAAAAAAATATGCCACATGTTTTTTTTTTCCACGTTGGACGCACGACAGCATGACAGGCTGCCCATATGTCTACGAGCAACAAATATGCAAACTAGGCATCTTTATTGTTTGTTATGATACATAGGGAATGCTCAATGGTAGAGGCTATTATGGGCTCTATCTAAGTCATATCGGCAGAAAAAACTTCTCATACAAAGAAGAATCTTTCAAGCTAACTCTAGACTAATTAATTTTTCGTTTGCATTCTATTTGGTCAGCGTCTCTAATTAGAGTCAGCGCATGTATAAAGTAGATTTTATGGTTATCTCCTCGTTTTATATGCCAACAGTTCGATGTTTTGCTAACTCCATGCAAAGAAACAATTTTTCTCTCTCCTATCGTCTCTCTCCTCCACGTTAGCAAGCATGCAACGATAGAGACGGTAATTAGAGCCCTTTGTACGTGCCCTTATACATGGATGGGCACGGGTCGGCCATGGATACTCTATGGCCGGCTTAGTTTAAATAAATGAACTAGGTTTTATTTTTCTGAAATATTTATTTAAAAATAATGAAACATAGCTCATTTATTTTAACTAGAGTTGCCTATGAAGTACCCATGGGCCGACCATGCTCATCCCTGATTACTCAAAAATAAGTTATATGTGATCTGTTGTTCTATGAAACATTCTTTTAATTTAGGGTAAATTCTCTGTATACACGTGCAAACTCACTCGATCTTTTCTATACCCCTAAAATTTACCCAATCCTTTCTATACCCCTCATATTTTAACTTGATCCCTTCCATGCCCCTGCCGGTAGATTGTCCTTTATTTCACTGTTAAGTTTGTGACAAATTACTTCAATGCCCTCGATGATTTAGGTTTGAATATATATAAGCTTGAAAAATGATTGGAATTTTTATTTGAGTTTATAGTATGTGCATTTTACGTAACTAATGAGACAAACATAATTAGTGCAGAAAATTTTGACATAAATTTTAAAATAAAACAATATAATAAATTATATTTTATTTGAAATTTAATAGGACAATATATTTCTTATCGGGAATACTCTTAAAAGATATCATGAACATTGGTAGTCATGTCTTTATATGAACACTCCTTATTTTTATGTATTTTTAAAAACAAAATAAATACATATTTTTTATTTTATTATCTATAAATATTTTTTCATAAATAATGTATCGCATAGCAAATTCATAAATACTAATAATTTCATGAGATAAACTTTTACATATTTTCAATAATGTAATTCATACATTTATGTGTTTCATGAGGTATGTAAGGGATTAAAACCAAATTTTTAGGGTATACAAGGAAGTAAGCAAAATTCGAGGACATAGAAGAGATTAGCCAAAATTTGATGTGCATATATACAAGAGATATCCCTAGAAAAAGCTTAGAAATTTTTCGCCAGA
The DNA here is from genome assembly GCF_000231095.2 of Oryza brachyantha. Classification (NCBI taxonomy): domain Eukaryota; kingdom Viridiplantae; phylum Streptophyta; class Magnoliopsida; order Poales; family Poaceae; genus Oryza; species Oryza brachyantha. The sequence continues at coordinate 12,061,726 of NC_023174.2, read as the reverse complement.
TTGTGTGGCATCTTAGTAGGGATGGTTGTGGGTCGACCCGGTATTTTAGGATCGACTCTAGTTCAACTAAATAAACTAGATTTTATTTTATGGTGAAACTCAATTCATTTTATTAAACTAAGTTGACTCTAAACTATCCATGGGTTAGAACCGTGACCATCCTTACATCTTAAGCCTCCTACTCCTTGACAACAGGTGTGTGGTACATAATTATTCGGGCTAGCTAGATATTAGTGAAGTATCCATACCAGCGGTGTGAGAGCCCGCGACCATGGGTAACCTGCACCTTATCGTCTTCATCTTGGTGGCCTGCGGCCTATGTCCGGCCGCCTTCGGCGGCGGCGACAACGACTCCCGTGGCTACATTCCAGCCTATCCAAACTGCTCGACGACGGACAACTACACGAGAAACAGCCAGTACCAGCTGAATCTGAACCAGCTCCTCAACATCCTGCCCGTGGAAGCCAAGAGCAACGGCGGCTTCTACAGAACGTCGCTCGGCGCGGCGCCCGACGAGGTGTTCGCGCTCATCATGTGCTACTCCGACAGGAACTGGACGCAGTGCGAGAACTGCCTGTACGCGGCGGCCAACGGGATATCCCTGTGGTGCCCCTACAGCCGCACGGTGGACGCCGTCTACGACACCTGCCTCCTCCGCTACTCCGGCTCCAGCGCCTCCTTCTCCACGGCCAACACCAACGTGCCGACCCGTCCAGCATGGGCGGCGCGCGGCGGAAGCTGATGACCGGGCTCATGGAGGGCGCCGCCGGCTCGCCGTCGCCGCTGCGGACGGCGAACGGGAGCCTCGCGTACACGGACTCGCAGGGCAGCCCGCGGGTGATATACGGGCTGGCGCAGTGCACCGGCGACCTCAGCGCCGGCGAATGCGTCAGGTGCCTCACCTCAATCGTTGACAAGCTGCCTTACTACCTCCCGAACAGCAGCTATGGCGGCATCAAGTGCTACAGCTGCTATGTCATGTACTCCTTATCTCCGTTGCAACTCATCCAGCCTCCGCCGCCGCTACCGCCGCCGCCAGCTCAGCCTCCCTCTACCAAATCAACAACGTCGCCGGTATTAGGTACGTGCTGGTTCTTTTTCACATTTGTTATTGGTTTTTTGTTTTTCTGTCAAACACACGCGCAATGCATGCGGAGGTTTGACATGCAATACATACGAGGTTGAGGGAAAGACGTGTATTATGAGATTTTTGACTTAATTGCATGCATGTCTTTAAATTATCATTCAATAAAAATGATCGAATTTGATTAATAAAATTAAAATTTTTAAACATTTGATCAATAGGCGGACCTATTTTTTTTGCTTCTTTGTTTTTTTCCACGAGCATAAGGAATTAGAAAGGAATGTGAAAGCACCAAAGCGACATGAATTGGCCTGCACAGAACTTCAATAGTTTAAATCCTCCTGCCCGGCCATAAATATTAAGCTCAAAGATTTGCTGGTGGCTTTGTGTTTTTAAGAATGTTCTAGGAGAGCTATTCACTGTTGACTAAATTTGGTGAGCGTACAAAATGCTTTGTATGTTTTTCGTTTAATAAAAAAACAAAAGATGATATCACAAGGCATGCTATTTTCGTTTTTACTCTCTGTCTGGAATCCACGCACGGAACAAACTCTGTAAAGTTTGACCATTAATCGGCTAAAATTAGTTTACCATGTTTTTAATTCAAATGTTTTTTAACTTGATAGTTTTATTGTATTGGAGTTTGCGGAGTGGGGAATAAATGCATTAGGACTTGATCAAGTATGGATAATAGCACCAGATATGATAAAGTTGACGGCTTATTAGTCCTTTTATGTTTTATTAGTATGAGCAATGTAGGTGCCAGAATGAAGTTATTTTAGGATAGACCGGGTAATTAAATTGCAAATTTTCAAATTATACGTTTAACCTATGAGCCTTCCCTTGATCATTTCTCTTCCACCTCCCATTAATTCGCACAATCCCACTCTGGCCACGTTCTTCCATTTAGTTAAGTCAACCAGATTTTTTTTTTCACTTACGTGCTTTCTAAACTGCTAAACAACATATTTTTTTAAAAGTTTTATATAAGAAAGTTAACTTTAAAATTAATATTAATCTATTTTTCAAGTTTTTATAGCTAATAATTAATTAATTATAAATTAATCCGTTGCTATGTTTTTCACGCCAATTTCTTACCAAAGCAAAGAAAATGGCCTCCCTCCTCGCAGCCTCGCACTCTCGCTCTCTGCCTCTGCTGCTAAACCCAAGTTTTGCTGCCATCTCTCTCCGCGCGAAGACCCACCGACGACATAGGCTCTGCGGCAATGGCATATCCAAGATTTTATTTCAAGCGGTCCAACTTACATACTTTTTAATTATTATAATATAACATACAATATATATAATAGAAATATAAAATTATTCAAAAATGTATTTTCTATATGTAATAGATATTTTCTTATTTTTATTATATATATACTCTTAAGCTGAGATTTTTTTTTATGGTTATAGGACCACCAGAACCACCCTCAAGATCCTCCTATGCTATCCAGCCTACCTCATTCTGTTCCTTCCCCATCTCTCTCCCCTTTAAATCACCCTCTCTCTCCATTTGAACTTTGGACTAGTAATGAAAAAATACACGAGAGACAAGACAAATAAGGGGCGGGTAGCGGCATCCAAGATTCTAATCACGTTTTCGAAGTTGGCAGTCGCGTCGCGGTCGGGGTGGCGGTGAAGAATGGTGTAGATGGAAGCAACGGCTCAAAGTGGGAGCTCACCGACCTCTAGATAAATCAGGAAGACAGACTTACTATATTCATAGAGAAAATTTCCTAGGTATCCCTAAAAATTTGCTCAATCCCTTCAATACTCCTCAATTTTACTTCATCCCTTATATACTCATGAGTTTTTATTTTAATCCTCTCTATACCCATCTCCGTTAGTTGACTATTAGTTAACCGTTAAATATTTTTAAATGACTATATTACCCCTCCGATACATATGTGTTACCTACCTAATAAATTTTCATATGAAAAAATAACTTATATTAAAATACAGGTGATATAATCATTTAATGCCAACTTAAAAAATATATTTTTTATTTTTTATTTTTTAAAAATTCTGATTAAATCCATACATTAGTTTCACCAGAAAATTAAGAAGTAAAACTAAATGTTATCTAGGTTTAAATTTTTGGGAAGACATACAAAATTCATCAAATTTGATCTAAAATTTATTTTAAAAATTAAAATATGTTTTCTAATTTGTGATAAACTAATTACATCCCCTTTGTTTTCTCACAATGAATCTTTTTTTAATTTATTCCTTATTAGTTTTCACAACTCAGATAATTTACATATAAATATTTCAAGCTTTTAGAAATATACCAAGAACAATCAAGTAATTTCTACCAAAACTAACGGTCAACTAATTGAATGGGTATGTAAGGGATCCAAATAAAAACTCAGGAGTATATAAGAGATCAAACAAATTTCAGGGGCGTAGAAGAGATTGGGTGAAATTACGGGGGCATGTAGGGAATTGGCCCATATTCATAATACAATAACTAAGATGATATTCATAGAATTAAATATGAGTTGTCATATAGAATAAAAGATAATGTGACAAGTAAGTAAATAAAGAAAAATAAAAAATATGTCTCACATGAAAAATGGTTTTCTTCCATCCTTAAGAAATATTTTAAGGTACCAAAAAATTTTAGTACAGAATTTTGGTAACTTAAGTTACATTGTTATCACAAGGTATTAAACCTAGACTTTTTTTATCATCATGATGAAGTATAAAAAATTATTGTAAAATTCTAGTACCTACGTGGTATATTTAGGTACTAATTTTTACACTAAAAATATGATATCTTAAAGATATTTTTTAAGTACAGTAAAAAAGCTCACCAAACATTTTCACTCAAAAACATGGTACTCGAGGTAAAAACTCCTAGTACAAAGCTAGTTTAATTTTTAGCTGTTGAAAAGAATAAAACACATCAGAGATGTTTAAAAATGAGACAACTATTGTACTCCCTCCGTTTTTTTTGACGCTGTTAACTTTTCGATCTACGTTTGACCCTTCGTTTTATTCAAAAAATTTATATAATTATTGACTATTTAATTTGTTATGATTTGATTTATTACTAAAGTAATTTTAAGTATGATTTATAATTTTGTATATTTGGATAAAATTTTTAAATAAGATGAATGGTCAAACGTAAATAAAAAGTCAACGGCATAAAAAAAACGGAGGGAGTATGTATTAGTGCTAGCATTAACCCTTGGTGGCATGGAAAAGCATGGCTTGTAATATCTACCGCCTCCTAGACAAGAGTACTAGACAAGAAGAGTAGACAAGAGTAGAAAGTCTTGCGTGGTGAAACAGAGGGAGTATTATTGGACTTGATTTAAGAGGCAATGCACAACATCATTTTCCGCGCATGCAGATCCACCTCGCAAAAGCTACAAAGGGATGGCTGCTAGTCTGACTGCTGCCGGCGCTGTCTCAGTCGTGGTCGGATTGGCCGTCGTGGCCTGGCTCGCTCGTCGCCGGAAGAAAATGCTCAGCAAGACGATGGCCGACGAAGAGCTGGAAGAATCAAGCTTGTTCCATGACGAAGACGACTTCGAGAGAGGGGCCGGACCCAAGCGATTCCGCTACAGCGAGCTCGTCGTCGCCACGGACAACTTCGCCGCCGCCAACAAGCTTGGCGAAGGAGGCTTCGGCTCCGTTTACAGGGGATTCCTGAGCGAGCTTAATGTTCAAGTCGCCATAGAGAAGGTGTCCAAGGAGTCGAAGCAGGGGAAGAAGGAGTACGTCTCCGAGGTGAGGATAATTAGCCAGCTGCGGCACCGGAACCTGGTTCAGCTCATCGGATGGTGCCACGGCGGCGGCAGCCTCCTGCTCGTGTACGAGCTGATGCCCAACGGCAGCCTGGACGCCCACCTCCACTGCGCAGCCGCCGCCGCCGCCGCCGGCGCGACTCCGCTGCCGTGGCCGGTCAGGCACGACGTCGCGCTCGGCGTCGCCGCCGCGCTGCTGTACCTGCACCAGGACTGGGAGCAGTGCGTGCTGCACCGGGACATCAAGCCCAGCAACATCATGCTCGACACCTCCTACAACGCCAAGCTCGGTGACTTCGGGCTCGCCAGGCTGGTCGACCATGGCCGGAGCTCGCACACCACGGTGGTCGCCGGAACGATGGGTTACATGGACCCTGAGTGCATGTACACCGGGAAGGCCTGCGCCGAGTCGGATGTCTACAGCTTCGGTGTCGTCTTGCTCGAGGTCGCTTCTGGCCGGAGGCCCGCCGTGGCTTCGCCGGACGCCGCCGCCGTAGTCCACCTGGTGCAGCTGGTCTGGGACCAGTACTACGGCCGAGGCCGCCTCCTCGACGCGGCGGATCCACGTCTGAACGGGGAGTTCGACGAGGCGGAGATGGAGCGGGTGCTGGTGGTCGGCCTCTGGTGCGCGCACCCTGATCGCGCCATGAGGGCCTCCATCAGGCAGGCCGTCAGCGTGCTGCGGCAGGAGGCGCCGCTGCAGAGCCTACCGACGAGGATGCCGGTGGCCACCTTCCTCCCGGCGATCGATCGGAATATGCTCCGCTCAACGCCTCGTATCTTCGCTACAGATAGCAGTAGCGTTACCACCACTACCCCGTTACAAATAGCAGTATGCTCCGCTCAACGCCTCGTATCAGCCACAAGCTACCAGGATGCGTAAACTGTCATCTCCGGTACGAGCTTTTTTAGTAACTTTGAAAAAGTTTTAGCATCTTTAAAAAAGTACATCAAGATACCATACTTTTTACACTAAAAATTTTACCATCTTTTAAAAAGTATATCAAAGTATCGTACTTTTTACACTAAACGGTATGATACTTTAAGTTACATACATTGTATCTTGAGAAACTAAAAATTTATACTAAAAATTTTTGGTACCTTAAAATTCTTGATGTAAAAAAGCCCTTCTCATTGTGTCTGTATACCTGTGCCTTGAAACATATGTTTAATGCTACCGCTTGTCTTCTGCCATGAAATTATTTCTCTCAATTACCTGTAGAACTCGGATGGTCCTCTGGATGTATGGAACAAATCGTCTATTCTCTACTCTCTTGTGCCATGTCAACCGTTTGTATGTTGGGATGGTTTATCTACTGTGGAAATTATATACTCCCTTCGTTTTTTTCACACAGTTCACTTTTACCTATATGTGGATGATTGTCAAACAGTATATTTGTAAATGAGAAATAATTTTTGAATAAAATTTTTATATATGTATTTTTAGCGATCTAAAAGCTAAAGTTAGAAAATAAACTTCGGTGAAAAAACATCAAAATACTCCAGATTTAAGATTAAAAATTTAAAATTTGGCTTATAAATATAAACAGAAGCGAAATGATCAAGGCAACGTTTATCCGTTTCTTTTATTCATATTTTTATGAAATATGCAAAATTATAAATGGTACTTAAAGGGTATTTAGTAATAAGTCAAATCATAACTAAAATTATAAGTCATGAAAATTTGTTTGTCAAAGGTTGAGCGTCGAGCACTACGTGTGGTACTCTCTTTATTTTCATAATATAAAATTTATATGGATGCTAATAAATTTAGACATATATATAAATTATATAGCATTCATTTGGAGTACGAACAAAACACATAACAGTGCAAAACAGGGGAAGAATAGACCAGAACAGAACGTGAACAAAATTCGCGAAATCTGCACGCGGTTTGTGCTTCCTGAACGGCTCAGTTTTCTGTCGTCTGCTAACCGAGTGTTAGACACGGACTGATTTAAAATGCGCTGAGCCGATCAAATTAAAATAATGTGAATTACAAAGTAGTAGATCTTATTGAAATCTACAATTTTTTTTCTATTAGACATATTTCCATCCGGAATAATTTAAAAATAAAAATTTCGTTTTTTTTAAAAAGAGTATTTTCTCATTCGTTAACGGGTCATAACCACCTACCGTTATAGATAACCATTTCCTACAACAAGCCATAATTATGACTCGTAAGGTTAGTTATCCGTAATGGTTCATCCTATAACACTCGTTACCAATATGTTATTATCCATAACAGATCATAATTAAGACTCGTTACAGGTAAGGTTAGTTATCTATAACGGTTCGTCCTACAACAGCCGTTACCGATATATTCTTATCCGGCTCGTGATTTTAGCTCGGTACAGACCATCCGGACCCCTTACGAATCATTCTTAGTGGCATATTCAAAACATGCTACATTCTAAAAGTTGTTACAGATAAGTTCTTCATAACAGACCGTATTTTCTCGAAAAAAATAAGCTGTTACCGATAAAGGTTCCCGATAAATGGTTCTATATAAGTGATTTAGGCAGCATCAGAAAGTCTTATTATATAGAACAAATACGATAGTATATTGAATATGTTGTTCCCGTAAAACAACTAATAATACATGGACAACAACGAGGAAAACGAAGAGCAACGAAGCTTCGGGCGATGGAAACAATCTACGAGCGACGGCGGCGACCGAAGAAGCAGAAGCACCCTGCATTCTTCTTCGTCCGGACCGGCAGCATCCCGCCGGCCGAGTTGGGGTTCAGTGCCTCGAGGAGGCTCACCACCTCCGCCATCTCCGGCCGCGCCGCCGGGTCGGAGTCCCAGCACCTCTGCATGATGCGCGCCAGGCCGATCGGGCAGTAGGGCGGGATCACCGGCCGTAGGCCCTGGTGGACGATCGCCGACGTGAGCTCGGCGAAGCTGAGGTCGTACGAGAAGGGCATCTCGCAGGCGTAGATCTCCCAGAGGCAGATGCCGAAGCTGTAGACGTCGCACTTGTGGTCGTAGGGTTTCCCCTCGAGCACCTCCGGCGCCATGTACGCCGGCGACCCCGTCGTCCCCGTCATGTCCCCCGGGTCGCGCGCCTCCACGCGGGCGACGCCGAAGTCGGCGATCTTGACGTTGCGGCGGCCGTCGAGGAGCATGTTGTCCGTGCTGACGTCGCGGTGGGCGATCTTGTTGGCGTGGAGGAAGCCGAGCCCCCGCGCCATGCACAGCGCGAGGCGGACGACCTCGCCGTAGCGGAGCTTGCTGTTCGCGTGGGCGATGAGGTGCTCCTTGAGCGTCCCGCCGGAGAGGAACTCGACCACGACCACGCACGCCCTGTCCGGCGGCGGCGGCGAGGCGGCGCCGTCCTTGCGCGGGAGCTCGAGGCCGGCGGTGCCCATGGACGCGCCGACCAGCCTGGCCACGTTGGGGTGGTCGAAGCCGTGCCAGACGGCGGCCAGCGCCCGCACCGACGCCCGCATGCGGGCGACCAGCTCCGGCGTCGAGTACCCGTCGGGGCCCCAGTCGAGCAGCTTCACGGCCACGTCCTGGCCGCTGTAGTCCGCCTGGAACAGCGCGCCGTGCACTCCGGTGGCGACGAGGCGGCGGATCTGTAGCCTAGACAGATCTACCTCCCACGCCGCCCTCGGCCGCTCCTCCTCCACCTCCTCCTCCATGCCGCCGCGCACGGCCAACGCCTTGGCGGCGAGCGTCTCCTCGATGCTGATCAGGTCGTCGAACGCGTCGGCGCGCACGTACTCCTCCGCCTCGGAGATCTCGCTGGTAGTCGCCATCGCCGGGTGCTCGATCAGACGTACGCGCCCTGGTTTGTTTCGTGATTAGAGGCGAGCATGTCGTCGCCATATTTATAGGCGCCAAGCCGCCATGGTCGAGTCGAATTAGGGATACAGGATACTGCTCCTACTCGTGCAATGATTTTTTTTTTGTTTCTTTTTTTCCGAAACAAACTGCAAGTAGAACTAGGCTGGCTGGATGGGCCGGGCCAGTGCGGTTGAGCACTTTGAATGCAATGAGAACTAAACTTCTCTATGACTACGGAGGACATGATTAATTAATTATTAATTATAAAAATTAAAAAATATATTAATATGGTTTTTTAAGCAACTTTTGTATAAAATTTTTTCGCAAAACACACGCTATTTAGTGGTTTAAAAAGCGTGCGCGCGAAAATCAAGAGAATCTAGGTTAGTAGGAGGGTGTTACCGAACGCGGCCTACTTAACTTTCATATCTTGCTGGAGACAATGGAGGTTTTAAGCTATGCATTTCAACAATGGGGTTGATCAGTATATCAATAAACGAAAAATAAATTTTGAATAAATTTTTTATATTTGTATTTTTATTGTTCTAAAAGTCAAAACTAGAAAATAAACTTAATAAAAAAATATCAAAATCAACTTTAATTTTAAGGTTAAAATTAATATTTTGTCTTATAAGCATAAGTATAAGATAAAAGATGGGTCTTCTTGTCACGAGAGGATAGCAAGACGGTAAATCAAGATTGTTGTGATGAAAATAGATGGATATTTGACACAAGCGGTTGTTAATAACGTTTTGTTATGAAGATAGAGTTTAGGACCTCTTACCAGTTGTCACCAAACACTGATAAAACAACCAACAAGTTTGTTTTCCACACAAAGGAAAACAAAACAAATCATTGATACAACAATATCGATAAGTCGATTTAATTGATTCTCAATGTTAGGTGGAATCTCGTATTCGGCTGATAAAAAGACAAGATGTAAAGTTTCTGTTTATTTTTTGTTGTTTTATCCGTAGTTCCAATTCAATATGTTGGATGGTATGTCTTCTTTCATCTAACACTAATCATCATCACATTTCCGAACTAGAAAAGCTGCACCTCTTGTCGTTTGTTTTTGTTAGGATTTTAGTGACCTATTTTTAACTATCTAACCAACTATCTTATTGAGTGTGATAGTTTCCATCCCCTATCCTATAGGAGATGAAAACTATCCGATCAACTCAGATACGAGACATGTCACAGAATGTAACATCCGGATTTTTTGAGCCTAGAAATTTCGATAATCAAAAATCCCAATTTTAAAAAAATCCCGATTATCGTACCAAAACCCCGAGTTCAGTGTCTCCAAAGAACCGTGCGGCTAAAATTTTTTTCGGAGAATTTAATCGCACAAATAAGATTTCTTGTCATCTGAAATTTATTTCAGTCCCTGATTGTCCCGATGGATTATTTTCGTCTTAGCTAATCCCCGTTCAGAATATTTATTCTGAACTTTAACCGATAAATTAAATTTCTTTTCCTACATTCGATCTATCCCAATAATCTATCCTACAAGTATTTCTGTTTATTCAGGACCTCGATCGTCCAAATGGATATTGTCTCATCCTTTATCTATCCCTTTTCATTCTCAATTTCAGTGGACCGACTAAATATTATTCGTCTCGTCCATTATCTATTTTTTTATTCCAAATTCCGGTCATCCGATTAAATATTAATCGACGTGACTATCTCATTTACCTCCAACTTCATTTATTCCGGAGTAAATCAATTATCCATAGTATCCAAATATTTTCTGTGCGACAAATAAACTTCCTTCATTTCTATTTCATGATTCAGATTTTTCGGGGAAGCCGGATACATTTCCAGACAAGCAAGCAACAGCAAATCCACTGTCGCCCCACGCCGCACGTCGCTCTGCTGCTGCCGCCATGCCGCCGCCGCAGCCTCCGCACGTCGCACAGCCACTGCCACCATGCTGCAGCCGCACGTCGCCACCACGTCGCCAGCCGCCCTGCCGCCGCCATGCCGTCACGCCGCCTTCGCGCCGCCAAGCCTCGCCTATAAAAGGGGAGGTGCAGAGCACCGGCGTCGCCGCCGCTCTTCCCAGCTCCTGCCTCCTCTGCCTCGGCCACCGCCTGCGCCCTCTTCTGCTCCAGGCGCCACCAAATGACTTCGCCGCGCCGCCAACCACCGGCACCGGCGCCCTCCTCACCTCCGCCGAAGTCGCAGCCGCTCCAATCTCCTCCCCGGCCGCCTCCCCACCTTGCCGGTGCCGCCGCGCCAGCCGGGCCTGCCTCCGCCGCTTCCTTCCGGCGCTGCTTCCACCGCTCCTCCAGCCGAAGCCCACCTCCTCATCGCCGGCGCCCTCCCTGCCTCATCCCTGCCATGGCTGTGTGAGAAAGAAAAGAAACAGAGAGGAGAGGATACGGGAGAGAGGAGGGAGAGAAGGAAAAGAGAGGGAGTAAATGGGGTGGGCCCCACCCAGGCCGGCCCCATCCCTTTTTGCAGTCCCCTGCTCTAACATACAAAAGAAACAGAGAGAGAAAAAGAGATGTTACGAGAAGAAAAGAAGAGAGATCGGAGAAAAGGAGGAAAGAAAAAAAAGGAAAATAGGAGGGGATTAGGCCCATCGATATACTTCGCTATTTTTCGGAGTCTAAATCACGTCTCCTTCTATTCAAAATCTTTTTCAGTGATTCCATATTTATTCCGTCCTAATCATCGAGCGATCCAGAGTAATACCGGGCTAAAATTGTTCTATTTATTTCTAAAAATATTTATTTACCTTTATTATTTAGTTAATACTAAAATAATTATTTCGAATCAAGTATTTATTCAAACTATTATTAGATACTAGTTTATTTCCACCTTTATCTAAAAATCTATTTATAAGTATAATTATCTATACTCGAAATAAAGTGTTTATTTATTCAAAACTAATTAATTATGGCTAAATACTTGTTTACCCCTTTATTTGAAAACCTTTTAGCTATTAAAAATATATATCTACTTTCTAAATATAATAAGTGTATCTATTTATTTAAAACTCATATTTTATCTATAAATATTTTATTAGCAAAGACCTCTGTTTTATTACAAACTCCTTCTAGCCATCATCCTCTGTTTTAATTAGTTTATTTGTTTCCTTTTTAAAAGAGATTTATTTTATTTCAAAAACCTCTAGTTGCTTTCAAAACCTTTATCTGATTTCAGCCATTTTATTTGTTATTTGTTTCTAAAATAAAAGTGTGTTTTCAAAATATTTATAAAAAGTATTTGTCTTCTCCTCGTCGTTTATAGAAGTCACGACGAGTCCTTTTTATTACTAGCGATCTCACGTCTAAGCCGACCGTTCGCTTTGTTAGTTTTGGGAGTAGCAGCGAGTCGTGCGAGGACCCGGGTATAGCAAGCGAGTCATGCGAGGGACTAACTTCGCGGGACTTCGAACCAATAAGTCATCACCCCCATTGAATATGTTATACCTATATTGCAAAAATGTTTCTTTTACTTAAAATTGCATGCAGAACAAGTAGAGACCCACTTTAGTTAGATATAACATGTCATACGTTTGATTACCATATAACCTTTGTCGCCTTATGTTGCAATTATAATCTAGTCAATTAATGACATTGCTTAGCCATACTATTAGCTGTATTTTATTCAATATTACACTTTTGAAATATTTATGATGATGTTGAGACATTACTCAGTGGGAGTAATTGCATGATGGCGGGTGGAGACATGAGCGCCATCCAACCATGTTGTCAATGAATTGTTGAGATAAAAATTGTTTTCGATCGAGGCGGAATGGAAAGAATATGGGTGGTTCTAGGGAATGCTTAGCCCGCCCTAATCAGTTAAGGACCGAGCCATGCAAAAACGACCACCGTACAACCGTGTTTCTCAAATGAGTATAGATCTAACTTAGTAAATAGCCAAGCGGAGGCGGTGCCCAAGCCGTGGTGGTTCTTATGAGTGTGCAAGTAGGCAGGAAGCCTGTTGCATAGGGGATGACCGGGTAGGTCAGTCCTAGTGAGTTGTGATGTGTTGTGTATGTGTTTATTGGTTTACTCCTCCCTTAGGAATGGCAGAACTCCCCAAACTCCTAGTAAAGGACGTCTAGAGGTGCAATGGGGATTAAAGTTTATGGAGCGGGCACTACCAAAGTAAGGTTATCGAAAGGCTCTGCCACGACCGTCTCATATGTTGGGACAAAGCTCATGTGTTGGGTAGTCGTGGAGCACGAGGAAAGTATACAACCACTGCAGTGTGTTTAAATCTATTCGAATAGCTGTCACACTCGGAGTTTTGTCCCAAGCCTAAATTCCTAAAGGAAATTCGTAAATAATAATTGGCTTAATTAACTCAGGAAAAATCTCTCTAAAAGAAATTAATTTAATTAAATTGAGGTTCCAAATCGATTAACAGGATTTAAACTCAAATTACAAAGTATAAAATTTGGCTAAGCAAATTAATTTAACATTCGGTAAAAGTGGGGTTTTCCTTTTTCCCTTTTTTTCCTTTCTTTTTCCCTCCCTTCTCAAATTGGGCTGAAGTTTAATTTTCCTCCTCTCTTTTTCCTTTTCCTTTTTTCTTTTTCCCCTCTTCCTCCCCGGGCCGGCCCAGCCGAGCCGGCCCACCGCTCCCTCTAGACCGGCCCAGCCGAGCCGGCCTCGCCTGCGCGCGCCTCCTCCCTCCCCCCTGGGCCGCCACTCGGCCCAGTTCGCTCGGGCCGCGCCGCCGAAGTTCGCCTCCCCGCGCCGGCCGAGTCCGACTCCATCGCGCCACCGCGCCCGCAACCATCGTCGCGTCCTTCGCCCGTGACCGAACCGATCTCCTCCAACGGCCGTCCCCACCCTAGCCGGAGCCGTCCCACTGTAAATCCCCCTCTCCCAAGCGCCGCCGCCGCTTTTCCCTGTCCGACTCGAGCCGCCGCTGTGCCGCATCACCTCGCCACCGCCACCTGAACTAGCGCCTCGTCGCTAGCCACCGCGGGACCGCGTCATCACCGCCGCCTCGTCCTCGCTGACGCAACCACGCCTTCGTCGTCAACGGCGGGCATCCCCAGCGCCCGCGCTTCCTCCCACCACCTGGCTGCCGCTGCGTCGCTGTCGTCTCCGCCGCCGCCGATCACGCGCCTCGCTATCGGTCGTTCCCGCGGGACCGCATCATCACCTCCGCCTCGTCCTCGCCATGCTTCCTCCGCCTTTGCCGCCGTCGGTAAGCTTCCCCTCTCCTCTCTCTCCCTTTCTCGCTACCGGCGCCGCCGAGCTCTCACCTCGCTGCCGTTGTCGGACGCCACGGGTCGCCGGCAGTCCCTGCCAGACCGTCGCCCAACTCCGCCGTCGTCACGCTATTGTCACGCCACCCGCGCCTTCCCGCGTGGCCACTTCCCGCGATCGGCCACCGTCGTCGCTGTGCGCCGCGCTCGGTCGCCACCCCTCGTGCTGCCGACGTTCCCGCTCCCCGGCCGCTGTCGCCGCACGCCGCCCCGCCGTCGGCTGGGCCGGAGCCGACGCCCGCGTCTCCCTCTTCTTTCCCCTCACCAACCGGTGGTCCCCACCGGCCGAGTCCCTTCTCTCCCTCCCCTCTCTCACCGCCGGGTGGGCCCGGCTTGTCAGCCGCTAGCCGGCCCCCCTCCCTCTCTCCTCCCGGGCCCAGCTGTTAGCCCCTCCTCCCCTCTCTCCCTCACCGACAGGTGGACCCCATCTATCAGCCGTCAGTGCCTCCTCTCTCCTTGCTGACGTCAGCAGCCTCAGTAATTGCGCAATAATTTAGGACTTTTCTGTTTAGTTAAAAATCCAGAAAACTTCTAAAATTCTTAACTAATTCATCTAGTCTCCGTTTAGGCCCATTCAAATTTTATTAAATTCATAAAATTGTCAAGAATCCATTAAAAATACTTTCTTTTACTGTTGCAGTAGAGTTGGTGCCTGTTTTATTTATTTTTGTGCTTTGTCGCTTAGATTCGGACCCCACCGAAGAGCCGGTTTATTTCGAGATCGTCGCCGAGGTACCCCAGGGGCCAGAGCAAGGCAAGTGGCACTCATCTTTGATCATATTGAACCCATTATTGCAAATTCCTCGTTCTATTTATTCAAATATGTATTATTTTAATTAAAGTATTTACTGTATTTATTTTTCGGGTAATCCTTATCATTATGCCGTTGATTATCCAACTTTATTCATGCTAGACCAAGGGTAACTTGATTAGAGTTAGGCCTAGGTTAATGCTTAGCCGTGCTTAGAACAAGTAGCTCATGGGATCACATTTAATCATGGTTAGTTCTAAATAGCTATAATAATGATTCATTACCCGGTTCGAGCTAATGTCAACTAAAATATTGCTAATGGTGGGCTGTGGGTGCTTGGTTTTGAGAGTCGCACCCATGGCAATTAAGGACCGGTTCACGGGAAACCCTGGAAGTAATTTAGTGCTAACCACATGCCGGAATGGGTAAGGTGGGTTTGAAGCATAGCTTCGAACTATTTGACGTACCAAGGCAAGGGTAGGCATGATAGAGTATCGACGGGCAATCGTGGTGTAACGAAAGCCTCTGCTGCTTCCGGATCTACCAAGGCACAAGAGGGGACTGCCCGACTTGGTGTAAAGGAGGGGGTGAAACCTGAAGTGCGGTGCGATTAAATAGGAAGGGTTATGTGACGGGTCCTATCACGGTCTCCTTTCTGGTATGTCATGATGGTATGTCGGCGCACGTTCAAGTGTAGTGGAGTCATGTCTTGTGGGTATAGTAGTACACCTCTGATCAGAGTATAACCTATTCGAATAGTCGTGCCCTCGGTTAAGGGCGAACTCCCAGCTTCATTGTGATTAGTGAACCTTTAATAACTTAGGTAAACTGGTTTTCACTTGGGACTACTGCAATGTGGTGTAACGTTGAGTAGTGGTTGGGCCTGTTGCAACATGGTGTAACGTTGGACAGTGTTGTGGTATTTTACAACTGTTATTTACTTATCCTTTAATGTATTTAATTACCTTTATTCGGTTTATTCTTTGTTATTTATTTAAGTGCTGCTTTATTGCAACTAACCCTAAGCATGCCCTTGATGATCCTTATGCATCTTGTATTACCCTCTTTTCCGTGTTACTTGTTGAGTATGGTGGTTTGTACTCAGCCTTGCTCAATTTCCCCCTCCAGATCTAGAAGTTGAGTCCGATGGAGGTGACTCTCAGGAGTAAGCTGGTCTACCGTTAAAGCTTTGCCTGTTGACTGGAGCGTACCCACTGGAGCTAGTCTAGCTTTCTTTCCGCTGCATTTTCGTTAGAATAAATGTTATTTTCAGTTGTTTCTAAGAACGATGGTTATGTAATCAACATTGTCTTTTTGTGTACCCTAGCTGGTCCTGAACAGGGATTTTAATACATAATTAAGTTCAGAAATTCGTGTGAGGAATTTCTGGGCGTGACAATAGCCGCGCTCTCGGATATGAGCACCGGGACATGGCATACACTTGGCTAGATTCATAAAACCTAAAAGATGAGTATGGTGATGTGAATGAAAGATGATGTGTGTTGTCTAATTGATTCACTCCTTGAGATGCAAGAGGTTGAATATGCTAGAAGATGGTATGGCTGCCAGGAAGGGAAACCATCGATGGATGGCTGACAGAAACTTCATGGCTATTTAATTACACTCATGTTATAGAATTTGCTGCTAGAAAATAGGTCTTATGAAAACTATTTGAGTAGCTGCTTTTATGCAAAAAAAACCATATAGACTTCGTTGTTACATCTTTGCATGTGCATATTTCCGTGGTGATTTGCTGAGTACCCCGTACTCACCCTTGCTAAATACAACCTCGAGTGCTCAAGAGGGTCTAGCTCTAGATCCACTGTAGAGCTGCGGAGTTGTCCCAGTTGAAGCAGTCATCTAGCGGTTTTTGTCTTCCAGTCACCGCCTGTGTCGTGTCAGATGTGCCCACCTGTTTCCTTTCGCTTCTGTTGTTGCTGTTGTAAAGATTTTGATTTAACCAAAGTTTCGTAATTAAACTCTTTCTACCCTATCTTTTTATCGTGATATATGATGATCCAACTATGTATGTGTGTACCAACTACTGATGATTGGTACATATAAACACATATAAACACAAAAGGTTACCAATTAGCGAAATCGGGGGACGACACAAACCAGTGTGGGTGGATTGATTGTCACATTGTATACACTTTTGTGTTGTCTACGTGTGCAGGGTTACTTTAGAAGATCAAGTTTTCCAATGGGACATAAACAAAAGCTAATTTTTGTAATATTTCAGAGCTAAGAAAAAAGTGGCAAAAAAATAACTAATATTTGAGAAAAAGAAATATTGCACACATATATACTCTAGAGTTGCAAAAAAAAAATCAAACAAGTAGTGATCATAACAAACACTTATCTCTTGACACAAAACAACTGCTACTGTGTTTATTAACAATCTAAAAGCAAATACTAAAAAAATTATGATGAAAAAATTTATAAATTAACTCAAAATTTAAGATTTAAATTAAAATTGTCTTACAAGCATAACTAAACATGAAAAGATGGGGTTTAGTAGCCTGCAGAAACAATAGACAATAGGATAAGAGAAAATTTTGTTTGGTCTGAAAAGAACCATCTATGCTTTTCTAGGGAAACATATTACCAAATATCATAAATTTTTTTTATCAACTATGCAAATATCACTAGTTTGAACTGAATCTAGATTATTGCATAATATCAAGAAAAACAAAAGCTAAATTATAAAAAAAACAAAAAAAACAATGAGGTGGCAGATTCGCTGACACCACCCACCGTCACTAGAGATATTTAAAGCATAAACACATTATTTTAGTAATTTTATTATATTTGTATGTAATTTTGAGTCGTTTATCTATTCTAATTAAGGAGTTTTTACGTGTTTGATATGTACTCGTATAAGCCGCTAGTTAGGAATAGAGTGGTTTAAACTATGTAATCCAATACTTGAAAACCTCTTGACAAATGAATAGCTAGTCCCAAAAAAACAATGCATCATGTCACTATGAGAGTATATATATGTGTGCAGCGTGGATAGATAAGTACTGCTTCTGTTCCAAATGCAAGCATTTGTTGATCATCCATAAGAAAATAGGGACTTCTATCGTCCATCTCTCATGCATCCACTGGAATATTCTCTAGCAACCGAACAGCCCAAACCTTAAGAAGAATCGTCGTATAACACATGGGTTTTTAACTATTTTATCATATCTTATCTTAAGCAGTTGTTCTCCTTTTGTATCCTCTTAAGAGAATAAACAAAACACGTAAAAGAAATTACCAATCCAGTCCTACTAATATAAGGCCATTGCAATATTCGGGTCTATACAGTTGCCCTCAAAACCATGCGCACAGCATAATAGATATAAAAAACTTCAAATAAAATTTCAATCTATTTCCAAGTAATACATAAACCGGTCGCCATGCTTAAGCCTGTTCTTAGTACTATGCCAGCTAGATATCCGGTTGGACATAGAGACCAGGTAGACACGATGGATGACTGGGCCGGTTGGATTTGTCTGGAAATATTGTTAACATGGATTAGGCCCATGCTAAGCACTTACTGACTGGTTAAAATGAAAAAAAAAAGGTCAGCACGTAGAGGAACCTTTAGCGCCCCCCTCCCCTCTCGGCAAATCTTTTCGCTTATATATATATATGTTTATCTTTATAAGTTAGAACTTAAATTTGAAATTTGTTGAGGAGTTTTCACCGTTGTTTTTTTCCCAGCCAATGTTTTTAGATTGTTAAGAAAATTTATATAAAAGTTTCAGCCATAAATATTTTTTAGTCATTAAAAAGACATTTCCCTTGTGCTTAATTTCACAAATGGTGGAATAATCCTTTTTTAGTATAATATTGAAGATATTTTTAATTAATAATACATTTGTGGTTTTACATTAGTTTTTGTTCTTTTGTTATTATATTGCTTTACATTCATCTTAGTGCATGTATCTTGTGCACGTAAGGTTCCCATGTATAGCAACTAACAAATATCACCAAAAATTCTACACATACTGTCAATAGTATTCCACCTATGTGTAAAGTCTCGTATTCAAATTCATTGTATTTTGGCCTAAAAATGATAAAATCTAACAGTTTTTATGGGTATAAATCTTTTAGAATTTTCCTTGTTCTCTCTATGTATAACAAATTTCAAAATGACACTTCATTGTAATACGATTGAATGTGTGACTGTACAATGTTAAAACTGGTTGCATGAATTAATCCTCTTCTTGCCCCCTTGTGACTTGTGAGGTTGCGTCAAAACCCATAGGCACCGTTTTTTTCTCGAGGGAGGGACGGATGTTTCGTTGTTTTTCAATTATCATGTTTTCCAAAAAATTTAAATGATGTTTTCTTTCTATGTATAAGTTTCTTAAACATCAAATAAATCTATTTTTCAAGTGTAGCGATAGTTAATAATTAATTGATCATGTGCCAATGACTCACCATGTTTGGTGTGAGAAAAAATCCATCCAAACCTCCACTCCACTAAGAGTTGTGCTAGTCTCAGTGGGGGTTTCATACGGGTTTTAACCTTATTAAATGATATGTCACATAGCAAAATGGTGATGTGCATAAAATTTATGATGAAAGATATGAGGTAAGTTTCATGAAAATGAAACTTGGTGTACATAGTTACCTAGACTATCAAACTGTATTAAAACCTTCTGTTAGAGTAATTTGTTTTATCTTCGGTCATTTAATTAACTCATATTGGTCACTTGGTTATATTAATATTTAAGTGATATGTTAGCCTTTGAAACCGTGAGGTAAAATTTTATATTAATTGAGAGCATGTGTCTTGTTCAATCGTTCAAATATATTTGGATGACATGGCGCTATCGGAAACAACACGATGAAACCTTGAGACTGGCCTAAAATGCAACATGTGAACATTAATCGGACAATTCATTTAGCTCAAAGGGTCTACGTCTGATAGAGAGAGCGCTCGACCGCATAAGCTCGGGCATGTATGTACGGGAGGAAAAAATTTTATTAAATAAATTTTTTTAGCAAGTGATTTTACTACGAAATTACCACGCAAAATTTTTCAAAATTGAATCTTTTGGTCACGCCAGTGTTGATGGCGTAGCAGAACAACGCTGTCACGTCTCCTAGTCGGTATGGCGTGGCGTGGCAGCCTTGCTACGTCAATGTCAATGGCTTGGCAAGACAATGTTGCCAATGACATGGCAAGATGGTGGTGGCATGATTAAAAAATTCACATGGTGAAAATATTTTGCCCGGAGGTTTAGTAGTAAAATTGTTTATTAAAAAGTTTAAAAAATAAAAAAAATCGCATGGGAGAGAGAGGAGATCAAGGAGGTCCCAAAATAACCACAGGCGCGCCACCGCCGCCTCCGGGCAACCGCGCGACTCCTGCTCCCCCTCCCCGTGCATGCGACCGCCGGCGCCATCGCTACTTGTACACCGCCCGTGCCCCATGGCCCCACTCGCAGCCCTCTCTCCATCCCTCCATCTCTCTTCTCTCTCTCTCCACCTAGGCAAGCGAGCGAGCGGGACACCATGCAGGCGGTGAGGCCAGCGGCGGTGGAGGAGGCGGCGGCGCAGGTGCAGCTGAGGAGGGAGGAGGAGGAGGCGGTGGAGGCAGCGGCGAAGGAGGTGGTGGAGGAGGAGGTGGGGCCTGAGGAGAAGGAGGTAGCGGTGGTCGGGGAGGAGAAGGCGGCGGTGGAGGCGGAGGAGGAGGAGGAGGAGGTGGAGCACGACGAGGAGACGGCGGGGGCGTCGGCCAAGAAGAACCGGATCCAGGTGTCCACCAACAAGAAGCCGCTCTACTTCTACGTCAACCTTGCCAAGGTACAATGGAGTTTTGAATTTTTTTTTTAATAGTGGAAATTTATGGAATATTTTCAAAAAAAAAATGAAAATAGCAGTCAAAATTCAAACCCAGACGTTATTATGTACTCCCTCGGTATTTTAAATAGATGATGTCATTAACTTTTTTGACATATATTTGACTATTCGTCTTGTTTAAATTGTTTTTTACAAATTTAGGAAAATGTAACTTATAGTTAAAATATATTTAGTAATAAGTTTAATTAAAAATGATAATTATGTAATTTTTTTAATAAGATGAATGATTAAACGTGTGTCAAAAAAATTAACAACTTCATCTATTAAAATACAGAAGGTGTATTTGTTTTCACTATCAATGTAACGACAAAATAATATATGGGAAGCAAGCAAATGTTAATTGGATAAGCTAATTGGGAATTCGAGACATCATTTTTTTTTCCGAATAGTGGGACATCTAATTTTATTTTATCCAAGTTTCGTTGACCGTTTAGTGCTATTTTGCTCTATGAAATGGTGATCCCTTTTGTCATTTATCAAGCCCAGTTCTATGAAGTTAAAATATCAGGGTTTTTTCACCCTGTGTAACAGAACTTTTAAATTCAACAAGTATGGTCCAATGGATTGAATTCAAAAAATAATAATTTTCGACGGCCTGTTGCTATTGAGAACAAGCAGTATTGACCATTAAACATAGCTTTAGTTCAGTTCTTTGAACTTGTGTACATCCTTTTCGTTTTAGAAAAAGAATTGTTTGAGATTTCTAACCCATGTGAATACTGGATGCAGAGGTACATGCAGAACTACGACGAGGTCGAGCTCTCTGCACTGGGAATGGGTAATGCAGGCATACCTACTTAATTGTTCTTAAGTTTCCTTCTGATTATGTAATGCATGGATTCATGCATTCTATTCTCATATCTGAGGTAACATGCATTTTTGGTACATCCTCTCAAATTATCTTTTAGTTAGTAGCCACTCTGAATCTTTCTGAGTCATCTTTTCATACAGCAATTGGCACTGTTGTGACTGTTGCTGAGATCCTCAAGAACAATGGCCTGGCCACTGAAAAGAGTAAGCATCCTTTCTATGTTGTAACTTGTCGGAAAACAATCAAATCGATGTTGTTATCTTCTGACAAAGCAAGCTTTTTTTCTTTTCTGGAACATAGAATTTCTGTCAAACTTGTCAAAATAGTGAAGTAAACTTATTTGTTCCCTTCTTTTACTTTCCCTGTTCAGAGATCCTGACATCAACCATTGGCACCAAGGATGAATCAAAGGGACGTCTTGTCCGTAAAGCCAAGGTGAGAGAAAGATTTCTGGGCTTCAACATTTCAATCTCCCTTTTCTGTCTGAACTCACCATCTCCAAATCTCTACCTGAATCAATGTTGAGAACCAACATCTAATCTCTGTACCTGTGTTTTCTGGTCTCAGATTGAGATTCTCCTGTGTAAATCAGAGAACTTCAACAGCATAATGTCCAGCAAAAAATCGGACCGCCCCAAATCAGCCGAGGAGGAGATCAAGGTCTGATGAACAGCAGCATCTTCTTCTGATCAGGGCCTCTCTGTCCAGAGGTTAACACCATGCTTGAGACTGTGGGAGGCAGCAGAATTGATCTGGTTTAGTAGTCTACTAGGGTACCTTAGTCCTTGTCAAGGATGAAATGGGGTGTGTCTCCCTTTCTCTCCTTGCAAGCTCTGTCCAACTGAAACCTTCAATTGAGCAACAGTTTGCAACTGCGTCAGTATGATGATGATGATGACGACGACGATGACGATGATGATGATGATGATGATGGAATGGATGTAGAAATAGAATTTATCTCGCTCCCAAAGTGTGGGACTGGAGATCTCCTATATAAGATCTTACCTTTTCAGTTTGATGTTCATTTGCTTATGTATGAAGGTTTTATGTGATTGTGCAGCTTCTGCTAGTCAATTTGGATGCACTTGACTTTTCAGCTTGCTAACGATCATTGTTACAACCGAGCGAGCCGAACGAGCCTCCTACTAAAAATTTTAGTTATTCTGGCAATTCTCTCAGTTGTATCTTCCATCTCATGACATGAACTTCTCATTCAATCGTACACAAAGTTAACTTGCTTATAAAGTGTAACTACATAGATAACCAAACTTGATGTGAAGCTTGTTTTCAGGGATTAACATAGTAAAACACCTTGCTTAAAGTTAACTTGCTTAAAAAAAAAAGAACATCCTAAGTTTTTACATAATGAAAAAGATGTATTACACATCCGACCTCTATACTACGTATGCACAAGCCACAAGAACAATCGCCCCGTTTTTTGCTTCGGCTTATGTTTATAAGCCAAAATTTAAATTTTTAACTTTAAATTTGGATTTAATTTTGGGGGTTTTTACTGAAGTTTATTTTCCAGTATTAGCTTTTAAATCACTAAGAGTATGTGTATAAAAGTTTTATTCACAAATTATTTTTGTTTGCAAATATGTCGTTTGACTTTTTTCATAAAAAACCAAACAATCACCCCTAAGACAGGACATATGTGTTAACGCCAGAATTTGGATAATTATCGTTGGAGATTAAACTGTGATTAAAGACCGAATTGGACAGGAAACAGGGCAATCGGATAGAAGACCAAGCGGAATACAACTCGGATTCAGCCGATGGAGTCTGGATCGGATAAGAAATAGAGTCCGATTGGGCCTAGAATATTACAGATAGATTCGGGAATAATCAGAATCCGTGTAATTTAATTTTATCTGCTAATTAGAGTTAGTTTAGATTTTTTTTCTTTATCTCTAAGAGAGTTAGAGTACGATCGGGACTTGTGTGTTAGAGATGAAATCTATACAGAAGCTTGTTATTTCTTTTTATCTATTAGGAGTCATATGTCGTATCCAACATGGACTAGCATCCACCCAAGAGTATAAATATGTGTGCCCAGGGTCATTGTAAATCATCTACTTCTTAATTAATAAATCAATTACTCTTTGCACATCGTCACTCTCCTAACCGAGGTTTCAACTCCGGCGGAACTTGGCACCTGACGCGTGCTTGCATCGTCTCGATCTCCGGTGGAGGGGTAAGTCCTACATTCCGCTGGCCAAGGTAATCGTTCTACATTCCGCCGGCAGAGGGGTAAGTCCTACATTGCTAGGCATAATCTTGAACTATCTCAGTTATGTCCGATCTTCTATGATTATTCTTAGTCATTTGGGCTAGATATTTCATAGATCTTGATTGATTGTCCGCCGTCTATAGCCGATGATATTTCCCGATCTACATGTTCATTATATTCGTATCAATAAAGTAGTTGATTACCTTACTATGTTATTTTTATACCAATCGGCTTGATTTAGTTAGATCAACAGTTATCTATATTACATCGGCTTGCAAGAATTATATGCAAATTGGTTTTAGCCGATCGCAGCAAAGTATTCATTGTTTGTTTAATTATTCCAAGTAATTCATCGGTTTATTTATTAGCCTTATCGATCTTCATGTTTCATATAATTATATCGTGTTCGACTACATACTGTCTTGGTTAAGTCCGATCTATATATGTTTGGTTCGATCTAGTTACAGGGACTCGTCTGATCGACTAAGATTAATAAGTAGCTTGGTGTATTATGTTGGTCTAATATGTTTCTAGCCAATCCAGGCTTTCAACAGCCGATCGTTCATCCCATCGGCTAAATATTGTAGCACCAACATTCGATCAGTTGGATATTTAGTTGCCAATTGGCTCGATAGCCGATTGGCTTGGTTTACTATTTATCTTGTCAGTTGCAGGATCAAATTGACTGGCACACCTGCGCACCTTCTAAGAATTTAGGTCCTGCACTGGAGCTGTCTAAGATTGACTCCCACGCCTTCGTGTATAACATGTCATTGTTTATATTTTGACGTCAACAATATGCCCCACAGATCTTTGGTGAAAAAACTATAAGTGTCTATCCAAAATGAAAGACAAGTTATATGTAAATTATGAGGAAGCACCTAAAATTTTTCACCGCTCGACTAGAGACACACATGAATTTATGAAACATGTTGAAACTAGAGTCTTTTTTTAGGGGGAGGGGGGATGGTGAAGCCGTTGTAAAGTCTAATGAGCATGAGGGTAAAACAAGCCCAATATTGTGTTTGGAGAAAAGTACGTTGGATTCACTACTTTGACCAAATTAAGACATTCCATTCGTTCCATATGATAAGACTTTTTAGTATTGCCTAAATTTATATGTGTACTAATAAATAGACACATGTACAAAACATGCACATTGACTGCTCGTGAAAGTACTTTGCGGCAGAGGGATCAAGGTATCCCTCCTCTAGCTCTATAAATATAAATATAAGCAGGGGTTAATAGTAGTGTATTTAGCAAGCCAAGGAAAATGTGACATGCCGGCTAAAACGAGATGAGGATATAGTTGTTTTCACATTAAGTTAGTAAAGGTGTTTGTATACAAAAATGCTAATGAGTCAAATTTTAGTTCTTGAATGAGGAGGTTCACACTTCGCTCTACTTCTCATATTGCTTTGCAACACCTTGTACATTAAGTTATAAAGGAAAATGAACACCGTGCCCCCTCGGCACACCGAAGTGTAACACATTCGAGCCATCCCAGCTCACAAAACGGCCATCCTAGCCAACTCAGTATGAACCAACACCCCGAGTCACACATACTCGTTACCAATCACAAAAGTTGACGATTTACCGCAAAGGCAATCTCTCGGAACAAAAATATGCATTCCCTAACACTATTTCCACAAGATAGGGGTTTTAAAATTAAAATTACACTATGAGAAAAACCTTGCATCACCCATGATCATGAGAATGGTTGTTTAGACAGTTTTACTAAACTCTATAGAGGTTCGATACTTTACTCACGTCACCAACATCATGCTTTAACCACACGTGTGGATCAGACACACGTTCGGCAAAGGAGCATTCATTATAAGGCTTTAACATAACCAAACCATAAACATCTTGGACCAAACAGTTGGACCAATCTCTACTCAAGCCACACCATATAGCACCAACCATATTTCACAGTCCAAGCCAAACCCCTATGTTAGGAGAGTGACTTTATCTCTCTCAGCATGCCTCAACTGTCAACTTGCTAGACACTCATGTTTTAGTTATTTGCTCCACCAGGGGCATCCTATTCAACTCGTGTGGTCGCATTGCTTTATTTTTGGATAAATTTCCAAAGGAATCGGTCCTTATGGACAATGCTTAGTCAATCCACCAATGCACTAACTCCCACATCACCAAGTTTTACAAAACATTTTCCACTTAAAGCCATTCAAAGGATCTTTCCTGCTTTGTTGTAAATAAAAGTAATCGAGTAACCAAACATTTACCTGTACAACGGTACAGCCACAACCTATAGGCTAACTACCCGGTGATGTGCGTGTAGGTGGAGCTAAGAATAATGACCTATATAATATAAATGTGACTACTAGGAAAGTCCGACAAATCCAAACGTGAGTCATGGACAAACCATAAATACAATGCAACCTAAACATGCAATTTTGCAATCAAAATATTTAATCCAAAATATAGGTCCAGAAGGTGATTAAGGAGGCCTTCTTGCTCCGCGGTAGGTCTGAGCGTCTAGGGGAAACCAAAAAAAAAAGAGAGGCACTACCTTCGTGGACATGACTCCTATGGCTTGACATGTCAACGGCTTCGGTTCGAAGCGGTGAAAATGGAGTTGTGGTGGAGTCAGAGTGCAATGGCGTGTTTAGAAGAATTTGTAGGGCGACTCGTGGACTCTGTGCATCCCAGGGAGAGCGCCAATGCATGACTACTCATGTTCTTCCATCTCACTCTGTAGTTCTTCGTGTAGTAATTTTGAATGCTCGTGTTGATGGATCAGTGAGTCAGGGGAGGCAAGAGTTGACCTTGGCAGTGAATTTGTTCTTGCTTCTCCCTCTACAATCCTCTGTGCTCATTTGATTGTGTCTGGCTGTCTTCTCATGTTGATGGATCAGCGAGAGCGAAGATAATAGTGGACTTTGGTAGAGGGTGGGCAGTGATGGTCCGGTTTTTTCCACTATGGTGTCTGGCATGTTGATGTATCAACGAGGGGGAAGACAATAGTAGACTTTGGCATAGGGTGGGCAACAGTGGAATATGAAGAAGAGTTGACAGAGCATTTATGGGTGGTGTGAGGGGAGAAAACATGTGTGTTGACGATTCATGTTGGCAATAAACTTACAGTGTGGCTATTGAGCTCGGAATTCAATGGTTAAGATGAAGAGGGAGACGATTTACCCACGTTCAGGCTCTCGACGTGACGAGATAATACCTTACTCCTGCTTGGCAATCGTATTGCGTAGATGAATCTTGGTTGCCCTCAAGGGGGTGCCCCGTACCCCATTATATAGTGGGGAAGGGCTACAGATATGATAGAGTCCTAATCTAACAAGACTAAAATCTATCCTAATTCGGTTACAGCCCGGGTCCGGAGTACACGGCATGCAATCCGGTATGCACCAGACTCCTAGCGGACACCATATAGATATATTCTACTTCCTATTCGGTACCCTATTGACCGTACGTATTCGTGTAGTCTACGAATACCGCGGTATAGGTATCCTACAATGTGGATGTTGTTTCTTTGTAGACAAGACACAAATGTCCTAGGTACTCACCCTCGCGCCATCTTCTTCCACTGACCGCTACTACTTTGATTGAAGGTGAGATTAACGTACTTGATTAATTGTTTGCATGGTCAAATCTATTCGGTTCTTTTTATGTAGGATGAATGTAAGGTGACAAGATATTCATCACATTATAAATAAACTCTACCTAGTTGCTGTTGGATATGGAGCCAAAACAGGATTTATGCTTGCTATTGTTGGTAGCACCATGACTACAAGAAAGTATGCAAAGAACTCAAGCTTAGTTCTAGCTACAGAAGAAATATGAGGGTGCAGAAAATGAATATGTGAATGAAGGCCTTGCGACAACAGATCATGCAGGAGATCATCAGCGAGCACGCCAAAGAAAACCAAGACAAATGACCATTATGATGAAGGGATGGCTAGTGCATTTGATCGTGCTAGTGACAAACTAGCCAATGCTATAAATAAGGCTAGCAATGTGAAAACGTGTCTCTACCGATCTATTTGACAACTTTTATAGTTTTACGGGTTTATTTTTATAACTCAAATAGCTTTCTAGGTTTTGAGCAAAATCACATATATTTCTACTATCATTATTTGGTGACCAATCATCACATTTCTATATCTTTCAATACTATTCTATTTTCCAACAAACTGGATTCGATTGCTATATATATTAGTGAGAAGTTCCCCGGTCAAACGTAGGGTTCTCTCTTTAAACATGTGTAGTTATTTTGCTATTGTGAACCAAATGTTAGCTTGCATTTGCCATTATATGTCAACCATGAATTTGGTAATAGGTGTACTACTAAATAGTACTATTATGCGTAAGATTTAGCATATTCTTCTATGTGTAAGACTTAGAAATTCCCTATTATTCTACGAGAGACTTGGAGCTTTAAATTATGTGATGTTTATGTTTGTTTGGATGGCACTTGGTTATTTCTATGGCTCTAATTATTGGTGAGATGGCATATGCAATTCACTTTATTAATTATATCTCTAACTGTTGATAATATGGCACGTGCAATTTAATATATAGGTTGTTCTTTCCATGGATGAAAAATATAAGATTAAAAAAAGTTATCTAATTTTGATAGCTATTTAGTGGTATAAACAATGGAGTTATACAAAATTAAAAATCACTATCTGATAATAAACTTTTATATATAAAATTTTTACAAAAAATACATCGTTGGCGTTGAGCCACATTCAGGAAGCGTGAGCACAAAGCCGAGAAATAATACGCTAAAAAGAACATAGCCATATTACTTGCAGGGTTCGTGTTACGGTGGTTACCGCCGCGGTAACCGCGGTAACCGCGCCCTCCGCCGAGGCACGGCTTCGGTAAGCCGCGGTAACCGAGTTTAAATTTAAGGAGAATTTAAAAAATTTGAGGAAATTTAATGAAAAATATATGTTGTATATGTTGATATATAGTGCAGTTTTGTCAAAGAAATTAATGAAAAAAATGTATTCCCGGCGTAATTAAAAATCATAAACGAGTATTTCAGAAAACAAAATTAAAAAATAGCCTATTGCAAGTAATATTTTATAGGAAGATGATCAAGAATATATTGTGTTGAGTCATTATTAATTTACACTAGACATTTGGGTATATAATGTTGAAATACAAATATACAACGATGGATATATGAAAAATATATATAGAGAAAAATTATACGTGCATCTTACTACATACATAATAGTTTTATTTGTAATAATGAGCAGTTGGTATAGTTGTGACGCAGTAATCAAAATGAAGTTGTCTTTGCTTGTTATTGGAGTAAATTATTTGGTGAAGGGTAATATGCCGGTGTATGTTTGTATGTTACAATATCAAGAATTTAGAAAATATCATGTGAAATTTTCTTGTTTTCCCTATAACATGTCCTATTATCATAAATATAGTCACAAAATATTTTCCTATTTTTCATGTATTTTTTAGATTTTTTAAAGCTTTTTTTTGCATTTGACATCACATCCGCGGTCTTCTCGCGGTAACCGCGGTTTTGGCTACAAAAACCACGCGGTAAGCCGCGGTTCTCATGTGTTGTTCCAGCAAGTAGTTACCGCGGTTTTCGCGGCTCACCGCGCGATAACCGCGGCAAACCGTGCGGTAAGGCACGAAAACCGCACGAGTTTAAATTAAAATTTTTTGGATTCAAATTCATCACGGATTTTGCGGTTACCGTGCGGGATCCGCGAGAGCGCGATACCGTGGTTTTGGCGCTTACGCGGTAAGGGGAACCCTGATTACTTGTATTGATTTTTTTATATAATTACTCTAAGTTAATTTGTTAAACATGAACCAAGTGCATTGTTTTATTTGAAGTTATTATTGTGGGAGATAACCTTACCAACGCCCCATGTGGAGGTAACCATGTCACTTTATTCCACCTCTCTCTCCAATAGTCAAACAAAAAATTAGGCTCAATATATCCCTCAACCAAAAAAATAAAACTAATCCATCCCATTATCATTAGATGTCATGTTAACAAAATTTCATTTATCATTTCTACTATACATTCTTCCTAAGACGGTTCTTAGACCAATACATTCTTCCTAAGACGGCTCTTAAACCATTCTTAATGTATAGTTTTACTACATAGTTTTCAAAACAGCTAACTCGATGAAACGATACATGAAACAGCTACTCACAACAATATTTCATTGTACCATTTCCAAAACTAAATAAAACATTTAATTACTGCTGAAAGTTTAATTGCTGAAAGTTTAATTGCATATAGACAATGTTTGATTACATAAAACGCCTCAAGCCCATCAATACGAGTTTCACTGTATTACCGAAAACTTGGTAACAGTGATTAAATGTTTCATGGTCATAAAACTAATTATTTCTCTCTTCTCATAGTTTTATGCAATTCTACTTTTTTATTGATGTGTCACCTAATTAATATGAATGATGCCTCCACGAAACCGTCGTTGAGACTAGCCTTAGCATCAGCACATCTTCATTGTTAGACCATGTGAAATGAATAATTCTTGGGAACAGATATCTCTTGCCCCCAAAAAATCATGAACCCTTTATTTTCAACTTGAAAACTGTTTAACACAAGAAACAAGAGTTATCCCGAATAGAGCATTGTATATGTATACTCTCTAAATGCGTTAAATTCTCGACCAACAGTGACCAGCTCCAACTTACGCTCATATGATTACTTTCTTTTACATCACGTAGAGCTGGCCAGGCGATGAACCGAAGGACGGAAGCAACGAAATAAATTTCCAGTTTTTCAACCTGTTAATATGGTAATGTTATTCTTATAACCAAATGAGACTGTAAAATGGCCTTCACGGATTGTCGAATCTAACCAATAGAACAGCCAGACTCAGGTTCTGCTGACAGGAACTCAAAGCTACACTATCTGGCAAATTATTCTCTTACATTTGTCAATAGACATGGAAAATTGGAACCAACATCAAACCCCATTATGCGATCTCCCACTGCTACCAGCCTACCAGCAAGATCTCCCAATGCTCCAGGCTACCAGAAACAGGAGAAGCAAATAAAGCAATCAGTCACGGCTATAATTCTGTATACATGCCCCTACCAAAATCTTTTTTTTTCTTATATACCAGCTTTGCTCTACACAAATAAAGCAACATCTACATTATCCTAGAGGAGCCATCACACTCGACACAATCGTTTTTTTCCCTGGGAACAAGATGGAAAGCCTTGAAAAAAAATCCCTGCTGCCAACTACATCGCAAGTAAGCTGAACCAACACCGTCAACCAGCGACGAACAATATAGGCCTTGGCACATAAGTGGCCATATGTTCTGTTGCCATTTTTCTTCTGTCGAGGTCGTGTTACTTTGTCATCCTCTTTGGCATGCTGTCCGGACAAGGCCTTTTGTTCCAGGCTTCAAGCCCAGCTAGAAATCTTCTCAATTATAAATTTTCACAGGCTTCTCAAAAGTGTGACGATTCTGCACGTAAAGAACAATTACATGGAAAGATGTCTAGTATAGTAATACAGGTAAGTTCCATAAGACAATTAATCACCGCCAGCTTACTTTTATGCATGCATATTGCATTCAATGGAAAAAATGAAAAGAACAAGATAACCTGTAATGATATTTTTTAAGAAAAGAAAAGGAAAAATGTGTATGATTGTACTACTAATCTGGACTTTTATTTCAAAAATAATATCCACAAATAAATTTGATTGTTTGTTATGTCATGTAACTTAGTTCCAGAGTAAATTCTTCTCAGAAAAAAGGCATTTCAAATCCCCACCAAAATTTCCTAAATTCCTTATGAAATTCACAAGACCATTTTTACAGTTTCATCAAATCTTAGTTTCTGATTATTTCTTTCCAGTTTTGAATTATACAGGAACCCACAAGTAGCCCTCCAATGACCCGCAGACTGTTTTCATTACTAAGGATGAAGTCATACTCAGCAGAAGTTAGTGAAGATTTTCCATACAGGCTTGGTTAGAAAAAACAGAACGAGTTGCCGAAAGAGGTCAAAAACACATCAATGACCAAGACAAGTTGAGAGCAAAGAAAATATATAATAGCATTTTGCTTATTTCACAATATGCCAACTGATTACCTGATTGGCTGTATAAGACCTTTTCGGTGTTGTGTCAGTATGCTCCAAGCCAAGGTATTGTTCCCAAGCCCCATAAACATCTCTCCTCTGCAGAATCAGAAGATACATCATGGAATGAACAGTGGACAAGAAAAGGAGGTACGCATTTAGCCACGCCTAGCTGCCTAACATGTTGAAAATTAGCACTTGCCTGAAATCGTGCAGATACAACATCAACATCCTGGAGGTATTCAGGCCGATTCATGGATATGAAAGCAAGCTTCCACTGATAACATATGCATTACCGGCAGGAGATACAAGTTGACAGTAAAATTAAAGGGAAAAGATGATCAGTTGGAAGACAGTAGAAAAGGTACTAACATTTACAGTTAGACAATAATGACTAAACAAGGCCTACAGCGGTTACCAAATTTCTGAATCTTTTTACCAATAATCAAGTTTAAGTGATCTTATAACTTTATTTCAGGCGTACTAAATTAGAATTATTATCTCCCACATTTCTTGTCTCTTGAGATTGAAATATTAAAGAAGCCCTTGTTATGGGTAATCCTGGCAGTGCATACAAACCTAGGATGTCTTCTCTTCGATAAATTTTACCCAGTTTTTATTTACGATCTAATAAGAAATACATTTCTGTACTGTGAGAAAATAGAAACTCCACAGGCACATCAGTAGACAGGAAAATTTTCATCGGTATTAACCCTTCAGCTAATATTCCTACATAAACATAATTAAGGATCTTGAATGTGAAACCATTACATATTTTTGAAATTTGAATTCGACACCGATAACGTCTTTAGACATGCAGACTGTGGAGGATTTATGTTTTTCTTTCTTTGAGCAATAGACCAACTTAATCTATGCCACCTCCACTTCCATCTCTATAACAGAGCAATACACGCAGGACATATAGTAAAAGAACAGTTAGGAAACATAAAAATAAAGATTACCTTGGAGAACTCCTCGTCAGGAACTCGAAGTTTTCTTTGAATACGTTCTAATATCTCTGCTGCAGTCTCACCTTCACGGATGACCAGCAAAAATGGATCTCCAAAATTCTGAATCTGCTGTTAGTCATAAAGGCAATGTCAAAAGTGGTATCGTATAAAAGCTCATCAGCATATCTGTAGGCTGTAGCTAATTCCATATGCAATTTGTTTTATACTAGTAATTAAAAAGGCTCATATGGAAAGTGCAATACCTGGTTTTGATTAGGATCTTTCATGAAATGGTAAACATGAATCAACCGGTCATGTGGGCCAAGATTCGTCTCTTCCTCTGGGATCTGTTTTAATTGTGGAAGCAAAGTTATGCAAATCAGTAGTATACTCACTAAACGGCATTATTTCAATTTCATCAACAAGAAAAACGTTAAATATCACGAACCTCCTCCGCACGTAGTGTCCAGTACTGATCATTTATGTTCTCTATTTTCTCATGAGGTGGAAATATCTACAGATAAAGTTAAATTATTTTATAATTGTAGGGGAAAATAACAATAATTTCAAAACGGTGTTTAGAAAATAAGGACCATTTAAAATAAAAAAATGAATGAGCATGGACCTTGTAAATCTTATGGTAGAATACTTCAAGCAAGCGGAGTTCAGCATCAGGATTGGACAGTTCAACCTGTGAGATTAAGAGAGAGATTGTAGGCACTCTTCATAAAAAATAAAGTAGATTATAGTAACAAGATAAAGGGAACTCAATAGCTAGCACCAAGTTATCAGTTATCAGGGTAAAAGAGAGAAGAGACAATAAACAGATGAGTGATCACCTTGGTTTTTAGGTCAGCAATCACATCACTGATGGTGCTATTTTTTGGTAGTCTTATGCTATGGATTACAACCTGGCAAGTTTTTCATCAGAAATATACTTTAGAAACAAGGATGAAAATAAGTGCTAGTACAATGCAGGCAGACAAACCTCATCCTTAGTTGCATGGTGGAATGCAACTTTAAGAGTTTTCAAACACTGCAATTCTGGCAGTGGAATGTCCAGAACCTCATAATACAAGATGTCAGAAGTCTGCAAATACCAGGCATGCAACCAAAAGGCAATTGTCATAATCCTGTAGTGCTAATTTCAGCAAATAAAGAATAATATTACCTGATTATAATGGACAAGCATATCCAATAGGTGCTCTACTCCACGGTATCTGATTGGTTGTGGTTTAGGTTGCTGGGAATAACAGTTGTGTGAGGTAAGACGAATTTTTGATGGATCATCCAAGCCAAGTTGGCGTGCAACTCTCTCAACAACATCATCATAAGTATGAAGCTTCGATCTAAGTGAAAACAAGAAACATGGAAATATAAGTTTATTGCAAAACAACAGCTTAAACTTAAAAACAAAGAGATTTGCAAGCCCTCACAATTCCAAACAAAAATCATCCTCCTTCGGTTTCTCCAGAGACCGAAAGTGCACAACCTATATGAACAAAAGAAAAGTTACTAGAGTACTCAGAGATAGTAAACAAGTTTGTATTGCATATGGAAAGCAACAGTCATGCACATATATCTTTACATGACAAAAAAAGTAATGTAAAAAATCATAGCAGTGCTGTTAGCTATACATAGTGGAACAAATCCATATATCATAATATAGCAATTAGCAACACCTCCAAAATTGTTATAAAGAATAAATAAAAAAGCACAAAAATTTTCTTGATTAACCAGATATACTATAGTGTTTGGAGGATCATAATTAACATGAACACCAAATACATCAAAAATAAGTAGACGAGAGACTAGAAAATGCTAAACAGCTCACCAGATGTCAATTAAAGGACAAAAGGGGCGTTGGCACATTATAGTTTAATAAAGCAAAGGACCAAGTTTAAGATACTAAACTTGATGTGCATCTGACCGTACCTGCCTATTATGTACATACTCCAAAAATGAAGGAACGTCTGGATACCGAACTCGGGTCTTTGCTTCTGATTGGAAACATATTATGTCTCCATCTTCAAGCTGCAGCAGCATCAGAAAGAACAATAGAGCATGGGACAAGTTTAGAAAAATAATTACAATCTTGAACTAAAAAGCTAATAAAGGTTGGATGTACAAAAGTGAGAATTTTTCAGACCTGACTGGAACGGAAAGTTAATTTCTTGTCAATATGCTCACACATCACATTTGGCTCAAACTTAATTTCCTGCAGCATAAAAATGCCAAATAGCACAAAGTGTTAATCATGGGAAGAGCATCACTGTGTCACTTTGAAGCCATAAAGTTATGATATATTAACAAAATAACAAATGTATACTCAAATAATAACCACATGGAGACTGAAGCTATGGAAGTAAAAGGAGCACTAGTGGACCATGCAATTGTGTTCTGACATAAGAAGGTTTTGTGTAGCATAAAGATATTAACAAATAGTTGTGGAGAATTGGATATGGCACTCACCTCATATAGCCAGATTTCTTCATTTGGAGCAAATCCAGCCATTTCATTCAATTTTGTCAGGATTTCAGATGGTTTTCCTGTAGACTTCACAAAAAGCCTGCCAACAAAACTGTACAACAAAATGATTCCATCTCATGAGTCTTGTACTATTTTTTTTAAAAAAAAGGTGCTTACAAATCAAATATATAGGGAATATACCTAAGTTCTTCCTTTTCAGGGTCATAAAGTTTAAAGAAGAGTAATATGTCCTCCTTGCTCTTCTCAGGAGGACGAATTGGCCGCAGATCCTATACAATAATAAATAGACATGGTCAAGTATCTAAAATCTGGAAAAGATAATTGATAGCAAAACAGGAATATAAAGAAATAATAAACAGGTATTGTTGTGTTTTAATACCAGTCCAGTCTCTACTTCCAGAAACAACTTCAACTCAGCATTGTGTGCCTTGTTAGAGACCTCCCTAAGTTGCCCCACCTTGCAATAAGTAATAAGACGATCACAAACAGAATTACACACACAAAAGAGAATGGTACAAAGTAAACTAACAAATTATAATTTATGACTAAACAATAAATATGAACAATTCATTTTACTAAACAAATTAGGAATAGTAGTGAAAGAATATCCTCCAACTAATTTAATTAGTTGGAAGGGCTAAGAACTTCAGTAAACAATGTATACTCACTGATTGTGCTTCTTCCTGAGGGCCCAGTGGACGATTAGGTCGGTATGTATGGTTTTGCCTCTTAGCCCAAAGCCAGAAGCGCTGAAACTGTACAGGGATCCCATATTCCTTTGCGACTTCTTCCTGTTGAACAGACCATACAAAAATGAGACAATAATTTTAAAGCCTAGTCAATTTTAAATAACATAGGAAGCTACAGTATTGTTCTGGATAACAAAGGAACAAAAATTAATTTTGGAGGGCCTTGAACTTGAGCTCAAAACCACAAAAAAAAATAGCAGTGCGATATCCTAAGATAACTTATACGCCTACATCCCAGAAACTTAACCATGTAACCTTTTCATGAAAAACTAGGAGGTGTTCTAGGAATAATTACCTTAAATGAGGTAAAAGGTAGTTGCTTCTGTATGCGGAAGCTGCGAACCTTTTCATGGTCCACCAGATCAAAATATATATTCTTACCAATCTGTTCCTTCAAGTCCTCATCTCGAGCAACCTAGGGACAACGCACATAGAGCCATTATAAAACTTCACTAGGAGATTTAAGCCAGTAAAACTGAAACAAGTACTTATCAAGACCTTTATGATGGTGTAGAGATGAGCTTCAGCCTTTTCCTTCTTCTTGTGTTCCTTCTCTTCTTGTTCTTTCTTCAACCTTATCTGCAAAAGCACAGTTGAGTTCCCTCAAGACCTAAAAAATGAACATACTGAATATGAAGGTAGGAGAGAATATGCACATTACTTACCCGCAAATGCTCAGCAATGTCCTTCTCATCAACATTACACATTATTTTATCCTTGTCGCTTTCACGAATATAGACAAGCATGTATGCATTTGAATACTTAGTGAATTTAAATGGGGTGTTATTGAAACCAGGGTTTATTTGAGGCAACTGTTCCATCCAAAAGAGGAAAAAAAAAGATGAGCATATATATACAATACAAGGGAAATCATTGCAACCACTAAATCAGTAAATTGCACTTAAATGACAGGTTAATGATAAAATGACCTCTTCTTCGCCCCCATATTGCTCTTCAAGGGCCTTTTTAGTATCTTCTTTTGTTACCCTTTCATCATCAAATTTATACCTGAATTGACAGCAACACAGCCAAAGGACTACATAAATTGTGGCAATGTTTCCCATCAAAGAAAAAAAAGAATATGTGTTATGGCATTTTCAAAATTGTTTTCTAGATATATAGCTATCATGCATAACAAATTATGATCAGGAACTAGAAAATGGCTTGGTATTGCAACTGATTAAGCTGTTGATGTGCAGGCAGACCATTTAGCATGCTTCAAAGTTCAAATATTAATTTTATCATGCAATATAAGCTGGCAAATATACAATTGGGGATTACATATTGAAGAGACAGGACTTGGATGATGGATGAAGCCGGATGGGTAGTAGTGAACAGGGGGGCAGGATGTGTAGTTGTGAACAGGGGAGATTTAACTATAGTTCTTCTTAAGTAGTAAAAACTATATGCCCATCCATGAGTAAACAGTGGTGTGCAGTGACAAAAACCTGCCAAATGTTATGCAAAACAACAACATCAACCCTAGCTGCAACTAATCTAGTTACTCTACCACTAAATGGCTGTGATGGTAGCATAACCAAACAAACCAAACCCAGAATATCTTTAACTCAAGAAGTCAAGATAGTACAGAGTCAGAGATACATGAGACAAAAACTGTTTGGTATAATACACACCATTGATCTGAGAGTGTAGGCCGTATGAAAGCATAGTAATGACCGCCGTGTACTCCTCCGCTATGAACAAGAACGCTGAGTAAAACCACAAAAACAACATCAGCACCCAAAAAAATACATACCACATTTATCTGAGGCATGTCATAGAAACGAATAGACTTGTGTGAAACTATTTTTTCAAATTCATACAGCTTTCTTCAGTTCAGTTTCATCTACTCCCATGTGATATGGCAGTGCTCACAAGTCAAATATACAAATTAACAGATGAGGTTCCCTTCAATATCTTATGTAATCTATGATGTATACTAAATATCAAATCAGGCAAAAACTAGTCTCCTTATGGTGCCTCAACTATATCATGGTATGCAAGTGCTTTGAATTCCTCATTGTACATATATAGATAAAAAAAAATATGACTGCTGTGGCTAGCATAGAAACATTCATAGAACTCATAAAATTAACAAAAATATAACATAAAAAACCAGACCTGTGAAGAGTATAAAGGTTCCTGATACTTCTGTCCGCATCAGGAGCAAGATATTTCCCGTCATCTCTATCAAGATCAAGTTGAAGTGGGAACTCATACCGGTCGTTAATCTGCAGGAATGGGTGT
The DNA here is from genome assembly GCF_000231095.2 of Oryza brachyantha. Taxonomy (NCBI): domain Eukaryota; kingdom Viridiplantae; phylum Streptophyta; class Magnoliopsida; order Poales; family Poaceae; genus Oryza; species Oryza brachyantha. The sequence continues at coordinate 12,023,669 of NC_023174.2, read as the reverse complement.
TCAATCAATCACCGATTTATTGATGAACTTTCCATAATTTCTTACATGAGAAGAGGGTATCAGGTATGTATCACGTGAATTACTTAATTGCGTAAGATTGCAAATAAAAAGGTGTGAAACATAGATTGCTCCTAGCAAAAGAGGTAACAAACACTGCCCAAAATAAACTGTTATAACTATCTGCTTATGATGCTAGTAGAGTTCTCAAGCAAAACTACAACATGGTAAACAAGTGTTTACATCCTCACCACCCTAACATGCTTTCTCCCAGAGGTGAGAATTACCTGATTTGTGCAAAACCCAGTAGTGGATGTGAGTTTTGTTGTCAATAGCTTATGAGGAGGTGATAGTTAGATATAATCCCACATACAATTTTTATTTTATTTTTTTCACAAATTCTTCAAAGGGTTATTCAGCTCAGCAAAAAAAGGGTATGTTTTGGGAAGTACAGTGCCATATGATAAAACATACGAAAACATGGTTGATGTCTTCATCAAAAAGAGTAACAAATAGGTCAATGCCAAACCTCCCACCCCCAAAAAAATGATAATATTGTTATTATTGCAGAAGAAAATAACAGTATGTTGCAGAATCTGCTTGAAACAGGATAATTAAATAGTGGTACAGACAGATATAAAGAAAATATGAACATTTTAAAACTTAAAGGTAAGGTGGCACAATTCCAACCTTAACCATTGTATCTCGCATGTAATCATACTCAAAACGCTTCAGTTGAAGTTGCAAAACAGGAGGGAAATCAAGGAAGAGGACACCCTTCTTTGCATCCTGAAATGATTATAATAGGATGTCAAGTGCCATTACAGTAACAAGATCAAAAAAATAATCATAGCATCTATGTTATATTGTCATTCATTAATTTGGAAATCAGATGACCAGCATCTTTTAATTTAAATCGACGTTGAAGGAAACCCTTCCTCAGTGAATAGATTGTATGCAAGTACATACCAGCATTAGAGTTATTCTTTAAGTAAAAGAAAAAACAAAGGTGATATGCCAAATAGACTGCATATGTATCTAAATACTCATCTTCAGAATGCAGGATTTGTAAGTACCTGTAAGCCATACTGCTCTGCATGATATTTGTTATCACCCTCTAGACGCTCCACTTCAACATATTTATCAAATGACGCATAAACATCACGACAACCTTTAACATCAAGCTGTAGATCTGCAATGTCATAACATGAGTATCAGCTAAATAACAAATGATACCGCATATTCAATGTGAATATAATCAAAATGACAAAGCTTACCGTAAAAGGATTCTTTTCTGTTGGATTTATAGTCAACATTAATGCACTCGATATAATTAATATGGTGCCCTTCAAATAATTGTTCAATTGTTCCTTCCACAACAGTTCCCTGGGTCAACACAGAGTTAATCGTATGTCATAGACATATACATATAAAAATGTTTATTATAATATGAACCTTCATTTTGTCTTCAAGTTTCTCACAAAGAACTCTGTTGAGCTCTTGAACATCATGCTGCATGAAAGAATCATAAGTGTCCCATCCAAAAGATTTGGTCAACTCCTTTGTAGCTACGCTATTGTCACTGTATTGGAGCTTGTAAAAAAGGCTCTGCAGGGCTAAAGGAATACTCCCAGATGGCATGTCATTCTCAGTAGTTGGCATATGATATACAGCCTGAGAGGAAATTTCAATTAGTCCAAACTTTAAATACTTAAAAAAATATGTAGACTAGGAAAAAGAATGATCTCTGACCTTCCTGAAGTATGGTATATGATACAGTGTTTGTAGAAGAGAGTTCATATAACAGGTAGCTCCTTGATTCTTTAGACCAACATATCCTGTTTCCTTTTTTGAGTCATAAGTCCAGTAATCAACCATTCGGCGAACAGCAACCTCAGCTTCCACAACAACGGTGTCGTTAACAAGGTAGCCCTTACTTGGGTCATACAGATCACTCAAAGGCATAAATGATGTGAAACCCCAGTCACTCTCCCGTGCATTAAATTGATGTTGAGTATCTGCCGAACATGTAACCAACATACAGCCTCAAACCACAGAAAATTTGCATAAATAATGGAAAGATTCATGTAATTCAATCACAAAAGACTTCATCACTTCATACAGAAAATAATAGGCCCAAAAGAATCTATGAAAGGAGACATGAAACGAAATACATTTTCAGGTATAAAGCCCATGTGGTAATGTCCATTATACCAGTGGGGAAAAGTATGTTCGCTCCCTTCTATTCCTCTATTAAACTAAACCTGTTTGTGGTCAATACTCACCAAATTTTGGGAATTAGGGTACGACGGTACAAAGGGGCTTTGAAGAGACCCTTTTCCCTTTCATGTACATCTATAGGAGAGGAAACAAGTTGGAAATCTCAGGCCATTGTGATGAGGGCAATTAAAAGGATGTGCTTATATTGCAACAAGTAGACACAGAAGGAACAGGCCGATTTGTGGGGATGGTGTCCTAGGCAGTCATCAAAGTCCATGTCCCTCATACAGTGTTCTAGGCTTCTAGCCAACTGGAGGAGATGGTGAAGGTGCTGGAAATTGCTCAACGGCCAAAGGCAAACAAGATGGTTAGGCACCAGTATAGGATTAAGACAGGAGAAAGTGTAAGATGGGTGAATATCTGGTAGGCTTTCTGGGCTTAACTAATAGCAGTGGCAGCCATGGCAAATATGGACAAGCTTTTGGAAAACAGTGGTGTTGAAGGAGTCCTCGTATTGCACTGGCATTTTAAGTAACTTTCCAATGCCATACAGAAAATTTTCAACACTCCTAAATACATGCTTAAAATTTAACAGCTCAAACTGAAAAAAAAAACACTCGTAACTGAACAGAAAATAAAAGTAAGGCAAAAATATCAGGTGTTATTTGCTCATAATTGGAATGTGGTCCATGAAACATTATGAAAATATTAAAATTTGTATGAAATTATGATTTATAAACATCATGAGAAAGTTGCACTCAGCCAAAATCCATACTAAGAATTGTGCATAGGTGTAGAGGAAAAAACATCATCACCATTAAATACCAATAAACAGTCCAACTAATAGTTGACAGTAAACATAATAATTGAATTCCATGAGCTTTGGTTCATCGACTAAAACCCAACTGCAGCAACTAGCAATCATACTTGAGTTGGAATGCTAGGTCATTAGTTGCCAGAAGTGCAAGGCCAACAGAGACAGGCCAATGACAATAATCAGATGCAAATAGACAAATAATAAAAATAAACAAAACATACTTACCTAGGAAGTAAAACTGCCCCTTAAAAGTAACTACACTCCAAAAGGAAGTTATGTTCCTTGCACATGTTACATGTGTTAATGATATATGTATCCTGATATAATAAACTTATTTGTGGCTTAGTTGTCAGTGTGATCTGATAAACTAAGTCTTTTTGCTCGTAGACTAGCGCATCTCCACTTATCGTACTACCCCTCATGCATCTAGGGCAACTTTTGACTAGTGTATCGCTTTAGAAACTAGCCATGTGCTTAAATACCATTGCCAACAAACTACATCCAGCAGTAAACACATAGCATCTTAAAAAGACACACAACGACCATCAAATTAGAGCATTGACAGTTGCTGACAATCACCTCAATCGAAGTTACATCTGACCAGTGACAACCTTAAGAAAATGATCAGTTGTGTACCACCTCAATCCATGTTATTTCATTGAGTAGTGACATTCTTAGGACATGGAAAATATAACATTAAACGAAAAAAGATAATACCTTTCCGAATGGTATACTTTGGAATGATCTGGTGCACAACAGCCAAGCTGAACTGAGCATAGCGGTTCCATCCGTAAGGGAGGCTTGCCGAGTCCGCAACATCCAAGTACATAGAGAAATGGTCCACATTGTTCCCCTTGGCGAAAATTAGCACACGCCTACACGCAAAACCAGAACATCCATCAAAACCCTGCGCACTTGAGGTAATTCGCACGGTCACTGCATTTCCACTAGAAACCGCAACAGCAAGAGACCTGAAGCCTACCATTTAAATCCTCCAACAACAAACGGTTCTGAGTAGTGCTTCTTCGTGTTGATCCTGGTGAAGTTCTCAATCGTCCACGTGAAGCGCGAAGTTTGCGGGTCCTCCGGTGGCTGGCTCTCCGCCGTGTTGGCAGGCTCTGTCTGCGCCACAACTAGCAGCGGGAACAACAGCAGCAGCACACGTACACTAGATCAGCGGCACAAAAAAAGGGCTAGAAACGCATTAACCCATCAACCACCCAAAACAAAGCACACGCGCGTGACGCGCCCTCCAGTATCACCTTCCATTGGCTGGGCAGCATCAGGGGCGGCGGCGGCAGCGGTGACGGCAGGGAGCTCCTGGTGCGGCACGAGCATCTCCTCGTCCTCCTGCTGCTGCTGCGCGAGAGGCGTAGGGGAAGGATGGTGAGCCCAGATCCGGCACCGCGCGTAAACCCTAGCGCGAACCCACCGCGTGTCCCCTCCCCCCGATCGGACAACCACCCCGGCGCGAGGAGGGGGGAGGAGGACACGCGGCACCCCCGCGGGCAACACGCCGCGGAGATCGGGTCGGCGGCGGAAGCGCGCGCGCGTGGGGGGGGCAGGGAAAGGAGAGAAGGGCAGCAGCACGTACCTCGACTGGGGGAGGGGTCATCATAGTCATGGAGCCGTCGACGTTGTCGCGGCGACGGAGGATGTGGCGCCCACACGCTGGTGGTGGGTTCTGGTGAGGCGGCGGCGGCGGCGTGAGGCGGAAGGGGGGGGGGGGGGTTGCTGATGCGGACGGAGGACGGGGGGAAGAGGAAATTGGTCGTGGTGGTGACGAGGGGCGATTCGGGGATTTCCGGCTCCACCAAGGAAGAGATCGGGGAATAGTATGAATGGAAAGTCCGTATTAATGACGTCACTCCCTTTATGTTTTTTCTGTTATTTTCTGTAATGCTGGTAAAGAGATCGGTATTTATGACGTCGTATTTCTGTTTGTTCTTTTTTTCTGTGCTGCTAATAAAGGGTTTGGGAAAAAGGAAATGTGGTGTTAATGACGTCACTCATTTTTGTTTTTTCTTTTAGTAGAGAGATCAGTATTTATGATGTCGTATTTCTGTGCATTCTTTTTTCTGTGGTGCTAATAAAGGGATTGGGAAAAAGAAAAGTGTGGCATTTATGACATCACATATATGTTGTTTTTTTTCCTTTTATGCTAGTAAGGATTGGGAAAAGGAAAGTCGGTATCTATGATGTCGCATTTCTATGGTCAGTATTTATAAGAACAAGTATAATAGTGGATTATAAATTGATTATAAGCTAATTTGGAGAAGTGAGTGAATAAAAAATGTAAGGTCGGTTCTCATACTCTTGAAAAATATATTATATGTATATGTGGGAGGAAGAGATATGAGATGAAAATTAGAGCGAATCTTACAGCAAATGTATTATAAATATTAACATATAACCAGTAAGTTAGCTCTTTTGTTAAATGTGTTCCAATGTTACTATTTTTTTCTCATGCTGCTAATATTGTGAAAAGGAAGGTCGGTATATATAATGGCACTATTTTCTGGTTTCATTTTCTTGTACTAGTTGGTTTTGGCGGCAAGAAAGAGTTCTGGGAAAGGAAAGTTTGTGTGTTTATGATGTCATCTTTTGTTTTCCTTCTGGTGTTTCCCAGCTTCTCGTAAGAAGAACGGAGACTGAAGGTGGTCAGTGCACAAACTCTCGTTTTTCTATGGTTTTATATGATCTATCTTTGTGCAATTATTTGTCCTCTAATAGCTAATTGGTTCTACATGCATGACTATTTAGATGGAAGACTTTTATTATCCCTTTTGGTTTATACTTCTAGAGGGAGACTTGTTTAAGTTGTTAGGTTGTTTTGGTGTGATTCGTAGCCAACCATACTTCGTACTATCCTCTTCTATGATAAGAGGAGAACTCACTTTTAACCATCTTAAATTTGTTTGCAGTTAAAAATTTAATTCTTTCCCTTCTTAACTGAACACAATCGATACGAAAAATAATAAGGGGAGAATATGACTCTTGTGCAACAAATAAGGCGTCAAACTCTAATTTTGTTAGGTTGGCAATATATTTTTACCTAGATATTGCCTATGTTCCAAAATATAGGTATTTACAGTGTATTTAAGATATATACTAAAGAAGATGTTAAATACTCCGTTTAATCACTTGGATGTTAATTTTTAATTTTTAAATTGATTAGACTTTCTTTGTAAGCATCTAATTTACTCTGGAATCATTGGAATGATTAAAGTTATAGCAGTTTATAAAAATGCTTATGTTACGGTATAAAACTTGAGAAATGTTTATATCGTAAAACGGATGGAGTACAAAAATATACTCCCTCTGTCTCATAATAAGTGCAGTTTTACACTATTTATATTCGACGTTTGATCATCTGTCTTATTTAAAAAGTTATATATTTTGATTGTTATTAAATGATAAACATGAATAGTACTTTATATGTAATTATTTTTTAAAAAAATATAATTTTAAATAAGACGAACAATCAAATGTTGGACACAGAAATTCACAATATAATTATATGGGACGGAGGTAGGCCCACGTTCTTCAACCAAGTTAACTAACTCAGATTCTCTTATTTCTTTGCGTGCACGCTTCTGTTAAACTTTATTTTTGTAAATATTTTATATATGAAAGTTGATTTAAGAAATCATATCATTCCCTTTTCCAAGTTTTTATAGGTAATAAGTAATTAATCATATACTAAGTTGCTGCTATATTTTATGCACCGGTTACTACAACCACAAAAGAACACGTCTGTAGCATGTCTATATGTCGCATGAGTATGTCCCACATTCATAGATTGGTACGAAATAGTTTAACATGTTTTGGATGATGGTAGACTATATAGCGTCAATTAATAAGTTCATGTTCAAAGTTAGAGAATAGGGTCAGATCTTTTATGATCCATATTAACAACAAGAACTTATCTTATTAAGGTCATATACAAAGGTATAGTTAGGTATGATCTCTTAATCAATACAACATTTTGTGTGTTGTTTTTCTCATTTCTTATATCCACCTTATGTAATAAAATTACTTTAATGAATGTTAAGAGTAGATTTAGAGCCATTGTCATGTGTATCACATTTTTTCTTTTCCATCCTCTCTTTCATCCATGCCATTATAATCGCTTGTGTGGTACTCCCTCCATATTTCCATATTTTTTATACGACATCGTTGACTTTTAGGTTCATGTTTGACCATTCGTCTTATTCAAAAAAATTATATAATTATTAATTATTTTGTTATAATATAATTTATTATTATAGGAACTTTAAGTATGTATTATAATTTTGCATATTTGGATATATTGAATAAGACGAACGGTCAAACGTAATCCTAAAAAGTCAATGATGTCATGCATAAAAATATGGAGGAAGTAATTAAGATAGTCGGATAATAAACACTATTATACGTGCCCTAAATGTCTGTGTTGCCCTTAAGATAGTATTTGCTTTTCAGAATCAAGTAGGATAGAACCAGAATGTTCCGAGATAAGGTCTTGCTCAATCCATTTAATTTCATGTATTTCCTTTTTTTTTTGAATGAAAATAGCACACGATGGGGTTGGCTTATTCCACTCAGGTAATATTCCCTCTAAATTCACCAACGGAGGGAGAACGCGAAGCATAATTGGTTATAAATTAACCTTTACTAGTGACAATTTGCTTGTTTTTAATGAATAGTAGTGTTATGTTAACATTTATATACTACTTTATAATTCATGTTACTGAGGATGGTTAGCATAATTATATAATTTTAATTAAAGTTTTAGTGTCCAAATCTGTCACTGAGTAGCTAGGGCCATCACATCAAGTTTCTCTTCTGGCAATATCATACATCAAGATGATTAATAATAGTGATGTCCACTTACTGTGGGGCTGCTGCCTTGTTAATCCACTGGGTGCAGTGGTTCTTACCCTTATTAAATATTAGAAAATAATCAAATCTAAATAAATAGCTACATATAAAATCAAATTAAGGTGAATATTTACCCAAAAAAGGTGTGTAAGATGTTTCATGAAAAACATATTTTTATTTATTTTAGAGAATATTATTATATATTTTGTTATATGTAGCAAAACATGAACATTCATTTAGTTATAACGAAGACAAAAGAGGCGACAGTACGAATTAGCCGATGTAATGGTTTAACCGTAAGTTGGCCATTTTGACTAAAATATGACAGTTTTTAGGTGCTAACGGCAACGTTCTGAGGCATGGAAGGGCAGAAAGTTTCAATCAATTGCATACGAGAGTAAGTTTTCGTGATCTTTCAGAAAAAATAATGATGCGGAATACAAAGAAAAATTAAGGATAGGTAATGATAGAAAACAGTGCCGTTGTATGATTAATACTTTGGGAAAAAGAATAAAGTATTTTAACTTTTAATTAGAGGTGCAAAATGAAAATTTACGTGTACTGATTGCTTCTTCTTCTTCTTCTTCACCACAGGGCTTAGCAAAAAATTTCAGGACCAAATCTGGACCTTCTACTGTTCTACCTCTTGAGATCAATCTCCCATGAGGCTCCCATACCTAACTACTCATTCAGTACAAAAACTGGTGAACTTGCTATTTGGAAATTTGGAGATAAATAAATGAAGTCAAGCAGTCTCATAAGTACAGGTCTCCAAGTGACCACATCAATTCAAAAACAAGCATATATATTCATGAAGATAGCCTACACAAGTGCTAATAACTTGCCTAAGTATCTCCTTCCCATCTTACAAATGGAGCAACTTCACACTTTTACATTCAGACATCTGGAGGACTCCAGTCAAATTTCAGACATTCCACACCCTCCTGTTTGCAATCTCTTCTCTGATTAAATCCACATCTGAAGCACTTCTGAACTCTGAACTTCAAGCTTCTGATGAATATACACATCAGGATGATTACTATGGGTTTGGCAGCTGACACACTAGCTAGTGGCAAGCTAAACACTGTCAGGCAGCTAAAATGTGCCACTGGCTGAACTGCTGCGACCTGCAGCTCGGTATTTCCTGCCTGAAAACACTGCAGTTTTGCACCATACACAACAAGGAGCAGAGGAACAGTACTATGGTAAGATCATATGTATGTAGATGAAAAGGCATTCTAAATTCAAGTGGAAAGTAGGGAAAATGAAGAGGCTTCCCTGCTATTTTGATAAAGTGTGCTAGCCCTGCAGCGAAGAACAAGCATATGTGAAAATACAGGAAAAATATCTGTAAAAGAATATCAAAGCATGGCTAACATTTTTTTACACAGTTAACACATATATCTATGTTTATAACATTAAGTAGATCCCACCTGCATGCTAAGAAGAACCTGGAAACAAAACCCAGTATGCAGAAAATACACAACCTTAAGCTGAAAACTCAAAACAGCTCATCGAAAAACTCTGATTCACTTACAACTTCTCTACCTCACAGAGACACAATATTCCCATTTCTCCCACTGGAAGCATGGTGTGAGGAATGAAGCCTGGTCCGAGATCCTCGATAACAAACTCGAAATCAAAAACAAAGACAAAACAAAAGGAATACCAATGGCACATGCTACAATGCCCTGGTATTTTGCACCAAGGATCTTGGATCAGCCTCCATTCCAGACACCCTGCTTCCTGCCCTCCTCTCCATCACACCACACAAACACCTCTCTCTGAAGTCTGAGCCTCTCAAGGACCTCATGATTCCCCAATCAACACAGCAAGCAAGCAAGGTATACACACACACAGCACAGCCTCTCTTTAAAAGGAGCCCTCAAAGATTCCTCCTCCTGGGCAAGCCCATGTCCTGGAGGCCTACTTTTAGGGCCAAAACAAGCACCTAATTACATGGTGATTAGCTGTTCCACTGTACCACTATAAGCCCCTTTTAATTTGTTGCTGCATTAGATGTTGTCTTCTTCCTGTCCCTGGCAGAATGGAAAAATAAATATGGATGTGTAAGCTTTGATTTTTTTTTTCTTCTTTGTGCAGCTCAGGACAAAGGGAATGAGCTGAAGTTGTGGGTGGGAGCCAGCTGATGCATGGTCCTTTGGGATTTCTTTTAACATTTGTGATCCTTTATTACTTTAGATCCAAGGCTCGGCAGTAGAAATTTTACAGGGGCAAATAGGAACTAGAGTATATAACATTACAATAAATTTGTATGTCATATATCATGTTAAAATAGATGAATCGGTGATATATATTACCAAAGTTTCAAATAAAATTTTTAATATACTTATTAAAATTACATAATTAGATTTAAATTTACTACACTAATACCATTAGGAGTGTGAGGTACCGTAGCATTGCCTGTCCTTTCAAGGCAATTTTAATGGAGCCTCCTCTCACTGTTGGTGCAGGAGCAGGGGATGGTGGTTAGCTAGCTGCATGTGGTTGTTAGGGTTGGGGAGGCAAGGGAGGGCTGGGATCACATGCTGCATGGATGGATCATGGATGCCCTCCTGCAGAAAAAAGAGTGCTGCTGTGTGTTGTGTCTGCCTGACTTGCTTTGATGCTTTTCTGCCCTGGTTTGGTGCTAAGCTTTGCATTTGCATGAGACTGTCATGAACCATGAGGTCCAGTGATGAGTGACTGAATGTGTGCATTTGTGTATAAAAATGGTCGGAACCGGTCGCTTGTGTACGGAAACGACATTTGGCCGGTTACGAATCAAACATATTTACCAATTTACCTACTTGGGCGAGAACGATAATGTTAAAAATTTTTTGAGAAATATATATTACTAGATATAGTTACTCCCTTCACGTCTAAGATACATAAACACATCATACATGTTTGAGAGCAGAAACCACAAACTTCATACGTAGTTGCACCATTCGTATGAGATTTAACGGTGTCTGTGTTTTTTGCTGGGTGAGAGCAGAAATAAGTGTTGATTGAAGTCCCAGAGAGACAGCCTAGAGGGGGGTGAATAGGTGTCCTAAAAAATCCGGCTAGGGGGCCGGACCGTCCGGCCGATACTTAACTCACTCACCCAGAGCAGGGGCCGGACCAAAGTCCGGACCATCCTGCCACCGGACTATCCAGCTTGGGACCGGACCGTCCACACACTCGACTTGAGTAGGGGCCGGACCAAGGACCGGACCGTCCTGTTATCGGACCAAGGACCGGACCGTTCTGTCACCGGACAAAGGACCGGACCATCCTGTCCATGCTTCAGGAAAAACGGCATAGGCTACAACTGGACCTAAACTTACTCCACTCGGCTTAGGCTTACTCCAGGATGCATGCAGAGATTCCAGTGACCCCTCTTAGTAGTACGGAGTTCCTATGACTCAAAAAGAAAAAATAAAATACGCCTTCGAGCGCCTTCGTCTTCGTAGAGCCATCGCTTCGGGTCACACATGCTCTAAGTTTGATCAAGTAATCCTTCAATCAAAATGATCTCTTATCTTCTCTGCAATCACAACTCATTAGCGCACACATGCTTAGCTAGCATTGTCATTAATCATCCAAAACTTCGTTTAGGGGCTAGATGCACTTTCAGTCTCCCCTTTTTGGTGATTGAAGACAATACTAATCAACGCATGACAATAAAACATCATACATGCAGAGATGCAATAAATCTAGCTCCCCTAGATGTGTGCTATCTTCAACAAGCAATTATGCATGAAACTTGAATTTTTCTAACGTAGGCATATGAGTTCATGCAACGAACACACAATACATAGCAAGGAAATTAAATGCGAGCTAGCCTACAGTCAATACATCCCAGCAACACAAAAGTTCAGAACACAGGATAAAGGAGGGGCCGGACAGTCCGGCTTCAGGGCGGACGGTCCGGCCGACACAGACTCAGAATCATTTTGACCCCCTCTCAATTCTGTAACTTCTCCCCCTTTGGCATCAATACACCAGAAAAGGGAGCAAGCAGGGGAATGAGATGGTCAATCCTCATCTGACGGGACAATCTCAGTGGCATCAGAGGCGATGCTCGCAGTGTCGTCCTCTGTCTGAATCCCATCACTCTCAGTGGCCTCCGCCTCTGCAGCTACTTCTGGCTGAGCTGTTTCTTCCATCTGAGGTGCACCAAACACAAACTCTTGCTGAGTAGAGTGGCCACCTGAAACCTAAGGGTCTGGGGCCGCCTGCTCTGGTAGCTGTTATGCCTGCTGCTCTGGCTCCCTCTCTGCCTGTGCGTCTCCCTCCTCATCGTCTACTACCTCACCCTCATCAGACTCGGCCTCCTCTAAGGACTCCGCTGCAGGCACCTTGGACTCCTCGTCGTCCTACTCAACGTACTCCTACTCCTCGGTGTCGACATCACTATCAACAGGAGCAGAGCGAGAAGAGGACGCGCCGACGTCACGGACGATGGTACGAGCAGCCTCATAGGCAGCAAAGGGATCCTCGTAGACCTCATCCTCGGACTCAGAGGGAATCTCATGCCCAGACTCACGCAGAAGCTTATCGATCTTTCTTTCGTTGGATTTTACTTTCACTGCTGTCTTCTTGCAGATCCCAAAGATAGCAGAGAGCGCTTTTTTGAAAAGAGAAAGCGATCCTAAAGATAGGCGCTCAGGAATCTGCGAAGAGGAGGGGCGAGCTGAGGCACTGGACTTTCCTTTCGCTTTGCTGACTTTGGGGAGAATGTGCTTGTAACTGCGGTGAGCACAGTCAGCTACAAAACGCAGACCAGTGACTGTCTCAATCATCAGATGCAGGTATGGAGCATATGCAAGTCCACGGGAGGCATCAGGATGATCTGCTGCAGCTCATACCAGATATACTTCATGATGCTGAAAGGAGGTGCATTCTCCCTCATGCGCAACAGCAAGGTATGGTGCCTGGAGGTAAGGGTTGTCTTGTCACTGCTCTTGGGCGAAACAGTAGTCTTCAAAAGCTTGAGTAACAGATCGTAGTGAGGAAGGAGCCCCTTGGTCGAGCCAAGTGCCCCTGCCGACATCTGGTCTGCATACAAGGTGCGAACCACCTTTGAAGACATTGGGGACTCTGCGTATATGCTGGGCTGGTTCAGATCGAGTGCATCGAGTCCTAAGATGGTGGTAAATTGTGACATGGTCACTGTATACTCTTCCCCTTGACTCAGCCACCGCATCTGCTGTTCTGTCTCATCCTCTGTCTCCTCAAAAAATACAGTCGCAAAAAACTGTCCAATCAGCTCCTCATTCCAATCCTTCTCCAAGCACATGATGCCACCGACATCCTTGTCGATGCACATCTTGATCACTTGCTTAGCTACCGGATTAGTAGAAGCCTGCAAGTAGTCCCAATCCACCCATTTCATCTCTGTGAGGGAATTGGTCCTGCCGAGGAATACTGAGTTGTACCAATCCACTTGCACTTGGGTCTTGAAACGGTAATCTGCTTCACACAGGTACTGCTGTTCTGGAGCCTTCAAACGATCAACTCTGGTCTTTCCCATGCACCTCATGTAGTCAATGCTCTTCCTTGGAGTCTCAAACTGGTTACAGTGCATCACAACCATTCTAGCTCAAGGGGGCGGCCGCTCGACTCACGACGGGAAGGTCGAGAGGAGCTACCACGAACTGTTTCCTTCCCCTTCTGCTTCTTGGATTTCTTGGACTTTTTAGCTTTCTTGGCTTTCTTGCTCTTGGCAGGAGGGGATGAGGGGGAGACAGGTGAAGCTGTCTCTCGACCTGTCTAACTGCGAGTGCGGGGATACGGAGGAGACTCAATCACAATCCCCATGGAGCGCTTACGGATAGCAGCTCACTTGCCTCCCCTTTGGTTGCCACCTTCTTTCCTTTTGTCATTTTCCCTCTTGGCAATTCAACAGGAGAGGAATCCTCACTGTCTGTTTCTGTAGATAGCTCCTGACGAGCCTTCTGACGTTTTTCTGAAGTCATGACCGAGGACAAAAAAATGCAAGAATCAAGAAGCATGAAAGAATTGAAGTATGGTGGAAGGTGGAGCCAAAGAATTCATCGGACTGGCTGTGGGTCGGACAGTCCGGACAAGCACACAACAGTCCGGTCGGAGCTCACTGTCTGGCCAGAGAAACTGAGCCGGACCGTCCGGTCCAAGTGCTCTGCCAGACCGAGAGGGCCGGCCGGACCGTCCGGCCTTGAACACCGGACTGTCCGGGCAAGAACAGGTGGTTGAGTATGTGATTTTGGCTAGTAGATCGGTAAACTAGACATCTAACGAAGTGGTTTTCTATGGTCGAAAGTTGTTAGAACCTAACAGATTTAGAGATCGGGCTAAAACAATGTGAGAACCCTAGAAAGAGATTGAAACCAATACCTGGAGTTGGGGAATGTCGATTCCGCGTTTGGGGGCGAGTTCCTCACCACCAATGCAGCGAAAAACATGGAATCCAAAGCCTTTTCAACGGTGCAAACCCAAAATCGCCTCTATGGGGGTGAGAGGGAGTTAGGGTTTGAGGGAGAGAGGAAATGAGAGAGATTTCCTCTCTCTACTCGGCCTAGGGGCAGATAAGGAAGTCGTCGGCCGGACCGTCCGGCTGAGACTTTGCGAAGCATGCCAAGGGGGCTAGCCGGACAGTCCAGCTGGGGACGGACTGTCCGGTCCAGACTGGACTCTGGTGGAAGTAAAAGAGGCTAAAGCGAAATTGACTCTAAGAAGATTTGGCTATTCAACTTGAGAATCAGATCAAGCAATCAGTACAAAACTATGATTCTCAAGTCAGCAACCATTTTTGCAATCTAGAAATCAAGTTTTCGCAAAGCACTCAACAATTTTCGCAACCAAGTTTGAAAAACAAGAATTTTGAAATTTTGTTTGGGAATGTTTGAGCCTTGCTCCTGGTATTTAAGACCAATTCTATTTAAGAATTGACCTCTAGAAATACGAAGACTCATGTTGTTCTAACATGTGTATGAAATTGACTTGACTATTTGAAAAGTCAAGCCGTTTTTCATGCAATGTTGCGAGAATCCAAGATATTTAGTTCATTTCTCAACTCACAAAACCTTTTCTCATCTAAGAGCTTGGTGAAGATGTCGGCTAGTTGGTGTTCGGTTCTCACATGGGTTATGGAAATGTCTCCTTTGGTTTCATGGTCCCTCAAGAAATGGTGTCGTATATCGATATGTTTGGTTCTTGAGTGTTGGATTGGGTTGTTGGCTATTTTGATAGCACTCTCATTGTCACAAAGGAGGGGGATCCTAGTCATGGTGTATCCAAAATCTTGGAGAGTTTGTTTCATCCATAGGAGTTGGGCACAACACGCACTGGCGGCTATGTATTCGACTTCGAAGGTGGATAAGGCGATGTAATTTTGTTTCTTGGATGACCATGAGACTAGAGACCGCCCAAGGAATTGACAAGTCCCTGTGGTACTTTTCTATCAACCTTACACCCGGCATAATCCGAGTCGGAGTAGCACAGTAGCTCAAAATTGCATCCTTTCGGATACCAAAGCCCTAGGTTTGGAGTGTGAAACAAATACCTCAAGACTCTCTTAACGGCCACTAAATGACATTCTTTTGGAGCAGCTTGAAAATGAGCACACATGCATACACTAAGCATTATGTCGGGCCTAGATGAGCAAAGATAAAGGAGGGAGCCGATGATTGAGCGATATACCTTGATATCTACCTCCTTACCATTAACATCAAGGTCAAGGTGTCCATTTATCGGCATTGGCGTCTTGATGGGCTTGGCGCCGTCCATGTCAAACTTCTTAAGGATATCTTTCAAGTACTTTGTTTGCGAAATGAACGTGCCATCCTTGAGTTGCCTTACTTGCAAGCCGAGTAAGAACTTTAATTCTCCCATCATGGACATCTCAAACCTTTTGGTCATGATCCTACTAAACTCTTCACTAAATGAAACATTAGTTGAGCCAAATATTATGTCGTCGACATAAATTTGGCATACAAACAGATCATTTTTAAATTTCTTGGTGAAGAGATGTCACACCCTGAGTTTTGTCCCAAGCCTACGTTCGTAAAAGAAATTCGTAAATAACCATTGGCTTAATTAACTCAGAAAAATCCCTCTCAAAGAAATTAATTTAATTAAATCGAGGTTCGCAAATCAATTAACAGGATTTAAACTCAAATTGCAGAAGTATAAAATTTGGCCAAACAAATTAATTTAAAACTCGGCAAAAGTAGGGCTTTCCTTTTTCCCTCCTTTTTCCTTTCTTTTTCCCTTCCTTCTCAAATTGGGCCGAAGTCCAATTTTCCTCCTCTCTCTTTTTCTTTTTTTCCCTCTTCCTTCCCGGGCCGGCCCAGCCAAGCCGGCCCATCTCCCTATCCAGGCCAGCCCAGCCGAGCCGGCCTCTTCCCGCCGCCTGGCCCGTTTCCTCCTCCCCTCTCCCGCGCGCCTTCCCCATCCGCCTGGGCCGCCAGCCGCCGGCCCAGCTCGCGCGCCCACGCCCGCCTGCGAAGTCCGCCGCCACCTCCCTCCTCCTTTGCGCCGCTGACAGGCGGGGCCCGCTTGTCAGCGACCGCGCCTGCGCCCGCGTAGGCCGAGTCCGGGCCCGCGCCGCGCCGCCGCCGACTCCAACTCCTCCGCCGCAACCGTCGCCGCCGAATCCGGCTCGTCGCCGACTCGGTCTCCTCCGCAACCGCCGCCCCGCCCTAGCCGGCGCCGCCACCCTATAAAACCCCCAGCTCTCCGCCCCGCCGCCACTTTTTGCCTCACCCGTACACCGCCGCTTCCTCGCCGCCGTCGATCGATCTCGCCGTTGACCATCGGACGTCGCCGCCCACCCACGTCACCACCTCCGCCTCGGCTTCGCCGACTTTCCGCCATCTTCACCGCCGCCGGAGGACGTCCGAGCACCCTCGCCGCCTCCTCGCCCTTCTCGCCGTCGTGCCTGACTTCGCCGTCCGCGCGTCGCCGATCGCGCTCGGATCGACGCCGCCCTCGCTTCGTCCGCCATCACCCGTTCCTCCTCAACGCTGACTTGCTGCCGTCCTCCGTCGCCGTCGGTGAGCCCTCCCCTCCTCTCTTCCTCTCTTTTTCCACCGTCGCTGGGTCTCCTTGCCGCCGCGCCGTTGCCAGGTGCCGTGCGTTGCCGACGCTCGCCGCCGCATCTCCGCCCGGCGTCGCTGTCGCCACGCGGTCGCCAAGCCGCCACTGCCGGCGCCCGCCATCGCCTCCACCTCCCGGCGCCATCGCCATCGCCCCGGACCGTGCGATGCCGCCCGTCACCTTGCGTCGCTCGTCGCCGTCGCCGCCGCGCGCGTGCGCAACTTGGGCGTCGCCGTCGCCCCTCCGCCTGTCATCTTCGTCGCCTCGCCGTCGCCGTGGTGGCCCCGCCGCCGCCGGAGCGCCGCCGGGCCCGGCGCGTTGTTGCCGCCTCTTCCCCGTGCCGGCGCCGTCCTTCGTTGCCCTCCTCTTGGTGCGGCCGCCATCTCCGTCGTCGCCGCCGGTCGCGCCGTCGCCGCCGCGCTCGTCGCGTCGTGGCCATCGTCGAGCCGCGCCGTTGCCGCCCGCCACTGCCGCTCGCTCGTCGCCGGCGTCGCCTTCCCCTCTCGGCCGAGGCCGCCTCCCCCTCCTCCTCTGCTCTGGGCCACTGACGTGTGGGTCCCACTCGTCAGCCGTCGACTGCCCCTTCCCTCCTCTCTCTCCTCCCCGGGCCCCACCTGTCAGCCCCTCATCCTCCCCTCTCTCTCATCGACAGGTGGACCCCACCCGTCAGCGCCGCCTCCTCTTTCCTCGCTGACGTCAGCAACCCCATTAATTACGCAATAATTGATTTAGGACTTTTCTGTTTAGGTAAAAAACCAGAAAACTTCTAAAATTCATAAGTAATTCATCTAGTCTCCGTTTAGGTCCATTCAAATTTCACTAAATTCATAAAATTGTCAAGAAACCATTAAAAATACTTTCTTTTGCTGTTTCAGTAGAGTTTGTGCCTGTTTTATTTGTTTTTGTGCTTTGTCGCTTAGATTTGGACCCCGCCGACGAGCCGGTTTACTTCGAGATCATCGCCGAAGTTCCCCAGGGGCCAGAGCAAGGCAAGTGGCACTCATCTTTGATCATATTGAACCCGTTATTGCAAATTCCCTGCTTTGTTTATTCAAATATGCATTGTTTTAATTAAAGTATTTACTGTATTTATTTTTCGGGTAAACCTTATTATTATGGCGTTGATTATCCAACTTTATTCATGCTAGACCAGGGGTAACTTGATTAGAGTTAGGCCTAGGTTAATGCTTAGCTGTGCTTAGAACAAGTAGCTCATGGGATCACATTTAATCATGCTTAGTTCTGAATAGCTGTGATAATGATTCATTACCCGGTTTGGGTTAATGTCAACTAAAATATTGATAATGGTGGGCTGTGGGTGCATGGTTTTGCGAGTCGCGCCCATGGCAATTAAGGACCGATTCACGGGAAACCCTAGAAGTAATTAAGTGCTAACCACATGCCGAAATGGGTAAGGTGGGATTTGAAGCATGGCTTCGAACTATTTGACGTACCAAGGCAAGGGTAGGTGTGATGGAGTATGGACGGGCAATTGTGGTGTAACGAAAGCCTCTGCTGCTTCCGGATCTACCAATGCACAAGAGAGGACTGTCCGACTTGGTGTAAAGGAGGGGGTGAAACCTGAAGTGCGGTGCGATTAAATAAGGAGGGTTATGTGACGGGTCCTATCACGGTCTCCTTTCCGGTATGCCATGGTGGTATGTCAGCGCACGTTCAAGTGTAGTGGAGTCGTGTCTTGTGGGTACAGTAGTACACCTCTTGTTAGAGTATAATCTATTCGAATAGCCGTGCCCACGGTTACGGGCGAACTCCCAGCTTCACTGTGATTAGTGAACCTTTAATAACTTGAGTAAACTGGTTTTCACTCGGGACTACTGCAATGTGGTGTAACATTGAGTAGGGGTTGGGCCTGTCGCAACGTGGTGTAACGTTGGACAGTGTTGTGGTATTTTACAACTGTTATTTACTTACCCTTTAATTGATTCAATTATGTTTATTCATTTTAATCTCTGTTATTTGTTTAACTGCTGCTTTATTGCAACTAACCCTAGCCTGTCCTTGATGATCCCTATACATCATTTATTGCCCTCTTTTCCGTGTTACTTGTTGAGTATGGTGGTTTGTACTCAGCCTTGCCCAACTTTTTCCCCCAGAGCTAGAAGTTGAGTCCGATGGAGGTGACTCTCAGGAGTGAGCTGGTCTGCCGTTGAAGCTTTGCCTGTGGACTGGAGCCGTACCCGCTGGAGCTAGTCTACCTTTCTTTCCGCTGCATTTTCGTTAGAATAAGTGTTATTTTCAGTTGTTTCTAAGAACGATGGTTATGTAATTAACATTATCTTTTTGTGTCCCCTGGCTGGTCCTAGACAGGGATTTTAATACACAATTAAGTTCAGAAATTCGTGTGAGAAATTTCTGGGCGTGACAAGTTGGTATCAGAGCCTCCTTTGACCGTAGGATCAGCCCAATGGAAACCCTAAGAGCCCTCTGCTTTTCATGTTTATGCATTGTTTGCGAAAGTCAGAGCGCTTTGAAAATGGGTTAGTGCTTTTCAAAAGCGTGAGTCATTTAAAAAGACAAAACCCCTTTGGTTGAAAAGCGTGAGTAAATCGATTTACGGGTAAAACTTTATTTACTTTGTTTCTTTTATGATTTGTTTATCTTGAAATAAAATTTTGCATCCATTGATTCTAAATCCTTGTGTTCTTTAGATGGCCAACCACCCCTTGTATCATCGTGGACTTGGAATGGCTGGATTCATGGCAGAGTTGGCAAGAGTCTCATTCACGGCAGGATACCCCTATGAGCCAGAGTACACCACGATCCACCCTTTTCTTGAAATACTTGGCCTTGCCCTTGCCCTCTTTGTTCTTAGCGAGCTTGGGGCAATCCTCTATAAAGTGCCCAAACTCCTTGCACTCATAGCATGTTTTCTTGGATTGCCTCTTGTACCGGTCCTCATTCTTTCTCCCATAGCTCTTCTTGCGGAGGAATTTCTTGAATTTGTGAACCAAGAGAGCGAGTTCTTCATCCTCACTCTCCGAGTCACTTGAGCTCTCTTCTTGAAGCTTGGAGTTAGTCTTCTTTGCCTTGAATGCAATCTCCTTGTTTTTGGCTTGGGCGGCATTGGTGGCGTATTTCTTAACTTCCTTGGCATCTTCCTCCAAGAGTTCATGCGAGATGATCCTTGAGAGCACGTCACTTGGAGTCATTCTCTTGAAACCGCTTGACTCACAGATCAAAGTCACCAAGGTAGGATTTCTTGGTGAAATTGCTTGGAGCAAGCGCTTCACCACCACATGATCCGTTATGTCTTCACTCCCAAGGCCACGGATCTTGTTCACTATGACCATCATCCGGTCATACATCTCTTGAGGTATTTCATCATCTTCCATCACGAACCTCCCTAGCTTCTCTTCAAGAAGTTCAATCTTGGATTCTCGAACCCATCTTGATCCTTCATGAGCAATGCGGAGCGTGTTCCAAATCTCCTTGGCTTCGTCAAGTTGATCAACCTTATTGAATTCCTCCGGGCTCAAGGAGTTGACAATCACGCTTACCGCTTGAGCATTGCGGTGGATGAGGAGCTCTGCGCCGGAGTGAGATCTTCTTCATCTTCCGGCATATCCTTCACACCTGTGCACACAACTTTCCAAACACTTGGATGCAAGGAGATTAGACGAAGTCTCATTTTATGTTTCCATGCCCCATAGTGAGTACCATCAAAGGAAGGTGCACGGCCGGAAGAGATAGAAATGTTAGATGATGAAGTATTGAGTTTAGAGTAATCAAACTCAATAGAGGCTCCCTTTTTGGTAGAGCCTTCTCTACCATCTTCATCTTTACGGTTGTTGTTGTTGGAAACATCGCTAGTCTTGTCTCCCATCTTGGATCACTTCAAGCTTTTAAGCCTTTTGAGAAGAATAGGCTCTGATACCAATTGAAGTCCCAGAGAGACAGCCTAGAGGGGGGTGAATAGGTGTCCTGAAAAAATCTTTCAAATCACAGCGGTCAGTACAGGGGACGGACTGTTCGGGCCTATGGCCGGACCGTCCGGTCAGCACTCTCGGGTTGGGCCGAGAGCTCTGGCCGGACCGTCCTGGTTAGAACACCGGACCGTCCGGTCAGTGAAAAATGCAAACTTGACAGTCTACCTTTTCGGTGATGTTCCTAGGAACGTGATGTGATTATGTGTGTAATAAAATAGCAGAAAGATTGCAGGAACAAACAGAACACGAAATCATAAGAACAAGGACACGAGAGATTTATCCCGAAGTTCGGATCTTTCGATCCTACTCTCCGTTGAGGCGCTCCTGCGAGCGGGATATCTCTCGATCCTTTCCCTCTCTTGGCTTCCTCCCACAAGACCAACACGGGTCTCCGAATTCACAACTAGGGACTAACAACCCCTTCGATCGACCACCAAGGTCAAGATCAAGGCGGCTTGCCCAGCCCTAGATTGCAATTCGCTCTACCCTGCAGCCTTCTACGAGAAAACACAAGAATCCACTAACAATCTTACCTATTCCCATACGGAGGTTAGGTACCAACCTTCACAACTTGCTCCCGGACGATCCACATGAATCGGAGGCTCGCGGGTGACGCCTATCCGTCTAGGAGATCAATTTCCAAGAGTAATAGGCCACCTTGACTCCACATGCATCCATCAACGCCCGAGAATGAACACTCTATCACTCACTAACCTTAACACTCTCTATAAGACATGATCCAACGAGTAATCTCTCTGCGAGGTGTATTGGGTTAGTGGGGAGGCTTGAGAGGTGCTAAACTTACCCTAGCAACCAGAAAACTCGATCAGAAAGCCTCACCAACGGCTAGATCTCAAGAGCCCCTTTTATAAGCTGGCAGACGTCACTTAGCCGTTGGAAACCGTCCGGCTAGGGGGCCGGACCGTCCGGCCGATACTTAACTCACTCACTCAGAGCAGGGGCCGAACCAAGGTCCGGACCGTCCTGCCACCGAACTATCCGGCTTGGGGCCGGACCGTCCACACACTTGACTTGAGCAGGGGCCGGACCAAGGACCGAACCATCCTGTCACCGGACCAAGTACCGAACCGTCCTGTCCCTGCTTCAAGAAAAACGGCATAGGCTACAACTGGACTTAAACTTACTCCACTCGGCTTAGGCTTACTCCAGGATGCATGCAGAGATTCCAGTGACCCCTTTTAGTAGTACGGAGTTCCTACGACTCAAAAAGAAAAAATAAAATACGTCTTCAAGCACCTTTGTCTTCGTAGAGCCATCGCTTCGGGTCACACATGCTCTAAGTTTGATCAAGTAATCCTTCAATCAAAATGATCTCTCATCTTCTTTGCAATCACAACTCATTAGCGCACACATGCTTGGATAGCATTGTCATTAATCATCCAAAACTTCGTTTAGGGGCTAGATGCACTTTCAATGTGTTTCTACACCTTAAGCATGAAAAGAGTAACTACCAGGGACGGATCTAGCCTAAAAATCGAGCGGGACACCTTAATAGAATTGATAATATGCTCAAATTTTTTTTACTTAATTACGTATTAGTAATACATTAAGTATTAAATTTGAGCCCCACTCAACATGCTCTGCGTTCACCCATGGTAACTACACCTAGTAGTAGGATCTAATTTTCATATATATGTGTGTGAAAACAGAAATGGTAGGAAACAATGCTAGGCTGATTGTGAATTTTCGTGAATGTTTTCACCCGGCCACTCTATGTCGCATGATAGTATGGGAATATGCAGGATGCAGGTGAACATCAGAAAGCAAAAAGGCGCTTGCCTTGCGATTAGGATGACTGGACATAAATTAATTGTATGGATGAGTTTAATATCATATATTATAAATTTTAAAAAATAGCTTAGAACAAATTTTAGATAAATGATAGATTGATAAACCGCATGCACATAAGCTGAAAATAACATGTTTCCGATAGACATCAGTTGTGTGCGGATCACCTAATTCATGGTGTGTCTGGCCACCAAAGCACAGGCATCGTCATGCATGAATTGTAGATTAGGGCCGTGTTCGTTTGGGGTGAGATTGAGGGTTAGTTATCTTACGTGAAAAATATAATTAATTAATTATTAATTATAAAAAAATATAAAATAGATCAATATGATTTTTTTAAAATAACCTTCCTGTAGAAATTTTTTTAAAAAAATACACCGTTTAGCGGTTTTGGGAAGCGTGTGTGCGGAAATTTTTGTAAAACGAGATAACTTAGCCCCCGGCCGAACGCGGACCAGGTCCCACTGGGAAAACGTTATAGGGATTTCACAAAAGTTTTCCGGAGATTTGTTTTGTAGATAATGGAATTTATTCGTCCATTGTTTCAAATAAACTTTACTTGAAATAGTTAAGTTGATTTATAATGTGAGTGGGAGAAATTTCAAACAGGCCTGGTGCGACTATCGCTATAATATTGTCCTCTTTTTCATAGCTAAAATAGCAATTTCTCGTTCTCACATTACAACGAGAGTCTCATCAGCGAGAGTCCATGTTCCTATGAGAAATGAATTATGAAATTCCTACGAATTCACGTGCTTTGAATCAGGTCTGAATTTATAGGAAACTACGATAAATTGCATGACCGATGTCGATGTGTTCAGGTGCAAGTTTATATCGTTTGAAACTTAATGATCCCAATGCTTATACTTAGGGATACAACTAGATAAACATCTTTATATGCGTCATCATTTCACCAGTGCTGATTATACGCCGTAACTGTTTATTAGCGACAAAAATAATAATATGTCGATAAAAAATCATGTGTATACCTAGAAATTTTAAAGTAAGTTCTAGAAAATAAATTAAGACAAAAAATCCAAAATCAGCTGTAAAATTAAGTCTAGATATTCAAATTTTGACTTCAGTCGATAAATCAGTAAGCAAACAATGAGAACTGGCTTAATCAATAACCTGTTTTCTTGCCACGAATATTATTTTTTTCTAGAATGAAAGCTGTAAGATTAATTAGCTCCCACTAGAACTTCATATCTTTTAGATTGTAAGTAGCTATGGCTTTTGTCAAAGTCAAGCTACTTCAAATTTGGCCAAATTTATAGACAAATATACAAACATTAATGACATCAAATTAGTTTCATTAAGTTCACAAATGAATTTGTTTTTGTAATTTCTTTGTCTAGGGTCAAAAATATTATTAGTTTTATCTATAGATTTAATCAATCTTAAAACAGCCAAAACTAAGGCCTTATTTAATTTCCAAAATTTTCTCAAAAATATCACATCGAATCTTTGAACACTTAAATAGAGCATTAAGCATAGATAAAAATAAAAACTAATTGCACAGTTATGGAGAAAATCGTGAGACGAATTTTTTGAGCCTAATTAGTCCATGATTAGTCATAAGTGCTACAGTAACCACATGTGCTACGACGGTTTCCGGCGAGCTGTGAAATTCGTTTTTTATTCGTGTCTAAAAACCTCTTCTAATATCCAGTCAAACGTTTGATGTGACCCTTTTGCCAAAAATTTTTGGCAACTAAGTACGGTCTAAAATAACTTATAATCTGAAACAAAGAAGGAAATAAAATAAAACTTTGAAAGCCTCAACTATGGACCCAACTGTCCCAAAACCCTTGCCATGGCGCCCATGCCATGCCCAACACAGGACAGAAGCCTCCATGAATGGGCCTGGCCTTGGGCCTTCACAAGCCCACTTCATATGCTGGGCCGAGATCCAGGCCCACCCTTCGCTTTCGCCCCTTCCATTGAGGCCCAATAGCTCCACGGCCATGATCCATGAGCGCCGCTGCCGCCCGCCCGTCGACGAGTCCTCTCTTCGCTTTCCTGAAGGAATAAGTCACCTGCCGTCCTTCAACTCTACGTGGAGTGTATGATACATTCCTGAGCATTAATATCAGAAATCCTAGTCGCTTAAGTGTTCAAAACCATATAAATTATGTCTAAAGACAGTATGCGTGAATGGTTTCGCTGATGTGACATCCTAGTCAGCAAGGAGAAAATTAAAAAAACATGGTACCAACACGACATGTAAGTTTCTTCTTTTCTTCGTTTCTCTTCTTCTTTTGCTTCCCTCTGGCGAAGCTTGGCTGTCTGGGCTAGGGCGGCGGCGCTGATGGCGTTGGCGTTGGTCGGACGGGGCATGCTATCGTCGGCGTCGTGGAGGACGGGAGAGGCAGCGGACGACGACGACGATGAGGTGAGGCAGCGAGGCTCTCCCGCGAGTAGCAGCTACCCTCCCCATCGCTGGCAGGCGCATTCCAGGCGGTCGGCCTGAGCGGCCGAGCTGCGTACGCCGGCGGCCACAACCACGAGCGCCACAAGGCAGATGGCAAAGGCATGGCCACGACCCCTAGTGCCACTGCTCGTCGTCGGCGCGCCCCAGTCCGCGACCCGACGACCACGCCGGCCACCCCTAGCCCGCTAGCCACCGATCGCGCCCCATCTCGCTGGCCCCCGCCGCCGCCCCATCTCGTGAGTCGGGCGTTCAGTATCACCACTAGGCCGGTCGACGCCACCGCGCAATCCAGCACCACGGGAACCGGCGTCTTGATCGCCTTGAACGTCGCCGAGGCAGCAGGACTGTTAGAAATAATCTTGTTGTAGATTATCATGTTTATTTTGTTGCATGGCACTAGTCATATGAGTAGACTAAGTTGTCAGCTGCATGCATTAGTTGGCTGTGGCGTAGCGAGCTAATCTCCCGAGAAGCACAAATTAAGTGGTAGAGAGTGCTTGTAGTAGATTGACAGCCAAATACGTAAATCATGCATGCATGTAGGTGATTAGCGGCCATGCATGGTGATTAGCCAAGTCTTGATTATGTGCTCGTTTGGAGCAAGCAGTGGTGTAGGCAGTGCATGCATGCATAGTTAGTGTGCTTTGGATTCTAGTGCGTGGAGTTGCATGCAGTAGCAACGTGCTCCTGCTCGTGAGGCGCAAGGCACTACCGCTGAACGTGTATGTTCAGGTGGTCTATTTAAAGCTTTGTATCATCATATTAAGTTAACAAGAAAAGCAAGAGAAAAGGTGTCAAGTTGCGTGCGCGCGGTGCCGCAAAAATACTCTGTGTGCTGTGATTTGTGTCCACTGTATTTTCGTGAGTTTCTTTGTTTTCCAACGAGGACAACGTAGCCGGGCGAGGGTGGAGATGGCCAAGGCGGCAGTGGCTTGCGGCGGTTGGGCTGGTGGCTTGCGGCGGCCGGGCTGGCGATGACCGAGGCGGCGGTGGCTTGCGACGGTCGGGCCAGCGATTGTGGCGGAGGCAGCCTTGTCGGAGGCGGCGACAGCGATAGGCGGTGTCAATGGAGTCGTGAGGCGGCTGCGGCGGCGGCCATTGGAGAAGCCGAGCAAGAAGATTGAAGAGGGAGCAGGAGGCAGTTGACGGCATGAAGCGGAAGCCGAGCATGAAGATTGCCCCGTCTACACGTTGCGTTGTGCGGCTCCTACGCGCGCCCCCAGCGGTCGGCGCCGCTGCTCCTCGTCCCGATTCGTCGGCCGACACCTCGCCGTTGTCGTTCTCTCCCCCAAACTGGACACCGTTGCATGTAGCTCCGGCGACATCCTCTTCACCAGGAGAGATGGAGGACATAAGTTGTTGGGAGTGAGGATGACATGTAGGGTCATATTTATTTTTTAGCATGTAACCGCTTAGTCAACATGAGCAAACCTGGTTAAAATGCAACGTCAGCAAACCCACCCTTCCATACTGCCCTAGGACCTATTTTAAACGGGATTTGTAAGTTTAAGGTCTAACATTTCTGGTATTACGGTTTTGATTTGTAAACTTACGTTAATGTGAGTGACCTCTAATGAACTTATTTCTTTCCTGAACCACATGAGCAAATACGAAACGAAATGGTATTTCTCTAACATAAAGTCAAGATGGCCCATATGTCAGTGACCACGTTACGTAGAAAACACTTAATTGACACTGATATGTTTTTGTTCTCCATAATAGTTGTTCTTGTAGTTCTCTGTTCTTCTGGCTAAGTCCTCGTTCAGTTCCCAAAATTTTTTGGAGGAGAGATCACGTCGACGCGTACGGTCATACATTTGAAGTATTAAACATAGTCTAATTATAAAACAAATTTCAGATTCTGCCTGGAAACTACGAGACGAATCTTTTGAGTCTAATTAATTCGTCATTAGCACATGTTGGTTACTGTAGTATTTATGACTAATCATGTACTAATTAGGCTCAAAAGATTCGTCTCACGATTTCCCACATAACTGTATAATTAGTTTTAATGTTTATGTAGATTTAATGCTTTATTTAGATGTTCAAAAATTTAATGTGATGTTTTTGGGAACTACACTGGGCCTAATGATTTTGGGAAAAAAAACTTGCAAGTTTTGCACCTTAAAAATGTTATATGGACCTCCTGACATTGTTCCTGATCGACTCTGTTCCAGGATTTGATGTGACTCTGTTCCAGGATGTCAACTTTTTTTTATTTTTTGGCATCAGGTAGTCAATCAGAACAGAGCATTCTGATCTATAGAGATCAATTCTTATGTGGACAAATTCAGTGAGGCTCTCAGGATTTTATTTGCTTGATGGCAGCAAATGGTTGGTGTTGTTCTTCATTTGAGTTATGACTTCAGAATCGGTCAGAACATGGGTTCAGCTTGTGTCCTGGCTCAGTGATCTTTCTTTCTTTTATCTTTTAAAAATAGATCCAAAAACAAATCTTTTTGTTACAGGCTTTCTGTAGAAATCTCAAGTGGCAGTACTTTGAGTCGATTAATTATTGCGTATTGTAGGAGTATTTCGGCAGGGGCAGTTAATGGACATGGATGCAGAGAAGAGTGTCATTGAAACAGCATGAGCCATCTAACAATAATAACTTCACAAGAGTCATTTTTTTTAAAAATGAACTTCAGAGGAGGTGGTTGAGGGGGATGATACCATGGTACTATGGTAGGTGAGATATCGAGGGATGAAATGCCCTTAGCTTCTTAGACTAGTCTAAGGGGTTTTATAGGGTTTTAACCTAATTAAATGATATGCCACATCAACCACGTTCGTCAGTCCTTCCAAGTTAACTTATTTTTCACACGCACGTTTCCCGAACGACTAAACGGTGTATTTTTTAAAAAATTTTCTATATGAAAGTTGTTTAAAAAAATCATATTAATCTATTTTATATTTTTTTAATAATTAATAATTAATTAATCATGTATTAATCTACTATGTTTTCCACGTCGGGCTAAGTTAACTAGCCTCCACCCATACGAACGTGGCTATAGTCAATAAAATGGTGATGCAGCATAGAATTTATGATGAAAGATGTGAGTTGAGTTTCATGAGGATAAAACTTACTATACACATATACTTATGTTATGAAATTGGATTGAAACCTTAGTAATTTGTTTCATCTCCATATATTTAATCAACTATTATTAGCTACTTGAATTTAGCATTTAAGTGATATGTTTACTTTATGAAACAGTAAAATAGAATTTTGCATTAAGAGCACTTGTTTTACTTATTCACTCAAATATTCTATAATATGACACTGTTGAAAACTGCATAATGAAATCTTGCACCGAGAATGGTTTTAGGTTATGTTTGTGCTTTTAGATAACTGGAAAAATGAAAGATGAAATATTTCTCGATTTTTATAAGAGTTATTTAATGATATAAATGATAGAATTAGCTATCATAGAGTTAAAAATCTACCTCAAAATGTGAGATGATAAATTTCATGTAGAAATTTTTTGAAAAAAATACACCGTTCAGTGGCTTGAAAAACATAAGCACAAAAACTATCAAAAAGCCGAAAATCTGGGAGGAAGAATGGAGCCTACCGACACAAACTTATGATGTTTTTTAAAGTTTCAAACCTTTATCAATTATTTTTAAAAATTCTATAATGATTTCTTTAGGAAAATAAGTCTTGTGTACCAAGTAAGGGCCTGTTTGTTTCCTGCAAACTTTTTTTAGTCTTTGTCATATCGAATATTTAGACACTAATTAGAAATATTAAAGATAGACTATTAATAAAACTCACCCTATGCCCTAGACTATTTTACGAGACGAATCTATTGAGCCTAATTAGTCTATGATTAGTGAATGTGTGCTACGGTAAACATTTGTTAATCGTGGCTTAATTAGGCTTAGAAAATTTGTCTAATGAAATAGCCTTAGTTTATGCAATTAGTTTTGTTATCAATCTATATTTAATACCACTAATTAACGTCCAAACATCCGATGTGACAAGTGACAAAAAAAGATCCTTTCTTGATCCAAACAGCCACTAGATAGTGTGAGGCTAAGAATAATAGCTGGCAAGTTACATACAATTGTACATGGATTTGTCATGTCTTTGTGGGATCTGGATCCAATGAAGTTGTAACTATGGCTGTAACTTTTGCAGTCATTCCATCCATCCATTGAATAATAAATCACGGCTAGATGGAGAGTTATTCTCTTTCTTCTTTTTTCTATCTACTCTCAAATTATCTAGTAGTAAACCTAAATTATCTTATTCTAAACTTCATAAATTAATAATTTAGTAACTGTAAATTTCATATATATAGAAAAATTTAAAAAGCTCATATTATCATACATCCTTCATAAAATATAACGACCTCACATTTTTTGGCTTCTACTTATATTTATAAGCCCAAATTTATTCAATCTTAAATTTGGAGTAGATTTTGATGTTTTTCCGTTGTATTTTATTTTTCAGTTTTAGTTTTTAGATCATTCAAAAAATCTATATAAACAAACTTATTCATAAATTATTTTTTATTTATAAAAACACTGTTTGACTTTTCTTGAAAAAGCCAAATGATCAACCCCTAAGTATTTTTGCGTGTTTCTCATAATATATATGGTTGTCCCTATGTCCAGATATATTTTGAGAAACACACATAAATAATTATATTTTATGACGGATGTATGATAATATGACTTTTTTTTTAATTTTTCTATAGATATGAAATTTACCATTACTAAATTATTAATAAGTTCGGAATAAAATAATTTTGGTTTACTAATAGATAATTTCAGGGCAGATAGAAAAAAGAAGAGAATAGCTCTCTATCTAGCCGTTGATTCATTATTCAATGGATGGATGGAATGACTGTAAAAGTTATAGTCATAGTTACAACTTCACCTGATCCAGATCCGTCGTTGTGGGTTGCGTATTCGCGTGGCGGCATTGTACTGTGGGTGACATCGGTCGAAGTTGACATACTGACATACCAAAATGCTCATGTTTGAAAATAAATTACAAAATATTATTATAAACAGGGGCGAAGCCAGAATTAACTACGAGAGGTCATATTGACTAAGTAATTATAATACACATAATGTACAATAATTTTAAGTTTTTAGTAATACATAATATAATGTAAAAACACGCGATAATACTAAAGATATATACCGATAGTTATACCGCATATGTTTATTATAAGCAATGATAAAATTATCTGAACTAAAAATCTAAGTAAATAGTTAGATACAGAAATTAGACATGCAAAATGAGAAATAAAATTATCTGTCTTCTAGTTATTAACTATTATATTGGTCCCAAAAAAAAGCAAAATTTAGCTATGTATTTAGTCAAACACTTTGTCTAACATAGCCAAAAAAATATTATATTTTAGAACGGTGATACTAGAATTTTAGAAATTTAAAATTAAAGTGAATAGATAAATTATACATATGAATTGAGGTATAGTTTATAATTTAAATATTAGTTGCTGACTTATAAACAATATACATAATTATTATATTCTTAAAGTAAAATATAGTAACATAATTATTTTTTTTGAGGGGAAGGGGTATGTGGTGAGCTGCCATTGGGGGAGGCAAGCCCCCACCAGCCCCCCAGGCTGTGCCCCTGATTATAAAATCACATTAATAAAAGATTCAAACTAATGATAAAAAAAAACTCATTCTACGCTAGGACATATACGTAGGAATTAAAAAACACAACGAACTCAAGGCGTAGCGAGCTGGTGTTCCGCATCTTGAAAGTTTTGAGGTCGTGATTTTACAAAGCTTACAAATTTCATGACCAGAAATATGACTAGTCATTCCAAATTCTGGCGAGCGTAGGAAAAAATATCCTCCAATAAGGCTTTGTTTGTTTAGTTTACAAATTTTTTTTGCAAAAAATCACATCAAGTTTTTGGACTCATATTTATTTGAAGTATTAAACGTAGTCTAATTAAAAAATAAAATTCAGATTCCGACTGAAAACCACGAGACGGATCTTTTGAGTCTAATTAATCCGTCATTAGCACATATTAGTTACTATAGCACTTATAGCTAATCACGTCCTAACTAGGCTCAAAAGATTTGTCTCACGGTTTCCCCTATAACTGTGTAATTAGTTTTAATGTTTATATATTTAATGCTTCATTTATGTGTCCAAAGATTCGATCTTATGTTTTTGGAAAAAGTTTTTACAAACTAAACAGGGCCTGAAACAACTATTTGGGCTATGTTCCTATCGTTCCTAATGATGAAAAATTATTTTATTTTTTATAGCTATTAATGGTATAAATGATAAAATTAATTATTATAAGGTTGAAAATTTTGTTTAGAAATGTGAGGTAACGAATTTCTACGTAGATTTTTTAAAGAAAACATTGTTTAAGGTTCGGTATGTGTGCACGCAAAAAAAAACAAATAATAATAAATGTAAAAGAACATAACCTTAGTTACGATAGTCTCTACTAATCTACCAGTACTATTGAGGATTTTCGGTCCATTAAAACATATAAAATATTAAAAAAGTGATTTGACTAGCCTTTTAGAGACTTACTAGATTGTAGATGAAATATTTACATAATTTTTCTTGACTAGCTAGCCATAAAACCATTCGGTTAACCATATTTATGTTGTGTTTGAATACTCTCATTCTAACTTATATCCTTATTTCCCATGCACACGCTACAATTCTCTAACGTCAAACGGTATGTCTTTTAAAGAGTTAGGAGAAGGTTATTTAATACACTTTAATACATCATAAGAAAGATGCTTTAACATCGTATTAAATTTTTTAAAATATTTTTATAACTAATACTTAATTATCCTGCGTTAATACACTATTCTGTTGGCGGAGGTTTCGTACACGAACCTCCACAACTCAGCTTAATTACCTGCTAAGCAACCTACGGCATCCTTTTTTTTTTAACCTATTTGTCCGCTTTCGAAACCTATGAATCGGCGAGAATATTGTAACTAAAAAAAATGACGACATCTCCAAGTCTTCGTAACAGCAGGGACAATAGATAAGAGAGAAGGGTAGGGATACGTGTAACACGAACTCCAAAATATAATGTATGTATGACAGGTGAAACATGATAGTATATATTTTGTATGTAGTTATTATATAAATTAGTCATTAGATTGACTATAGATAAATTAAAGTCAATTATTAACTATATTTTTATTTTTGAACTTGCTCTAATAGAGAGAGGGATGACTCATGCATGCCACACAAAAGTCACAACTCATCCACTTGCCACTATAATAGTAACCAACCGAAGGTTAAAATCTTGTAACTAATCCCATCTCGATCACTAGCAGCTCAGTTTTATGCCAATAATTAACAAGCCCTGTCTCAATCAACCATCTGATTCTAGTCTACACGGTATGAAGTCAAAAAGTAAAGGACTAACTGACACGGCGAAACATAAGCACCCTTCCCTCTTCGTTTAAATTTAGAGTTAATTTTAAGTTTTGTCACTGAGGTTTATTTTCCACATCTGGATTTTAGATCGTTAAGAATACTTATATAAAATTTTTATTCATAAATTATTTTTCACAAATATTTCTTTTGTTTTTTTCATAAAACACCCAAACAATCGTCCTAAAGAAAATTCGAGCAAAATTCTTTGTGATCGCGTCTGAAAGCAACAAGGGGACAGGGGTAAGCACGTTGCTTTCTTTTATTTATTTATTTTTCCCCTTAGCGAGGTTTCTTACTGTTTCGGAGAGAGACAGTCAGAAGGAGAGAGCGTCAAGCAAT
Source organism: Oryza brachyantha (assembly GCF_000231095.2). Taxonomy (NCBI): domain Eukaryota; kingdom Viridiplantae; phylum Streptophyta; class Magnoliopsida; order Poales; family Poaceae; genus Oryza; species Oryza brachyantha. The sequence continues at coordinate 11,990,760 of NC_023174.2, read as the reverse complement.
TCCTAATCGGGCAAGCATGACCTTTGAATCCATGCTGGTCTGGTCCATGGACTGGTGTGGTCCCTCTTCATATTTTGATGAACAAAACAGTGCTCTTCATAATGCGATTTATGATAGTGATGTATCATTTTTGGACATATATGGCAATACTAGCCCTGATTTATTCCTGCGGATAATTATGTAGAATATATTACGCGTGATTTTATGGATATGACATGATAGTTTATGATGCGAAGTTTCGTGGAAGCAAAGATCGTCCGAGGTGGAATCACGTACAAGATGGACACGTAGGGTAAGGTTTTATCGGATAACTAGATGTTTGAGTGAGTTATAGTTTGGATCACCTGTTACTAAAATGTCATTTTGGACCACCCATTATTCAACCTTTTTAGACTAGATAAATTAATCCTATGATTATTTTGCCTTTTACCACCCTAACTCTTTCATACATCCATATCAAGCTTCTACCGGCGAACGTGTGTCCTACATACAATTCAGGGTGTTTATTGGTGTGTTGAAAAAATGCTAGAGTCGTTCAAAATGCACAAAAGTTAAAATGACCTGAACTAAAATAAAAAAATGGTATAGAGTGACCCAATAGGAAGCTTTGACAATGAAAGCTAGCACAAACTGTAGTTTACTTATGTTTTGTCTTTCCTTTACACATTTGGAGAGTATATGATTTAAGGCCGCTTTCATTTAAGTAAAAGGAAGTGTTAGTTATCCGGCGTAGAAAACGTAGTAATAGATTAGTACATGATTAATAAATTATTAATTATAAAAATTGTAAAATAGATTAATATACTTATAGAATTTTATTTTTGCAAAAATTATACTATTTAACAGTTCGAGAATCATGCGCGCAAAAAACGAGGGAATCTAGAGTTAGGAAAGGTGGAGGCAAACAAAGCCTAAGGCCTTGTTTAGTTCCCAAAATTTTTTTTCCAAAAACATCACATCGAATTTTTAGACACCTAAATAAAGCATTAAACATAGATGAACCAAAAAACTAATTGCACAGTTATATAAGAAATCTTGAGACGAATCTTTTGAGCCTAATTAGTCCATGATTAGCCATAAGTGCTATAGTAACCAACATGTGTTAATGATGGATTAATTAAGCTCAAAAGATTCGTCTCACGGTTTCTAGGCTAGCCGTGACATTCGTTTTTTCGTTCGTGTCCAAAAACCCCTTCCGACATCCGGTCAAACATTTGATTCTCCCAAAAAATTTCTCAATCTAAACACCACCTAAGTACCTTTAGTAATAAAACTTATACCATATTAGGAAAGGGCGAAGTTACTGGCCTGCAGTACACCGGAAGCCCCCAAGGAGACTTTGGAGTTATCTTTCTTGAAGCTCGTAGGAATCTAGGATATCGTCGATCAGGAGCAAAGCTTTGTCTCCCGGATCTCAGCCTAGTTTAGGTTCTGGTGGTTGCAATGAAGATAAAATTAAAAAAAAAATACTTAAGAAATATAAGATGATCATCTTATATATAGAGACCTTTTATAAATAAAAATATATCGTTTAGTTGTTTGAAAACCGAGAAATAGTATGTCTCAAATGAACACAGACGGAGTCTCTTTTAGCCTCCTGTTGGTAAGCTTTGAATCAACAATTAGTTAGTGAACTGGAAGTGCATTTTTCTCTTTTAAAATTGTAAACATATTCGATCATATATAAATTGCTCTATCCGTTTCAAAATATAAACATACTTATGACTCAAACTTTATACCCCAAAATAAGCATTCATGTGCTAATTCCCATAATTCTCCTTACATCGATGATTTCCCAACCAATCATAAACTTGAAAAACGAATCTAAACCATCCAACTTAAAAATACTTATATTTTGGAACAAATTGGTATATCTATAAATTAATGTTCCAAAGTACAATATAAAAAACTGCCTAGCTCAAAATAATAAGATATATTAAACTTAGTCCAATATAAAACCTTGACAACGAAAGTTGGTCCTAAACTGCACTCTACTTCTGTTTTGGCCTTTTTACACTCTTGGAGAAGACGTTGAGTATATGCCAGAAACATGCCTATATTAATAAAATTACCATATTAGGGAAGTATGAAGTTGCCAGTGTGCTTGGTGGAAGCAGCAGAGAAACAACTGAACACGGAACCAGTCAAACCAGAAGAGACCTGGCGTTTTCTTTCTTGAATCTCCTAGGGTACTGTTGTTGATCACGATAGAAGTTTTGGCTACCCACTGTTCAACTTTCACAAGGTAATTAAGGTTTTGGTGGTTCCCCAAAGTCTTTTAGCTTCCACTGGTAATATACTCGTGTATTAAAACAAACTCATATTACTGATTATGAACTGCATATACTTATATAAAAAAGAAACAATCCATATATTGATAATGTACTGCACAAACCTATATATGAAGAATAAACGTTTTTTATTGAAACCAATTTGATTTTTTTCTGGTTTCTTAAAGTAATGGTTTTTGTGTGATGTGAGATGGGAGATCAGAACAGACGACTCTGCTTTTAAGTATACAATATGTTTCATAATGTAATATTTTTAGTCTTAATTATATTAATATATATGCCGATAAATTTAAACACATATACAAACTATAGACATTAAGCAATAGATAAATAGAAAGAAAGCTTGATACTTTTATAATATGAGACAAGGAAGCAATAGGGATCTATAAGAGTTCCATCAACAATTAATCTGACTAGAAATATATTATCCTTATAAAAAGTATAATTATATCGTATGACAAATTATTTTTAATTTAAAATACAAATATGAAATTATTTTGGAACCTACGAGGTAGGCAGTAACAAACCAGAGCAACCTATGGTCTGATTAATTATGTTGCACATGTGCTGTTATTATTATAATCCTAATGGATTAATGGTCATTTAATACTTGGTTTCTCATGCATGCATGGATGGACGGGGCCCACAGCCCCAGTAATCAACATTTTATTTGTGCATGGACAACATTGTACAGTCGAGAAAGTGCATGCTGTACAGATGCTATTAGAGTACTGGACCAGTCAAAGAAGAACAAGTCAGCATAAAGGCCATAGGGCACCATGGAGTGTACCCCAGAATTTAGCATCACCTACAGTGCTGTATATGTCTCACTGAAAATCCGTTTTTTTATGGATGAAGGATACAGCATTATCAGATTTTTAATTAGATATTTAATAGTATAAATAATAAAATTAACTAGATATTTAATAGTATAAATAATTAAATTAACTAGATATTTAATAGTATAAATAATGAAATTGGTAGTAAAAAATTACTTTTAAAAATATGAGATGATGAACTTCTATATATAACTTTTGTAAACCTGAAACATGCACGTAAAAAACCAAGAAATAATATGCACAGTAGTGTTGCAAGAGAACACAGCAATCCTTTCAATTGTAACGGTTTTATGTTATGCCCTTCTTTTTTAATAGGTTACCGTAACCGCTGTAATCCGACTAAATAGTTAATTTCGGTGACTTTAGTTTGTTTGGAACATGGAAACTTCAAAGGACATCAAATTCTCTAGAACTGTTCAACAATGATTTATATCGTTGAATGAATTGATGAAAACCTATTTTAAAATAAAACAAAGGTAATACAATTCTTTCACGCAAAAAAAACTTTTGGTAGCTGCAACCTAGATTTTATAAGGAATAATAAACCTATTTTAACATATAAAAAAGATAAAACGATTTTTTCCCATGAAGAACATTTACCTTGAATTATACTTAAATCAAATCTAATTAAACACGAGCAAAATACTCGTGCTTTGCTACGGAGAAATATTAATTATATGCATGCTAGTATTGTGTAGAACTTGTATTTAGAGATAAAAATGGAACCAACATATTGTACTATTTTCAAATATATAGTTAGTGGATGACATATTCACTGCCAACACTATTATCTTCTTTTATAATAATATAGATAAGACAGAATTCAGCACTAACCCTAACATCGGTGAATGTATTTGGGTATAGGCTTAAATTGGTTTTGTTTATAGATAACGGATAATCTGGCCTTTACTTCTACTGAAACAACTGTCAAAAGCATAAATCAGTTAGGCTGCGTTCCTTTCATCATATTAACTCTGGATTTTTCCTCGCTTTTGCGTTCACGCTTTTTGAATGCCAAGTCATGCATTTTAATAAAAAAATTCTATATAAATCTCATCATATTATTTTTAGAAAGCATAGTTTTGAGTTTATAGTAGTTATTTATATCATTTATACTATTAAATAATAATAAAAATATCAGATAATACTGTATCTTTTATCTTATATCCACGGAAGAACGCAGACCTAGTAGTATTTTTTCTTGAAAAGTGTAGTCCTGAGGTATTGGTGGAGCTAGCTGCTGACTACTTGGTGGCAAGAAGAAATTACTTTGATATCCCTACTAGACATAAAAATGACTATAACTCTGTGCTATAAATGACATGTACAAATGAGACTAACCAAAGAATGGGTAACATCTATCCTGGCCATTATTACCTGATTAAAAGACCCTACCACTCTTTTATCACCAATAAACTCTCAAATACTTGTTTATAAAAGGGTACGCTTAAAAACACTATGATAATAGTTGTGTTTTTGTTAATAAAAGATGAAATATTATTTAATTTATTTATATCATTTAATAATATAAATGATTAAATTAACTACTATGAAGTTGAAAATATAGTTTACAAAGGTGAGTGATGAACTTATGTATAGAAACTTTCTCGAGATACACCATTTATTAGTTCGGAAAATATGCACGCAAAAGTCAAAAAATATTATATAAAAACTAGCCAATATCACAAACTTATAAATTATGAATAAATTTTAATATTAACCGATGGCCAATTCCAAAAAGTTTACTCGAGTTTTGTCTCATTGGTTAAATATTTAAAACATGAGAGACTATTAAATGTTTGGAAACCACATAAACATATACTAAACAGAATAACAGATAAATAAATCATGCACAAACACAGACTTCTTCTAGACTTGGAAAGGCTATTATTAACATTAATATGCTATTCTACCAAACACTCGTGCAACCACTAATGTTGCGTTCTTTTCAGAGATGAAGATAAAAGTTTATCTGATTTTTAAGCTATTTAATGATATAAATGATGAAGTTAACTGCTATAAAATTAATAAAGATAAAACAATGAAGTTTTATATATCCTTTTTAAAAAATATATTGTTTAGCTGTTTAAAAATCGCATAAGCAAAAACCAAGAAAAAAAGCTGGATGTAAGAACACATCCTAAAGTAAGACGGCAAGCGACCAGAAAATATTACCAGACTAACTCCGCCACACAACACTCTAACAATGAAACAAAGCAATATTTTATTAGATGATTTAGGAATCGATTGGATTTGACGAGTAGCGCTAACTAAAATCATGAAGACACCGGAAGCTAAGCACAAAACTACGATTTTGCCCAAACCAATTCCGCGTAACAAACCGGTAACACCACCAAACATCCCACAAAACCCACGTCAACGAACACTCCCATCATCTCACTTCTCCAACGGCTTATAAACCAAAATTTAAATTTTAGAACTTAATTTTTAAAGCTAATCCTGCAGTTTCTTCATCACACTTTATTTTACAATAAATACACTTTAAATAAAGTTTTGCAATTGTATGGGTGCACGGTAGACTGGTAGAGCCATAGTGCCACAAACCCCTCCTCCTCTCCCCAAATTTCCCAAAACACCCCTACCCCATCCGGACAAAAGAGCCCCAGAGCGTAGGGGCAAAACGGTCAATCCACACCTGACAAGCGAAACGCACGAAGCAAACAAATACCCTGCGCCCCCCCTCCCCCCTCCTCTCTCTCTCTCCTATTTTCATCGGGCTTCCCTTGCAAGCCTTGCTCCTCTCCTCCCTCCTCCTCCGCCTCCCTAAAATCCCCCCAAAATCGGCGCCTCCGCGCCCAATTCCCCGCCGCGACCCGCCCCCTCCGCCCGCCGGAGGCCGCGGCGGCCCCCGGGCGGCACCCCGGCGCGAATGCGCGCGGCTCGCTGCGAGATTGGAGGTGATCTTTTTGTTGTTTTTTTTTGGTTGGTTTTGGTTTTGTTTGGTTTTGGGGGGTTCGATCGGGCGGTGGTGGGGGGTTTCGGCGATCGGTTCTCGCGAGAATCGGTGTTTTCGTTGTGGGGGGTCGTGGCTCTTGATGGGGGGGGGGGGGGTTTGGGGGGTGGTGGTGGTGTGATCGGGGTGGTGGAGGGGTTTTCTTGGGGTTTTTGCGATCTTGGCGTGCGTGCGTGGGTGCGTGGGTGGGTGGGTTTTATCGGCGCGCAAACTGCGCCGCGGGCTGTGGACGGATTTTTGTTGATCTTCGTGGGACGCGATCGTGGTTTCGATGGCGAAATCGTGGGATTTCTTTTTTTTTTTCGGGTATTCTTCCGTGCAGATTTTTTTCTCTTTTTCTTTCTGAATTTTGTTGTGCGTGCATGCGTTTCTTGGGATTTTTCTCGTGCGTTTTGGCACGATCGAAATCTTTTTTGGGAGAAGTCTGTTGCAATGTGCCGATTCTTGGATTTTTAGACGGATGCCAATGCTGCCCCCTGCTGTTGTCGTCACGCGAAATCGTTCGTACGAATGGTTGGTTTCTTTTATTTTTTGGTAAAGATTTTGCACTTGATGATATCTTCGATCGATGATGCTGGTCAGTTCGTGGCATCTGTGTGTCGTGTCGGATCGTCGGGGGCGCCGTGGGATTGGTGATTCTGTCCTGCATTGTCTGATAGAGTTTGGCATTGACAGGTGTTGTTCTGTCGTGCAGGTTGTCCTGTTGCTGAGATGGAGGAACTGCCGGATAATCAAGAGGATCCCAGATTGAGTGCCTACTGTACTGACAAGATCGCTGATGCGATCTTTGCGGACCATGTGGAATTGGGGTCTCAGTATGCTGATGATGATTCTTCTCCGGAGGCAGGGTGGGTTCCGATGGCTGCGAGAAGGCAGTCGCAGTCACAGCCACAGCTGGGGAGCAGCCGGCTTGGTGTCTTCTTGGAAAATGACAATTTTTCAGATGACCAGTCATTAGCATCAGCATTCAAGAACATGAGCTTGGCATTGAGGGATTGCTCTGTTGACATTGCTACTAATCCTTTCAACCCTTTCAGTATTGCAAGTATTGCACCCATGAGTGGACGCTATTCTGCAAGCCGTGTGAATTCATCCGCTGACAGCATGATGAACCCATCCCATCGTCAGGATGCTCTCAGGCCCTCATCTCTGAACATCAATGTTGCTGAATACATGGAGCCCAAGTACGGTGTAAGGAATGTTCAAATGTACACTGGGTTGCATGGCTCGGATTATGTTTCTGGGGACCCGTTTAATCGACCATCAGCTTCACCTTTACACAAACAGTATTTTCTTGATGGGCAGTTGCAGGCTAATGCACCATATCAGCAGATGGGTCCAAATTTCGGGAGGCAAGATACTGATGCTGAGAGGCATTATCTTTTGCAATCCCAGTGTGCTTATCAGCAAATGCCACAGGTTGCTGGATCTGATGTTCATTGGATTAGAAGCAACCAACATGGTTTTATTCACTCCCCTGCTATTCCTGCATCTGGAGCTCCAACTTATCTTGGGATACCGAAGGTTGATCAGCCAGCACATGGCAGTGCTGATGCTTACTGGAATGGTGCTGCTATTTCACATGGAAACAACCAGCTGAATTCCACATTTGTGAACAATTGCTCATGTATAATTTACCCTGATTGTTCACGTGAAATCTGCAACTATTGCCAGATCAAGCAGGCAGAGAAGTTAAATCATCGTTATGGGCTCAGGCGTTCATCCAAAGGTTTCCTGCAGCATCAGTTTTTTGATAAATTCAGCATTAAAAGTTTCCCTGGAAAGACGATGATGAAGTCTGGCGGTATAAATTCAATGAGAAATATTCAATCTGGCCTTGAACCTAATGGCTGCATTGAAATGAACCAGATAATTGCCCATCATGGGGATAATCAACATCTTAATATTCAGGGCAATGATTTACTGCGTCTTGACTGGCCAACCTCCCAGGCTCTGTCACCCATGGAATCTGAATATGGTTTGGCTATGAAAACTGCTCAAATGAATTTTAGTTCAGTGGATGAAGTTGTTGGCAAGATTCATCTCTTGGCAAAGGATCAGAATGGTTGCCGCTTTCTACAGAGGATATTTACAGAAGGTACTACAGAGGATGTTAAAAAGGTCTTTGATGGAATCATTGAACATACTGCTGAGCTTGTTGTCGATCCATTTGGAAACTACTTGGTGCAAAAGCTACTTGAAGAGTGCAACCATGATCAGAAGATGCATATAATTTATGAAATAACCAAAAGACCTGGGCAGCTCATTAAATTTTCATGCGACATGCATGGGTATGTATCTCATACTCTGTTATTAGCTATTTTTCTCACATTTTATTGTTACATCACGATCTTTTACTATTTTTTTCTGTGCATATGATCCAGGACACGTGTAGTGCAAAAGGTGATAGAAACAATAAACTCCCCAGATGAAGTTTCCATGGTTGTATGTGCTCTGAGCTCTGGTGCCATCACTTTGATGATGGATGCAAATGGCTGTCATGTTGCACTCCGCTGCTTGCAAAAATTCTCACATGAGCACAAAGCAGTAAGATATCTTTGATTTGACTTGAGTGTGCTTTTATTTTTGTATGATAACCGTGAAAACTCTTGCCTACTTAACTGTATAATGCTATTGTAGTTATACTGATATCTCTAATACTGAACTCAATGCTCTTTCTTGGCCAACGAGCATGTCCACGTGGTGCAGCTAGCATTTTCTGATTATCTGAGCAGTTAGCATCGTCCGATTATCTTCCATCTTATATCGACCACGGCTCCTCGTGTCTCGTGTCTCGTGGATAGACTGAAATCAGTGCTATATTCATAATCGTCATGGCCTATAACATTTATGCTGAGGAACATGGATGCTTAGAGTTGAAAAATATACACACTTGTTGAAACCATTTACTAGCTTTATCTTGACTTGCCTTTGACTTTCTTGTACGCATTGCTATTTTCTGGTCACCATTGTCACCTAAATGAACACTCTTATGCTGGCTTCAATTCAGTTTTACAAATTCAGAAATTTTTTAGATTTTAGTTAACGACTTACTCTCCCCATTTCTTTAAATATCTTGTTGGTAGAGGGGCTGGCATAGAGCATACTATCATGCTAATGGCACCTAAGAGCTGGGGAAGATATCCAAAACAATATTGCTTAAGGAGTTCACTTTTTTCATAATTTTAAATTGTCTATCTCACATTTGAAATGATATAACCACTGTAGTTCCTTCTTGATGCGGCCATGGAATACTACTTTGAGCTAGCTGAAGATCGTCAAGGTTGTTGTATCATTCAGAAATGCATTCTTCATGCAAATAAGGAGCAGAAGAACCAATTGTTGTACAATATCACATCCAGGGCCCTTGAGCTTTCAGAGCATCAGTATGGGTATGCACATTCTTTTTTATCTCTGAATTTTAAGGGATTGTTGTCTGCTTGCAATCCTAAAGCAATATTTTCCTTGCAGGAACTATGTAATACAGTATATCCTTGATCTGCGCATTTCATGGGCGACAGATGAAATACTGAACAATCTGGCAGGTCACTATGGATATCTATCGATGCAAAAAAGTAGCAGCAATGTGGTAGAAAAATGTTTAAGAGAAGCAGCAGGGCCTGAACGTGTTAAAATCATTCACGAGCTTGTCAATGACCCCAAGTTACTGCATATCTTGATCGATCCGTATGGGAACTATGTGATCCAAACAGCCCTCAAGGAGTGTGAGGTAAAACCATGCTCCTCTTGTCACAAGCAGATGGACATTAAACTGAAATTTCTCAAACGATTTCATTCCAACTTGTGCAGGATGCTGCAGGACGTGCTGTGCTTATAGGAGCCATTAGGCCGCATGTTGCTGCTCTTCGGAACAACATGTTTGGAAAGAGGATTCTGTCAAAAACTTACCTGAAGAACAGGAAGTACTAATTTTTGCACCTTTGGGCTTTCCTTCTGGAGTCCACCTGTCAGGCAATGTGCATAAGGTGCAACACTAATGTATCTGTAAGAATCATATGCTACAAAATAGACCCACTCAAATTAAGTAGATTAAAAGGAGAAAGAAAAAGAGAAAGGAAATAGTTTGGTTGGACGAAGTTACATTTTGAGCTACTTCAAGGAACATGTTGCAAAATGTAGAACTGTAGAAATTTTGTCGAAATAATTATGTGTTGTGTTATTAAGTCGTTAATCCATCAGGATATCTGTAGGAGATGCTGTTTTGTAAAACCTCTCTAGTTGTAACTCTGTAATGGTATTTATATTATACGAGCTGGCACATGTCGTGAAGTTAGCTGGTTTTATGAATACAACAGTTTGTTGTTTCTGACGGCTGATCTTAGGGTGTGTTTGGTTGGCTGGATTTCCCTGGATGGGAGATGGCCGTCCAGTTTTTTGATGTGTTTGGTTCGCGGGCGAAGCTGGATAGGGTGGTCCAGAAGAAGATGCTGGATGGATGTATCCGGTTAAATTGGTTGGATGAGCTCATCCACCTTCACTAACGGTGTTCATTAGTGATTGTTTAGTGATAATTAGCGTGTTTTGTTATTAATTAGTAATAAACAAGTTTAAATTAGTGTTAATTAGTGATGAAAGATATATTTTATTATTAATTTGTACTAATTAGGATAATATTTATGTTGATTAATTAATATTATTATTTATTAGTAATTAAATATGCTCATCCCATCCATCCAACCAAACAAAACATTGGATCATCATATCCATCCAACCAAATAGAAATCTGGGTCACCATATACCTAAAATTATGGATGATCATATCCCATTCCATCTTGACCACCAACCAAACGCACCCTTGACTGATCAGAAAAGTCCTGTGGAAATGTTATCATTGTTGCAGAGAATGTTCCCACAGTCGCAGAGTTTTGTTTGACAGAATGGTCAAAAGTGAAGAAGAACATAGCGGTGATTGTTTGGAACAGCCAAACGGCATAGTTATAAACAAAAAAATAATTTATAAATAAAATTTTTTATATGTATTCTTAATGATCTAAAAGCTAAGGCTAAAAAATAAACTTCGGTAAAAAAAAATCTTAAAATCAATTTAAAAACAACGTGGGTATATAGTAAAAAGAAGGTCCTGCATTGGGATACATTATTACGTTGGAAAAGAAACACTGATCGTCCATTACGTATTACCGTAAAAGTTAAAGACTAAATACGAATTAAATTACATTTTTTAAAAAACTAAAAAATGGCCGTAGTTGCACTGGGTCAAGCTAATTTTTAATTGTATAAATTAAAATAAAATTTTTAAAATAGGTTTTAAAAACAAATTACACGTTGAATCGGGAATAGTAAAGTGTGATCAATATATAATTATGCTCTCAATATATTTGTATTGGATATAAAAGAAAAAAATGATTTAAACTTAAACATCTACATTTTGTGACCAATGCCTTAACCATTGGGCTATAAAGCTTTTCTTTATTAAGGTCAGAGTATTAATCCCGCTGAAACAATAGTTTTGATGGACGATTACTCAAAAAGAAAAGAAAAAACACAAAACATGCTCTTGGTGAGGATAGAACTCTCTCGCAACATGCTCTTGGCGAGGATAGAACTCTTAATCTTTCGCTTACAAAGCGAATGCACTGTTCTACACGTTGCGGTAGACTCATGATACTCTCAATGACGGAAGACACGTGTAGTGTGCGTGATATGGGCGACACGACCCAACTAGCCCACTTGGGTGAGGCGAACGAACAACAATGACAGAAATACTATTAATTTTTATAATAGTTGAAATAGTAGAGATCTAGATTACAAAACATATATGAATAAATTATGTATTAAATGCCCATGCTTTGCACCAAATTAAAGTAATTTTAGTTGTACAAATTAAAATAAATTTGGATAAGTTTGAAAATAAATTATGTGTTGAGTCAGAAATAATAAATTATGATCAACATCCAATTGATCCAATTGATTTAGGAAGTGTACATTACATCGAGATAATTATAATTGAGAATAGTTAATTCTGCCTAACATCATTAATAAATTAAATAAGGTGCTTGATCTTTCGACGACGCAGAAAGATAGAGACTAAAACCAACTATGTCATTTTCAACTAAGTTATCTTAGTTCTACTCCCTGATTTTTTTATTTGATATAAATATTCAATTTTAAACACTGCATAATGACTACTATCAATAACATTTTAATTTTCAATTTTTGCTCTTTCCCATGTAAGCCTTATAAATCGTGCAATTCTAGAACAACGGATTGAATCCAGATTGAGCGTAAATTTCACATCATATTCACGAGAAACATCTGCTTGGTTTATTTTTATTTTTTAAAAATAGAAACTGAACCATACGCTATTGTGATTCTATTTTTATTATTAATTTTATTTCTAATACGATTTTTTAAAATAAGTAATATTTTGATTCATAAACCTTACACGTACATAAAATATTTCTCGCTATAAACTTTATGCATGGGTATTCGTAACTTTAAACATAAATAAAATATTTTCATTCATAAACTTTTGCATAAATAAAATATTTACACGTATAAATATTTCTGTAAAATCACAATAATAATGATTTAATTAAGAATTTATTTAGGTGACAAAATTTTAGTGTAAACTTTGCAACTATTTTTGGTAATAAAAATTATAACAAATAAAAACATTAATTTGGGACTGAAATATAAATCAGGGCTAGGGACGTAAAGAAAAAAAAATCCAAATTCCACCGATTTTTTATACCGACTAAGTCCACTTGATTTCCCTTAACTTATCATACGGTTTGTTTTTTCGTATTTAGACCACAAAATCAGATATAAGCGGTCCCGAACTATCAAAACCGACACAAAAGAGGTCCCTCAACAGTTTTAAAGGCGGTTTTGGCTGACTTGAGCCTACATGGCTAGTTTGATTAGGTCTGTCCCATGTGGTATTGACATGACGCTTACATCACAATTATATAGCAGAAAAATAGCGAGCCCACCTGTCAGCTGCGCACACAAAATGATTTAAAAATAACATGCTCACGCGGGCTCAAAGTCAGCTACCAAAAAGAAATAAATATGTTAGGGGAGTAGGAATGCCATGTGGGGCCCACGTGGGCCCCACCATATTTAAATTATTTTATGTGTACGGCTGACAGATGGGCACATTGCTTTTTTAATATATAATTGTCACGTAAACGCCATATCAATGCCACGTGAAACGGAGATCTAGTCAAACTAGCCATATAAGCGCCAAGTCAGTCAAAACCGTCTTCAAAACTGTCGACAAATCTCTTTTGCGTCGGTTTTGATAGTTCAAGAACCGGTTGTATCCGGTTTTACGGTCCAAGCACGAAAAATATACTGAACGATAAGTTGAAAGATCTGAAGTCTTATTTTTTTTTTTACTGGTTTGCATATGTAAACCGCCAAAGCAACCAACCTCCTCGGCCGTGGCATGCGTGGTGTGGGCCGGGCCGTAAGACGGGGCCATTTGCGCCGGCCCATGAGCGGCCGTGTTCTTCTCTTCCGCCTCTCTTCCTCGTTTCCCTACGTCGCGGCCAGAAGAACCCTAGTCGCGAGGCGACGGCGGCGGCGAGGGGAGGCGTCGCGTCGCGGCCGGCCAGGGTGGGGCCCGCGGGGGGTAGCGGTGACCCCGGGGGGAGGCACTTGCTCCGCTGCCTCTGCTGCTCTTTCCCGCCGCCGCCGTCGTGCTTGCTGCATCTATGAAGATGTAGGTGTTTCTCGTGCTCTTAATTACGCATGTATTCCTTTCCATTCCTTTGAGTGCTCCGTTGCTCTAGAAACCGGAATCTTTCCCGGTTGATTTGAGAATCCTGCAAAATCGGCATGAAATTTCTGATCTTTAGATGAACTGTAATTTGCGAATTTGTGAGGTACTCCATGGTTGATTTAGAGACACAATGTATGCATGCCACATTTGCCTCCTCCCCCTGGATAGAATTTCCTTCCTAGAAGGAATGGAATTGTCAATTGATTCCAAAGATGTTACGAGTTCCCCTTTTAGGACCTCTTCGGTTCGAAGGATTTTCAAAGGGAAAACGGAGGAACTGAACTGTTTCCTCTGAAAATCCTGTAAAATTACTATTACCTGAAGAAACCCTTAACAGAAAGTTTTCGACTGTCGGGTGCGTGGATAATGCATAACTACAGGTTCCTGGTTTATTCTTCATGAGTTTGAGTAGTTTTAGCAGAAGTGATCAATTTTCTGGGGATTTGCTGGTCAGTGGGTAACTGTATATTTGCTGGTCAGTGGGTAACTGTATATTTTTTCCAAGCTTGTCCTGTTTTGTGGTTTTGTCCAGATATATTCTTATGAATGGAGTGATTTTCTAAATATGTTGGTCAATGTTTCAATTGTAATGAATGCTACCATTACACCATGTATGAAGAACTGGAATGCTACCATATTCTATACATTAATGGTTTCACTCAGTTTAACGATGTGAAGAACTGATGTTCATTTTCTTTTTTTCGCAGAGAGAAAGCAAATGCAGGGTTTCTAACAAACTTTGAAGTGCTTGACTTCTTACGATCTAGAGGTGCTAAAACCGATCCTATGGGATGTTTGGGGGCTGTTGCTGCTTCAGAGTGTAAGGTGTTTACTAATTTTTCTGCTACCTTTGAAACCCCACTACTGTCTAATATGTTTTCATGTCTAAGTATGTTTTTTTTACTGGAACTGGTCTCATGATCACCACTATGACACCCAGGTATATGAGTACCTGTTGAAAACTCCTTCTTGCAACCAGACAAGGGAATCAATTAACGAATTTGTGACCAGATGTGATACCTTCAAGCTTACAAATGCTGACAAGCTAAATGTAATCAATTGGAGACCATCCTCGGCTGCTGACGCCTATGCGGTATTACCATGTCTACTTTGCTGATAGTAACATTTTTTTGGAGTTATGCTACGTTACTAGCTGATGTTAGCTATGAAGCACATTTGGAATTTATAATAGTTTAGTACACCGCTGTGTGCCTGTTTCTTTAAAGCTCAGCACAATGCGGAGACGAACTGTCAGTTATCCAATTATCAGACTAGACTTCACCTTTTGTCTAAATACAGAAGCAGTAAATCTGTCTGTTTGCAGTAATACATGATTCAAGAAGCTGGCTCTATTCAGCAGTCTTCTTTATGGCAAATACAGAAATACTTGATTCATACCATTAATAACCTTTATCCATGATCTGGATTCCTACACTATGCTTTTTATACATGCTTCCATCTTGATGAACTTTTGGATTTTCTTTGCAATAATTGACAATGAAAATCAGTTTGGATAGGCTGGATTTATACTTGATGTTTCCTATACGCATGCATTTCAAGTGTGTTTTGGATTTTTCCATGCAATAATTTACAATGAAAAATAGCTTGCTTAAACTTTGATCTCTGATGGCCTGGTGGGTCATCCTTCCGAGTCTGACAATCTCGTAAACAATTATGGAACAAAAGCTATTTAGGCTGTGTTATAATCAGTTAATCTGAAATTTCTGCTCAGAGAATGAGTGAATAGTTCTCAGTTAAACAATCAAATCTGCTGAGTAAACCATGGCCTGGCTCTATTTGGTTGTGTTGCCTTGATTTTTTTTTTTTGTGTTTAGAAATTTAGATCTCCTAAGCTATTTGATATATTGGATTCTTTTGAACACCGCAGATGATAGAAGAATGTGGTAAACGATTTTCCAAGGACGATCGAGGAGAGGCATGCAATGAAGATGAACGAGTTGAGGAATTCTTGGAGCTAGTGAAGGAAGCTTTCCCATCACCCCCTCCAAAGCCAGAGGAAATGACAGAGTGAATGTGGTAGAACTGTATAAGTATGTCCAAACGAGTGAGAGATGCAAATACTCAATTCTTACTGTAGCCTGTCTTCTAGGGTCATGTATTTTGCTCTTGGATATTTGGTGACACTGGGGGTTTGGTAGCCATCTACCTGGTTAAATACAACTATATATTTGAACTAGAAATAGTAGTTAACATCTGATCTTCATGACAGTTTGAATCCAAGCCTGGTCCCTTCTCCTGTGGAGATGAGCTAAATAGAAATTGTTACACTCAAGTCTCTGGCATATTACATGCTGTGCCTGTGTGAACCTTTCTGTCCAAGTGAAAGAAATGTGAACCTTTCTGTCCAAGTGAAAGAAATGTTATCTACCTAAACATCACTAGTTTAGCAGTGTGTTTCACCATGCAATACTGTTAGATTCTTGTGGTTCAATTTTCATGAACACAGTGTAGTAGTGTACAATGCTTAATATTGTTAGATTTCTTGTGGTGCAATTTTCATGAACACAGTGTACAATGCTTATATTGTTAGCTTCTTGTGGTTCAATTTCCATGAACACAACGTACAATGCTTCGCTGGTGTTACCTACCCTGCACAGGCACTCAACCCGTGCCATGCCGAAGAAACCGAAGAGTAAACAACACCGACGACGAAATGTATCGAGAAAGCTAGAGACGAATAAAAAAACAAACCAAAACAGCACAAATGGCTTCCATTTTGTTAAAACTACATTACCAGGCATGGTCGACGATGAACCAGAACCGACGCCTGAGTGAGCGACAGCAATGCGAAAGCCATCTTGTTGTTATATATAGTCAAAGAAGAGCAGCAGCTCATCTGGAGAGAAAATTGCAGAGTTGTGTCATCTAGATTTTCTTGGGCATTTTCTGGTGCCCGTGCCCTGGCCTGTGAGCCTTGTCGAGCAGCAGGAGCAAGCCGACGTTGTTACCGCGCTGACCAACTGGGTACCTGCCAAAGCAGAGCAAAGTTGACGCAAACGAAAAATAATTTATTAATAAAATTTTTATAAACGTATTCTTAGCGATCTAAAAGTCAAGTCTGTAAAATAAACAACGGTGAAAAAATAATCTCAAAATCAACTTCAAATTTAAAATTGCTTATTTAAATTTTAGTTTATAAGCATGAGCAAAAGCGAAAAGATGGAGGCGTAGAATCCTAGGCCTCTTTTGGAGTGGAGGAAATTGTATGGATAAAATGATGGTCAACTCACTTGATGCGGGGTGTTTTCCTTCGCCACGAGATGATCGATGTGACCCACTGGAAGGAAATCAGAAGCAAGAGCAAATTAGGTTCCATGTCAACGCAGAAATGCAGCACTATGGTACTGACACAAATTAACTGAAGATGCAGTGCTTGATATTGGCACTGTGAAGACAAATAGTCTGATGTGTTTGGTAGTAGGAGTTAAATCAGGGTTTCAATAGAACAACGCATGCATTATGATTTGTAAGGCTTCTGTTAAAGAATGACATAGCTAGCTTATAACCAAAACAACTTTTTCTCCCAATTCTCTTTGACAAACTGTTCTGATTCAGCAAATCGTTCTGGTTTGTTATGCTCATTTGATTAACATATAGAACATTGTAATGAATAATTGCACAATGCAATAGTTTTTCTCCAAATCAATTAGCATTCTTAACAAGATGTATAGAATTTCTACATCATCTCATGACCATGCATAAATCATCTGCAATAGTGATCGTGGCCTAAATGAAGCTGCCTATCATCTTACTCGGATAAGAACGCCAAATCAAGATTTGATCGTCAATATTCTAAATAGAACTATTCATTCACCGTAAGGCTTCTATGAAAGAATGACCTGACTAATTTGACCAACACTATTCATTCTCCTTGATAAACTGGTCTCAACTTCCGATTCAGGAAATTATTGCTGCGCAATTACTATGCTCATTTGCCTAGTATATAGACCATTGTAATGGCTAATGGTAGCACAATGCAATAGCTATCTTTCTCCAAAAAGAATTAATTAGAGAAAACTCAATCAACATGCTCAACAATTTGAATAGAAATCTTGGATCATCTGCATTGTCAGGCGAGATTACCTTGACCACTGAAGCAACGTAGGACGTCCTCACGATCGGCTGCGCCTCGATCATCCTCCTGTGCATGATCAAAGGCGGCACCGGTGGCGCCACCTTGACGGTGACGGCCGGCGGCGCGGCGGCCCCCTTGTAGAGGTGGTGGCCCACGGTCACCGCCGGTAGTGGCGGCGCGACCTCCTTGCAGAGGTGCTGCGCGATCTCCTTGAGCAACACCACCTGCGCCTTGTCGGCGCCCATGGAGACGATGGCCTGGCGCATGGTCTCCCGGTCCGCCTCCAGCGCCTGCAGGCGCGCGCTGAGCCGCCGCATCTCCTCGTCCTCCGCCCAGGGCGCGCCGCCGCCGCCGCATGAGCTCCCGGCCGGCGTTCCGCCGTAGTAGGAGCCCTCGGGTACGGCCAGTGGGGCGCCGCCGCGGCCGTGGATGGCGTCGACGGTGTAGACCCGGTCACTGGCGCCGCAGTCGTCGTCGGGGAAGTACTCGCCGTCGCAGAAGTCGAGGCTGTCGACGTCGGAGTAGGCGCGCGCTTGGCGCGGGAAGGCGGAGCCCGGCGCGACGCGGATGATGGGGGTGGTGGTGGTCGTGGTGGTGGCCGTCGGGTGAACGGGGCGCTCGAGCATGTGGACGCGGTGGGAGAGGCGGGAGAGGTGGTCGCGCGGCGTCTGCGCGTCGAGCGCGTCCGCCTCCGAGGCCGTCGGCGGGTGGTCGATGAAGCACCGCAGCGGCGGGTAGTTCGCGGCCGCCACCGCCGCGGCGGGCGTCGGCGTGGAAGGGTAGTGGTGCGGCGAGGCGCAGACGAGCGGGGACGCCGGGATCGACAGCGCGCCGAGGCGGGACGGCTGGAGCGCGCGCAGCGAGGCGTCTCGCTTGGCGAGCAACTCCTCCAGCGCGGCGAGCTCCGCGGCGTCGTGCGACATCTTCTCCTCGGCGTACCGCCTGAACTGCCGCGCCTCCATCATGGCCTCGGCCTTCTCCCTCTGCAGCCTGAGGATCATCGTCATGGCCTCGCTGGCGGCCCCCGCCGCCGCCCCGCGCTCCGCGTCCAGCTCCGCCTGGAGGTCCCCCAGCGCCGCGTGCTGCCTCGCCACCGCCTCCCGCAGCGCCGCGGCCTCGTCTCCGATCTCCACCCGCACCACCGTCGGCGGCGCCTCGGGCGGCGCCGCCTTCCTCTTCATCGGTGGCCTCGCCGCCGGCGAGGGGGACGCCGCCGCCGCCGCGTAGGAGGCGGCGGAGGGGTGGCCGCAGAGGGGGCAGAGCGGGGGAGGGGGCTCGCCGGCGTCGGCCATGGCGGTGGCACGTGGCGCACGTGCGCGCGCGCGTTGTGGGGGCGGTCGAGAAATGGGGGAGGAGGCGAGGCGGGAGGCCGGGTTAATTACCGGTTCCCATCCCGTATTTAGGAGGTTGGGTTGGGGTTTTTTTTAATGAGGAAGTTGGATTGGATGGTGCCTGAGAAATTTTATGGATATTTTAGAGCATCTCCAAATGAGAATGGTTAAATTTTAACACTCCAAATCAAAATTTAGCCATTTATTTTAGTTTTAGCAACTTAAACTCATATAGCATCTTCAAGAGACTACCTATCCCCACTCTCTAAATCCTGACAAAGAGAGGATGACAAGTGGGTCCCATCCACGTGGGACCCACGGATATGCTAGTGGGGGAATGAGTTGCTAGATGTGGCCATTGAGGGCTCAAATTTAGGCATTCAAATGGCATGACAAGTCATATAGCCATTCTCTTGGAGCATAATTTTTATACAAAATTATCAAATTTAACTATAGCAAGTGAGATGACTATTCTCTTGGAGTTGCTCTTAGTATGAATTTATTGTTGGGAGATCGAGTTAATTACTACGTTTCATAACGTAACATATTTTGACTTTTTTTATAACGTTTAACCATTCGTTTTATTTAAAAATTTAGTACAAATATAAAAATGATAAGGTATGCTTAAAATTCTTTTGATAATAAAGTAAGTCACAAGCAAAATAAATGATATTTTATAATTTTTTTAAATAAGACAAATGAGTAAACATTGAAAAAAAAAGTCAAACATTTTATATTATGAAACGGAGGGAGCAATTCGTTTAGCGAATTTAGTTAGTAGAAATAATTTTATTTGATGCACCGATGGACGTGGAATTTTTTTAGAGAGACTATGTATAGGCGACCAGTGTTAGATATCGCTGTACAACTATATAGAGTCGTTTTGGCTTAGTAGATGCCAATCTACATGAATATAATGTCTGGTGTAAAATTACAGATGAACTATGTATTTGTAAAAGAATGTTATATTGTACTCGTAACTTTTGTTCAGATGTGGTAATAATTAAAGCATCATTTATGGTAAATATGTAATATGCATGTAGTCTAAATTTGTTGCAAGTGCATATTTGTAGTTATGAATGGATAGTTTATTAAATTTTCTTTACGATGTTTGGTGTAAAATTGCTTGTTGTATATTGTTAGATGATCTAATTGCATATTTGTAAAATAAATGTTATATTTTACCTGTAAGTTTTAGGTAGACGGGGTAATAATTTAAGTATTCTTTATAGTAAATATGTAATAAGCATGACTCTAAATTTGTTGCAAGCGTATATTATAGGTACGAATGTATAGATCATTAAATTCTTTTGACTTTGTTTCACTTATTTGTATGACTACCTATCTACCTAGATGCGGGGACTTAAAGCTTTCATTGTTTTGCCCTTTGGAAGAAAAATTGAAATCACGATTTTTAAATGAAAAATAATTTACAAGACTTTTAGATACGTTTCTATAACGATTTAAAAGCAAAAATTATAAAATAAACTACAATAAAAAATCACAAAGTCGAGTTTAAAATAAAGCTCTAAAATTTAAATTTTGATTTATAAACAGCTACAGCTGACGAGAGACTTTTATTTATGCGACGTTACCAAAAGCTTGTAATGGAGGAAGGTAGTGAATCTTTTATTGGGCCATGAGATGGGCCAAACCATTCTAAGTTGGGTTGTGAACATCAATTAAATGAAAAAATAGGCTTCACATTGGAGAAGAATGACTTGAAGCGTGAATCTGCCTCTAAATGAGGCAAGCCTCACGCAAAAACTTAAAAAGACATTTGTAAAAAAAATCCATAAATACCCTTAAAAATGTTAGACAACCATAAAAAATTTTAGGAACAATCTCAACTTTGTTTGTATATCTCAATCCACATCTGATACGAAGTATTCGTCCGAGTTTCATCATGTAATTTCGTATATTTGTCTAGCACCACCCTAGCATATCTGCATATGTGAGATCTCGTTTATAACATTTTGTGAACTTTTATGCCGCGGTTTGCACCTTATATTCACCCATCTCATGGAGACCCAAAATTCCAAGGTCCAATCACTGCATATGGAATTTACTTCCAGCAATTTTATTCAATTAATTTTCACAGCTCTCATGTAGCGGCCGTAGCTGGTAGGGCACCAAATTCCGACATCCAACAATTACAATTGGTAGTACAAATAAACCTGAAAATGTATATAAGCTCCTGTTTAACAAGAAAATGTTGAGCAATATTTGGAGAAGAGATGGGGGCACACCAGTACTGCTCCTGCACTACCGCAGTCTAATAGGTAGGCCCTACGGACTCCATGGCTTATGGGGTCCACATGTCAGTTTGCGGTGATCATAGGCCCACCTATCAATCTACAGTACCGCATAAGATCTCTTGAAGAGATGGTACCATTCACCACCCTTTTCACTCTGATGCTGCTGCACCGGATCGGAGTTGCTGGTAGCGGCACAGCATTTCCCTGGCACCCTGCTGCCAACTGCATCCACCATCATCTTGCTGCTTGCCACCCAACCCCTCACCAGCCACTGCCAACCAGGCAATGTAGCCTCAGAAATCGTTAGAACTTGAGCCAAGATTTCTGGCATACAAATTTACAAATGGATCCTCAATTGCTTGGCTTGCCTACTAATCCCTTTGTCATGTATTATAAAAATTTTTGGTTTGGTCTAGATTTATCAATATACCAATATATATATTTTATATGTACGTATTCATTAGCATACAAATAAATATATACGAGATCAAAAAGTGTTATAGTATGGAACGGAGAAAATAAAATTCCTTTTCGAGCCAAGTTTACGAATCAGAAATATGTATAAATATGAATAGATGTAGGAAATGATTGAAATCTCTCTCATTCCTCTGTCCAAGCCAGTAAGAAGACGATGGTGTCGAGTCCTCTGCGACGCGTCAACCGACCGAATCGCTGACCGACTATTGCACCAGCATGAGACGAAATATCACGTCGCCGAGGACAAGCAATTCGCTTGGAGGATTCCTGAGAGCAGGGGCAAAGCCCAATAGAAGTCCATGGGTGCAAATGATTTTCATTTATTGCCCCTCATATATGGGCCGGCCCTATATACATCCTTCTCGGCCCAATAAACTACGCCCCCTAGTCCGAGCAACAACTCAGCAAGGTGAGCAGCAGAGAAGGCACACAGTGAGTTAGCCTATGAGGCAGGGGAAAAGATGAAGATCGATGGTTACTATCTTTTTTTTTTTTCTTCTGGCATGCGGTGCTGACCCCTATGGCCGTTGGCCGACGCCGGCCAATCACCGTCACAGATCCCACAGTTGGCCAAACAAGTAGATCAGCACAACATTTCTCCATCGGTTCCTTTCTCAATTAATCCGATTTAAAAGATACAAAGCCCTAAATTTGTTGTTGGTCTTTTTCTTGATTATATTGTAGGATTAGGCTGATAGGGTTTCAATTCAGAAAAATTCAGAGAAGTATCTAGAAAGTTTCCGATTGAAGGTCCTACTTGATGTAAGTCATGTCAACTGTCAATTGACATTTGTTATGCAATTTTCTGTGATTTTTGTATAAATGCACACCTGATTCATCTTTTTATTGAGAAAAAAAAGAAGCCGAGTAGGATGTTCTCTCCTTTTCTCTTTTTAGACCGCGCAAGATGCTGAGATAATGAGATGGAATGACATTTGCCTATGTATACATCCGCTTAATTGCTAATCATGTTTTGATGATAACTCATAAGTGAGCAACCAATTTCTAATATTATTAATGAATTTATTTATTTTGGTAAATAACGTACATTACTTTTTTATTTTATTGCATTCTCTATATTTTACTCTAGCTCGGCCACTGCCCGAGAGCACTATCCACCAAGGTTGAAGAGTTTCCGGACTGCCCAACACAGTATATGATCGATCGTTTCCGTGCTGATCGCAGTAGGGAAATGAGTTTTTTTTGGACAATTTCGTTCTTGATTAGCATAGCTGTTGTTTGCCGTTGCCATCCGAGATTGTCAGATAATGATAGTACTAATAATCAACATTACAAGTCAATTTATATCTTAAATATAAAATTCTGAGAATATATTTTAAAATTTATATTTTAAATATAAAATTATGAGAACTGAGAATATATTTATTTATATTTTAAATAAAATTCTGAGAATTGAGAATATATTTTAAAATTTACATTTGAAAGATAAAATTGTGCAAATATATTTTATAAACATCTGAGAATATATTTTAAATATAAAATTCTGAGTAAACAATGAACCACCGCGTGGTCCCGCGACGTGTGGTCGATCGAGAGCGCGTCCTTGCAGGGGGGCCCCGCGCGAATCCGCAATTAACACCGTGACGCGCATAGCTCGCGGTTGAGCAGGCACGGCCGGTTCTAGAGCAACGTCAAACTGTCCGACCGGAGCGGCGAGCGGATCTTCACGACAGCGACCGGCCGGCGCGGAATCACTGGCCGAGGACGAAGCAGGAGCACAAATCAAGCTAGGCACCATGGTAATTATCTCGCTACAGGGGACGACCGATACTTGCTTAATGGCATGAAAGATCCACGTCGAGCTCCAGCTTAGCTCGTGGTACCATCGATCGTCGATCAGCGGGAGGTGGCACGGCAGATCATATCACGGCCATGCCACGTCGAAATCGCAGGCGCTGGAGGGGGCAAGAGGTCGTTGGCGGCGCTGGTGGCGGGGGAGAGGCCGCGGAGCCAGCCGGCGACGAAGTCGGCGATGCAGGCGTCGGCACCGGCGCCGGCGCTGAGGGCGGGGACGCGGCTGCCGGCGCTGGGGACGGGGATAGGGGCGGGGACGCGGCTGCTAGCGCCAGCGCTGGGGGCAGACTCACAGGCGACGACGTTGAGGATGCAGCCGGCGGCATGGTTGCTTGCGTACTCTCCTCCCCCTCCATGGCTCAGATCTAATCGCGCTGCCTTCTTTTTCCCCTATGTGCTGATATTATTTGAGTGAAAGGGTATTTTTAGTATTTAAGAAAAGTAAATCTTAAAGACTAACAGACTACTATTAGAGAGTATATTATAGAACTTTAACAAACTCAATGGCATTTCAACGTTGAAAGATGACAAAGTCAGTAACATACAGTGAATTTTCTCTGTATTGAACCATTGCTCTGGCGCCCAGAGCGCCTCCGAAGTCATTCATCCATTGCTGATTCGTCGATGTCTCCTGCACCATTCGCTTGCTGTAGATACGCTTGGTGACTAAGAGCGTGTTTGTTTCCTTTTAATTTTTTTCCCTATCACATCAAATATTTAGACACTAATTAAAATTAAATATAAACTATTAATAA
The DNA here is from genome assembly GCF_000231095.2 of Oryza brachyantha. NCBI lineage: Eukaryota > Viridiplantae > Streptophyta > Magnoliopsida > Poales > Poaceae > Oryza > Oryza brachyantha. The sequence continues at coordinate 11,966,156 of NC_023174.2, read as the reverse complement.
AATTCACCTTAAACTCTGGACTATTTCGCGAAACGAATATATTGAGCCTAATTAGTCCATGATTAGCGAATGTGAAGCTACAATAAACATTTGCTAATCATAGATTAATTAGGCTTAAAAAATTTATCTAATGAAATAGCCTTTATTTGTGCAATTAGTTTGGTTATCCATCTATATTTAATACTCCTAATTAACGTTGAAACATTCGATGTGATAATAAACTTAAAAAATCTCTAGATCCAAACAGCCACTAAGATGTAGATATCTAGTACCAGGTCAGCAATGCCCTGCTCATGCCAGCTAGCGATTCTACCAAAAAAGCAGAGATCGCCGTTGCCGAGCTTGCAGGTTGTTGTCATCGCCGCGGCGCTGGTGGCGGGGGAGAGGCCGCGGAGCCAGCCGGCGACGAAGTCGGCGATGCAGGCGTCGGCACCGGCGCCGGCGCTGAGGGCGGGGACGCGGCTGCCGGCGCTGGGGACGGGGATAGGGGCGGGGACGCGGCTGCTAGCGCCAGCGCTGGGGGCAGACTCACAGGCGACGACGTTGAGGATGCAGCCGGCGGCATGGTTGCTTGCGTACTCTCCTCCCCCTCCATGGCTCAGATCTAATCGCGCTGCCTTCTTTTTCCCCTATGTGCTGATATTATTTGAGTGAAAGGGTATTTTTAGTATTTAAGAAAAGTAAATCTTAAAGACTAACAGACTACTATTAGAGAGTATATTATAGAACTTTAACAAACTCAATGGCATTTCAACGTTGAAAGATGACAAAGTCAGTAACATACAGTGAATTTTCTCTGTATTGAACCATTGCTCTGGCGCCCAGAGCGCCTCCGAAGTCATTCATCCATTGCTGATTCGTCGATGTCTCCTGCACCATTCGCTTGCTGTAGATACGCTTGGTGACTAAGAGCGTGTTTGTTTCCTTTTAATTTTTTTCCCTATCACATCAAATATTTAGACACTAATTAAAATTAAATATAAACTATTAATAAAATTCACCTTAAACTCTGGACTATTTCGCGAAACGAATATATTGAGCCTAATTAGTCCATGATTAGCGAATGTGAAGCTACAATAAACATTTGCTAATCATAGATTAATTAGGCTTAAAAAATTTATCTAATGAAATAGCCTTTATTTGTGCAATTAGTTTGGTTATCCATCTATATTTAATACTCCTAATTAACGTTGAAACATTCGATGTGATAATAAACTTAAAAAATCTCTAGATCCAAACAGCCACTAAGATGTAGATATCTAGTACCAGGTCAGCAATGCCCTGCTCATGCCAGCTAGCGATTCTACCAAAAAAGCAGAGATCGCCGTTGCCGAGCTTGCAGGTTGTTGTCATCGCCGCGGCGCTGGTGGCGGGGGAGAGGCCGCGGAGCCAGCCGGCGACGAAGTCGGCGATGCAGGCGTCGGCACCGGCGCCGGCGCTGAGGGCGGGGACGCGGCTGCCGGCGCTGGGGACGGGGATAGGGGCGGGGACGCGGCTGCTAGCGCCAGCGCTGGGGGCAGACTCACAGGCGACGACGTTGAGGATGCAGCCGGCGGCATGGTTGCTTGCGTACTCTCCTCCCCCTCCATGGCTCAGATCTAATCGCGCTGCCTTCTTTTTCCCCTATGTGCTGATATTATTTGAGTGAAAGGGTATTTTTAGTATTTAAGAAAAGTAAATCTTAAAGACTAACAGACTACTATTAGAGAGTATATTATAGAACTTTAACAAACTCAATGGCATTTCAACGTTGAAAGATGACAAAGTCAGTAACATACAGTGAATTTTCTCTGTATTGAACCATTGCTCTGGCGCCCAGAGCGCCTCCGAAGTCATTCATCCATTGCTGATTCGTCGATGTCTCCTGCACCATTCGCTTGCTGTAGATACGCTTGGTGACTAAGAGCGTGTTTGTTTCCTTTTAATTTTTTTCCCTATCACATCAAATATTTAGACACTAATTAAAATTAAATATAAACTATTAATAAAATTCACCTTAAACTCTGGACTATTTCGCGAAACGAATATATTGAGCCTAATTAGTCCATGATTAGCGAATGTGAAGCTACAATAAACATTTGCTAATCATAGATTAATTAGGCTTAAAAAATTTATCTAATGAAATAGCCTTTATTTGTGCAATTAGTTTGGTTATCCATCTATATTTAATACTCCTAATTAACGTTGAAACATTCGATGTGATAATAAACTTAAAAAATCTCTAGATCCAAACAGCCACTAAGATGTAGATATCTAGTACCAGGTCAGCAATGCCCTGCTCATGCCAGCTAGCGATTCTACCAAAAAAGCAGAGATCGCCGTTGCCGAGCTTGCAGGTTGTTGTCGCCGCCGCCGCCGAGCTTGCAGCTTGTTGTCGCCGCCGCCGCCGCCTCCGCCCACCGAAACCTCCCCATCTGTGTAATGTACTTATGTACCTCGGGTGGGTGAGACTTCTGGATAGGGTATTTTTGTGAAGGTACAAACTTTTTTTTTTGTTTTTTCTAAATGAAACCCTGGCGGTGTATACATAATAGGGGTCAAACGACAACTTTCATTTTGAAAAGCGGGGTCAAATAAGCAAACCTAAAAAACTAGTGTCAGACAAGTAGTAAGGCTTCAAACAAGGGTCAAATGAGCCATTGTCCATTTTTTTTAATAGTAATCCCAACTTGTTCTTAACAATTCATTACACCATGATCGGGTGGATGACGTCTATCTTACCTCTTTCGAGGAAATGGATGGTAAAAGAATTGAGATCATACTAAGTTACTAACCATCATTGGATAACAGTGGCGCAGATGAAAAAGCATTGTCCAACAGCTACTGTAGCAATGAGAGTACTGTAGTGTTTACTGTATCACATCCGGGTGAATAGTACTTTCAGTAAATCTCGATCGTTCAAATATGCATTCCGACGACAGGGATGACTTAGATCGCTAAACTTGCACTAGTCAAACTGCATGGGATCCCTATTCGTGGTAAGATGGGAAAGAAGTAAATTTATGAACCTTCGTAAGAGTCGTTGTTGCCTGTGAAATAATTAAGTACTTAATGCATCCCATTCAAATCGCGGTCATCAATCTCGCCACAAATTTTCTTGGTAAATTTAAATCTTTAGCATTATATGTATGTAGAACTTGAATAAGAGTTTTAAAGTCTATGCTCAAAACGGTATGATTTAAATTTGATACCAGAACATACATACAAGTATATGCGATTAAATACTTAAAAATCACATTTTGAAATACGAAATTTATTTTTATTTTATTTTTTATTACACATTTTAATATTTTCAAAGATGTTTTTTTCCATTCTACGCAATCTCAACTGACTCATTTTGTACATGCACGATCTCCAAAATTCTGATTTCAAGTTTTTTTTCTACTACTTTATCCATCCCAAAATAAGTGGTCCTTTTTGTCAAAAATTATGCTCCAAAATAAGTGACTACTTTGGGACTCACAAGAAAAGAAATCAAAGTAAATAGATGCATGGATAACTATTGCACCTGTTGAGAAGTAATAATAGCACATTTATTCCTCGTCAAAACGGTAAGTAAATAGGGAATGAAGTTCATTCTAGTTGAGCACTAAATTATCTGAAATTAGTAAAAATAGTTATTTAGTTTGGGATGGAAGAAGTAATACTTGATTAATCATGTGCTAATAAACTGCTCCATTTTTTGTGCTTGAAAAGGTTCCCCAACTCAAACAAAAGATTTCCAAAGCACCACTATATAAATTGTGTTGCACGTTCATTGGATGCACAAATAGCAATTACGGGTATTAATGCTTTCCTTATTTCTTTAATTTTTAATGTGTAGGAGAAATTATATTACTTAGGGTTTGTTTAGATGGGGCTAAATGTTACATCGGATGTTTGGACACTAATTAAAAAACTAATTTCATAAATGAGAGCTAATCCACGAGACGAATTTTTTGAGCCTAATTAATCCATAATTAACAAATGTTTACTGTAGCATCTCCTAGACTAATCATAGATTAATTAGACTCATTAAATTCGTCTCGCGAATTAATCCAAGATTATAGATGAGTTTTATTAATAGTCTATGTTTAGTATTTATAATAAGTGTCCAAACATCCGACGTGACTAGGGACTAAACTTTATCCCCTAGAAACAAAAACCCCTTAACCAACAAATTATTTTTTTAAAAAAATCAACAATTTATCGTTGTCGCTTATTTTCATATAGGTAAATGGAACACTCTAAAAGAACTCATTATGCATACATATCCCACCATGCATCCCATTATCTTAAAAAAAGTAAATATCCCACTTTGTGAGTACAATAGAGTTGTTCCTTGAGTAAATACACAACGAACGGATCAACAATTCGTACGATGGGATCTTCATTCATGTGCGCAGCGGAAGTCTCTCAGTTAGCCTCTGATCCCCACGCTGTCCATATAGGAGCCTATCACCAGCTCACTTCTTCCACAGTTCATACACACGCCTAATCAGTTGGGCATATATAGTTTCTAATGTTCTTGCTGTTCTACTTTGGATGAGAACAACAGGTCGATCGATCTCTTCTTGCCCAACCTGGTCGATCCATTTCTTCTCTAGTTGAAACGAGGTGCGAATCGAGTTGGAATAAGCGGCATTGGGAATACATCTATGGCGAGCCTCCATACTCCGTCCAATGGTCTAAATGGTCTAACATAATTGAAGATGCTGGTTAGTTGAGCGACCGTTTAGTGTAGCTCGCCATGAACTGGTAGAGTGATAACTGTAAGGTTATGTAGATGGTATACGTGCTACATATCAGGATACTATTTAGGTCGATGAGATAAGAAAAATAGGTTATATATTTGTAGTCAGCTATAACATAGACTCTGACGAGGTTTGTGAGAACGATAAGTGAGCTATGCTATCTATGTTGTAATATGTATGTATATCCAACTATTATATAAGTTAGCTATTACATTGACAGTAGATAATGTGTTCATGTTTAGAGCTAATAGTTGTCAATACTATTAATCTTGCTTTCACAACTCACGTAGCTTTAGACATTCTTTGGGCCCAATTCATAACTTCGATGTTGAAAGTTAGGGGACTCGGAGATGGGTCAAACTGTTCAAGCTACCAAGTTCATGATGACATTTACATCTAGGACGTTAGCCCTTAGCTCTCCAAAATATACAACACAAAATTGTCATAATATCTATCCAACCCGAGTCTCTATTATACATCCTCTGTATTTCAATGGATAACATCATTGTTTTTTATTACATATTTGACCACCTTCCGTGATTATCATTTACTATGTTATAATTAGATTTATTACTAAGTATATTTTCATTATAACTCATGTTGATGTTTTGGATCGACAATAATATACGAGGTGGCACATGAGACTGAAAGCACGATGGTGTACATAAGATAAGGGGTTATCCAAGTCCAGGCTCTCAAGATGAGATAATACACTACTCCTGCTTGGATGTAGACTAATGGTCTAAAACCCTAGAATATGCTTAGCAATGATCTGTTAGACAATGAAGACCATTCCCCTTAAGGGATCCTTGCCTAATCTTATATACTGGGGAAAGGGTTACAAGAAATAGAGATCTAATATGATAAGACTAAGCCTAAACCAACTCGTATCCAACTAGTTATGAAAACCAGGACATAGAATCCTAATCCTTGCCATATACCTAGTCGGCTACAACCTGGTATTTATCTTTACAACTTCTTTTACAATTCAGAACCCCCTTTCCTATACAAATACATACAGTACATGGGATACCACATATCAAAGTATTCCACAACTAACATTTTTATATATTTGTACAAAATTTTTAAATAAGACAAATGGTCAAAGGCGCGCCATAAAATCAACACATCATCTATTAAAATACATCTGTCAAATACTGAGAGAGTACTAACTTGACCTGACCACTTATGCAGGTAGCTCACCATGCAAGCTAGCAACTAATCTGCATGCACACACGCTAAAATAAACCCATGAATGTACTTTTTAGAACAATCTTAATGCAATATACTAGCCATGATTTCTATACCCTATATTTCAAAAAAGAAACTAGTACTAGCCACAACTCTTATAATGCAAGCACTACTAATTCACATGTGACTTTAGTGTTACTCAACTTTTATCATGTTTTGGGTATTGGGTAGAAACTATGTCTCATGGAAGACATGACTTTCTTCTCTTTCATTATTTAATCACTTGGCACACCATCTTTTATCCAATGTGGCAACTTGTTTAATTCTACGGATACCATTCTAGTCATTGTATTGTGAATGCCTTCATACGAAGATACAACTATAGGATGCAACTACAAACCTAGCTAGCTAATTACACCACTAAGACTTTCATTAGCAAACACTAAATCAATACTAATTTTCAACAACAAATTCCGAGTGAATTTTGTCCTTAGCATGCGGTCACATGGACCAGATGGATCTTGTCCCACCGGCTGTTGGAAATATGGTCATTATTCGATATATTTTAATCCAGAAAAAGAGTATACTAAATATGACATTTAAATATATTGTTGTGATTGTGCTAAACATGAGTATGCTAATTAGAATAGAAGCATAAACATATTTAGCACTGGGATTACAGAAAGACCATACCCTTAAAAAGGTCCCGTAGTGGATGAGGTAGTATTGATGCCTTCGCTGGTGAAGTCATTCTCGGCTCCAGCAATGACCATTCCTCCTCCACTGCCGTCGTTATTGCCGCTGCTGCCTCCATTGCCTCCACCACCACCATTGCCACCGATGGTGGACATGACAATGTGGAGAAGTTGACCACGAAGATCGAAGACTTGAACCAGTTGTGCCAAGACGGAGCAGTCACCCCGAGACGCAGTAGGAGCTATCGCACCGAGATGCTCCCCAAAAACTTGATCGCATGCCTACCCATGCAGGCACACTGGCGGATAGAGTTTCGATGGCGTGCTCATTCCGAACACCCATGCGTGCAGGTGAACAAAACTGAGGAAACAAGAATGGTGACAAGAATAGATTTTTGTGATGATCTCACCATGAATGCTCTGAAGTGTATTTGTACGAGGGAAATAGAGGAACTTCTGAGAGGAATGAATGAGCCATTGACTTGCCAACAGTTACTGCCGTAACAATCGGATACATGCATGATTTGCGTGTACATTAGTTATGCCTCCGAAATCACTAAGGATGGGTTCCGAGTGGTCTAGAACCACTCTAATGGCCTTCGATTGGTTTGGAATCACTTGGCTAGGCCAGCCCTCGTCCTCACTCACACCACACCTACACGCCCCCAGGGCCCCAGGACCTGCCCTGGCCCTGGGCTCGGGACACGCCCTAGCCTCGGAACCCTGGGCACGACCTGATCCCGATCAGCCCTAATCGTAGACAGTGGGATAATACGCCTGATCCCCTGCTCGCCATCATAACTGGGATAATCATCAATTGATGGCAGCCTAATTAATCCCCTGATCCTAGTAGTATTGAAAGAGAGGGCACTCCCAATGTGCCTAGTACTTGATATCTCCGTGGTATGACATTGACGCCCTCTATTCCCACTGCTTTTTTTGGTATTTTTGTATCAAGCCCGATGAAGGCAGTCCTAGCCTCCCATATCTCGATTGCCTCCTATCTTCTGACTCATTGGCTCTCCTAGCATGCACCATATTGATGGGAAACAGATGGGCATCAATCTTCATTGACTTCTTGCCATCGTCAAGTTTGACCCTTCCTTGTTCCACAGCCGATTGGATCTATTGGCGAAAGATTCTACTCATTTGTGTGGTGAGAACTAGAGTATGCCATTTGCAGTACTTTCTTTTGTTTAGTTCGTGGGCTGGTGGAATCACGTGGTTTTGAGGCAACTAGATCGACTTCTCTTGCAATAATAGATCAAAAATGTTATCGGCTTTATTGACATTTAAATTGTGCCTCTCTTCCATTACATTTCAGCAGTTTTTATCCAGGGACAAGGTACAATCTTTTTACTTTTACTCCATTCTGCCAAGCCGATTTTAGTGTCTAACTTACGATCTCAGTTTGATGAGTATTCTTACATGGACAATCCTCTTCTAAATATTTTCCTTACTAGCTTCAAGAAATAGACTTTCATGAGCCAATACCTTTTGTACCAGGTGGGCTAAACTTTCAAACTCCTGGGATGAAAACCTCTATTTGATAGGAGCCGACAACCCTTGAAAATCTAAATCTATCAGTTGCACATCGCTAATGTTCAGGCTAAAACATCAGCTTCGAACGTCCCTAAACCTTTGTATGTATTCAGGTATAGTCTCATCAGTCCTCTATCTAACCGATGTCAGATCGGTCAACCTCATCTCATGTATTCCAGTGAAGAAGTATTTATGGAATTACTTCTCTAAATCGGCCCATGTTCTAATCGAGATTGACGCTAGTGATGCAAGCCACGTGAAGGCTGATCCAGAGAGGGAAAGTGGAAAAAAAAACTAAGACTTAATGCCTCGTCAGCTGATGCCTCACCGCACTGAGACAAGAATCGGCTGACATGCTTGGCATAGATGTGTTGTCCTGCCCGAAAATAGAAAAATCACAGCCTGTGAAACCAGTCAGGGTACGGCCTCTTGTACATGAAAGTTTGCTCCTTCGTTTAAGCCGAATTGTTCTCTCATGATCTCAGTGATAAAGATCAGCACACACGTCTTCCCTTCTATCCTCCATAGGCTAGTTTTGGACATGTTGACGCTCTCTCCATGGTGCATTCCACTCAGGCGCTTCCTTGGCTGATTCCAATTAGGTGCCTCCATGTGATAATTCTGTTCAGGTTGCCCCTCGGGTGGATAATTCTCTGGCTGATGCCCTCCAGGTTGTCCTCTAGGGCGATTCCCTCTGAGCAGGTGTCCCCCGTAATACGCATTGTGATAGAACCCCTGAGGTATGGGAATATCCCTATCTATCCCATAAATAACGTGTAGCTCTTTATTTCTAGGGAAATAGACAGGCCCCACTCTAGTTCATTAGCAATGGTGCCGTCAATGATCTTTTCGATTAGGCTCTACAAGGTGTTGATCAAGACACCAGACTGATTGATTAGTGCATGGTGAACAACCTCATTGATATTCTCTTGTAGCATCCTCTCAGGCCGTAGTAGGCCTCATCTGACTGCCCTGACAGACCTCAATGAAGGACGTCTTTCGCAAATGTGCTTTCTTCGCAAGTCTTTGCCTTGTCATGCTGAACAATTTCATGCACAACTTCTAGTAGTCCTTGACACTCTGCTCGACCATCTACTTCTGTGCATCAGTGAGTTTGTTGAACTCCAATGGAATGATGCTGTCAGTGTCAATGTTCTTTTTCTGTCCCAGACATTGTGGGTTGAAGTTGAAAAAAGTCCTAGTGGGTTTGCCAATAAATGTGCTAATGAAAAATTTTCACTTCACACACTGTAGGCCTAGGAGACTTGCTTAACTCAAGTACGAGTCCTAAATTTTTGGGTTTAAGACGTGCCGGTCGATTTTGAACCTACAACCGACAAGGAGAATATTTAAACTCAACCAGTCGATCAGCCTCCGAGCTGATGGTTGATATGGTAACCAACCGATTTGATCTAAAAAACAGTAATAAATTGATTGGCTTCATGATGATGACGACGATAATAATAATAATAATAATAATAATAATAATAATAATAATAATAATAATAATAATAATAATAATAATAAGTATAAGTATAAACAAATTGGCCAGATATAACTAGTTAGTAATTACTTTTGTCTATTAAATATCCAATCTACTTTATTAGGAAAAATCTTGATATGTCGGACCAATCCGAGACAATATAAAATTATGATTGATAAAGATGAATTAGAACATTAATAAATTAGAATTAATTAATAAAGTCACACCGACAATGATCCATTGTCGCTCCTTATGAACAAATATGTGTCCACCTTAAGAATCAATCATCTTAATTTAGCATAACCTTGAGAGATCAGACTGAACCAAGAGAGTATAAGGTTATGCTTAACTGATATTGATGGAAAGCCTTAGCAAGACTATACTCAACTATCAATCTAACCAGCCGATAACTAAGAGTACGCGGTAACAAGATAGCTCATTGGCTGAAACTCCGATGAAACAGAGAGTAAGATAAATCAGTCCAATAAACATTGTTTGATCAAAATAACCTTATAGATCAGACCTAACCAAGATAGTATAAGTTTTATGATAACAAACAACAATTATCAAGCCAAATTAAGGTATTCAAAGTGATTGACTAGTACAATTCAATAGACAAATATAACTTAAAATCAAACTAGATACATTGATAGGGAAAAATAGGTTTTGATCAAAATATTAGACTCAACCATAACCTATAAGATTACGTACCAGGAAGATCGAGGATATAAGGATCATGTGAATCGAGACTGATCTGATAACCAGTAGTTGTATAGGATTGATCAAAATATTGGACTGAACCAAGAAAGTCTTGATCTCGCCGATACAGACTACCATATATCGAGAACTTACCCGTGTGCTGGAGGTCAAACTGAATCGATGCAACTGTCACGCCCAGAAATTCCTCACACGAATTTCTGAACTTAATTGTGTATTAAAATCCCTGTCCAGGACCAGCCAGGGTACACAAAAAGACAATGTTGATTACATAACCATTGTTCTTAGAAACAACTGAAAATAACACTTAATCTAACGAAAATGCAGCAGAAAGAAAAGTAGACTAGCTCCAGCGGGTACGGCTCCAGTTCACAGGCAAAGCTTCGACGGTAGACCAGCTCACTCCTGAGAGTCTTCTCCACCAGACTCAACTTGTAACTCTGAGGGGGGGGGGAAATTGAGCAAGGCTGAGTACAAACCACCGTACTCAACAAGTAGCACGGAAAAGAGGATAATAAATGATGCATAAGGACCATCAAGGACAGGCTTAGGGTTAGTTGCAATAAAGCAGCAGTTAAGTAAATAACAGAGATTAAAATGAATAAAGGTAATTGAATAAATTAAAGGATAAGTAAATAATTATAAAATACCACAACACTGTCCAACGTTACACCACGTTGCAACAGGCCCAACCACTACTCAACGTTACACCACGTTGCAGTAGTCCTGAGTGAAAACCAGTTTACCCAAGTCATTAAAGGTTCACTAATCACAGTGAAGCTGGGAGTTCGCCCTTAACCATGGGCACGACTATTCGAATAGGTTATACTCTGATCAGAGGTGTACTACTGTACCCACAAGACACGACTCCACTACACTTGAACATGCGCCGACATACCACCATGGCATACCGGAAAGGAGACCGTGATAGGACCCATCACATAACCCTCCCTATTTAATCGCACCGCACTTCAGGTTTCACCCCCTCCTTTACACCAAGTCGGGCAGTCCCCTCTTGTGCCTTGGTAGATCCGGAAGCAGCAGAGGCTTTCGTTACACCACGATTACCCGTTCATACTCCATCACGCCTACCCTTGCCTTGGTACGTCAAAAAGTTCGAAGGCATGCTTCAAATCCCACCTTACCCATTTCGGCATGTGGTTAGCACTAAATTACTTTCAGGGTTTCCAGTGAACCGGTCCTTAATTGCCATGGGTGCGACTCTCGAAACCATGCACCCACAGCCCACCATTAGCAATATTTTAGTTTAGATTAGCCCGAACCGGGTAATGAATCATTATTACAGCTATTCAGAACTAAGCATGATTAAATGTGATCCCATGAGCTACTTGTTCTAAGCACGGCTAAACATTAACCTAGGCCTAACTCTCATCAAGTTACCCTTGGTCTAGCATGAATAAAGTTGGATAATCAACGGCATAATAATAAGGATTACCCAAAAAATAAATACAGTAAATATTTTAATTAAAACAATGCATATTTGAATAAATAAAGCGGGGAATTTGCAATAATGGGTTCAATATGATCAAAGATGAGTGCCACTTGCCTTGTTCCGGCCCCTGGGGTACTTCGGCGACGATCTCGAAGTAAACCAGCTCTTCGGTGGGGTCCGAATCTAAGCGAAAAAGCATAAAAATAAATAAAACAGGCACAAACTCTACTGAAACAGTAAAAGAAAGTATTTTTAATGGATTCTTGACAATTTTATGAATTTAATGAAATTTGAATGGACCTAAACGGATACTAGATGAATTACTTATGAATTTTAGAAGTTTTCTGGGTTTTTAAACTAAACAGAAAAGTCCTAAATCAATTATTGCGCAATTAATGGGGCTGCTGACGTCAGCAAGGTGAGAGGAGGCGCTGACGGCTGACAGGTGGGGGCCACCTGTCGGTGGGAGAGAGGGAGAGAGAGAGGCTGACAAGCGGGCCTGGGGGAGGAGAGAGAGGAGAGAGGGGCGGGTGGCTGCCAAGTGGGCCATGGGGCGAGGGAGAGAGGGTGAGGCCGACGGGTGGGGCCCGTCGGTCAGGGAGAGAGAGGACGGGGTGGCGCCGACTGACGAGTGGGACCCGCTCGTCAGCGGCCCAGAGCAGAGGAGGACGCTCGGCCGACGGCGGCGACCGGCGGGCGGCGACAGCGGCGGCGCGCGGCAACGGTGCAACGACGCTGCGACGACTGGCGACCGACGACGGCGCATGGCTGGCGGCGACGGCCACGGCGGGAGGGAGATGACAGCGACGGCCGGCACAGGGCGACGGGCGGCGACGCATGGTGCCGGGGCGATGGCGACGGCGCACGGGAGGTGAAGGTGGGCGCCGGCAGCGGCAGCACGATGACCGTGCGGCGACGGCGAGGCGAAGGCGAAGGCGATGGCGCCGGGGCGGTGCGTCGGTGACAGCGAACGGCGCGCCTGTGCGCCGGCGACACGCGTGCCGGCGGCGGCGACCAAAGAGGAAAAGGGGAAGGAGAAAGGAAGGGGATGCTCATCGGCGGCGATGGAGATGGCGGCGAGTCGGCGAGGGGGAGGGACGGGTGACGGTGAACGGAGCGGAGGCGACGACGACCGAAGCGCGAACGGCGGCGCGCAGACGACGAGGTCGGGCGCGACGGTGGAGAGGGCGAGAAGGCGACGAGTGCGCTCGAGTGCCCCATCGGTGGCGGTGAAGATGGCAGAAAGTCGGTGAAGCCGAGGCGGAGGTGGTGACGCGGGTAGGCGGCGACGTCCGATGGTCGACGGCGAGATCGGTCGACGGCGAAGACGGCGGCGATGCACGGGTGAGGCATAAAGTGGCGGCGGGGCGGAGAGCTGGGGGTTTTATAGGGTGGCGGCGCCGGCTAGGGCGGGGCGGCGGTTGCGGAGGAGACCGAGTCGGCGACGAGCCGGATTCGGTGGCGGCGGTTGCGGCTGAGGAGTTGGAGTCGGCGGCGGCACGGCGCGGGCCCCGGTCCGGCCGGGCGAGGGAGGCGAGGCGGACTTCGGCGGCGCGCGGGCGCTGGGCCGAGGCGGGGGCGAGTGAGCTGGGCCGGTGGCTGGCGGCCCAGGCGGAGGGAGGAGGGTGCGCGCGGGGGGGGGGGGGGAAAGCCGGCTCGGCTGGGCTGGCCCGGGAAGGGAGAGGGGAGAAGAGAAAGGAAAAAGAAAAAGAGGGAGGAGGAAAATTAGACTTCGGCTCAATTTGAGAAGGAAGGGAAAAAGAAAGAAAAAGGAGGGAAAAAAAAGGGAAAACTCCACTTTTGCCGAATTTTAAATTAATTTGCTTGGCCAAATTTTATACTCTGTAATTTGAATTTAAATCCTGTTAATCGATTTGCGAACCTCGATTTAAATAAATTAAGTCCTTTTAGAGGGATTTTTCCTAAGTTAATTAAGCCAATTATTATTTACGAATTTCTTTACGAATTTAGGCTTGGGACAAAACTCCGGGTGTGACAGCAACCCAGCCAAGAGCTCACTCTGATGAAACTACAAATTAAGGTGGTGATGTGCCGAAATTTTACTAAGATTGACTCTGAATTTATAAGACCTAGGAGAGACATATTTATACCCTTGGGCAAAAACAAGTCCAATTCCGGTTATAGGAAACCGGTTGGAAATCTACGTTAATAAGGAAAAAGATTTAACAAGCCTTCAAAAACTATACAAGTCCGATTAGGAAACCATCAACCTTCCATATCAATATCATGTCACACATGTATTGGCTTCAAAACCTGTGTTTGAGCACTTAGGAAACTATCGGCGGCCATTTAGGGAAACCATGATCCGGAAACATGCAATTGTTCAACGGTCAAACTATCTTATGATTATCAAAATTTTGTTGTTCACTCTTCCTTTAGGCTAGTACTACTCAATGGTCAAAAGATGGGTGATGTATATACATATGGATAGGTGTAATTTTATTATCCTTAAGAAGGTACAACAAAGTACCATATTTTATAGTGTAAAACTCGATACCTCCCCGTACTTGGCATTTGGAAGTAAAATTTTACCCAAAAAAAGGGTATATCCAAGTACTTTTTAAGTACCCTAAAATTTCTTCAAGGATAGGAAATATATCTAATGTTTATTTACAAATTCTTCATAGCACTAATTCAGGATAGATGGAGTAAAATATTTTCAATAGATGAAGAAAAACATGCATATCAGCATACCAAACAAGATTTTAGACACCTCAGCTATATACAAAAACCAGTTGGAAAATATAGGTGTTGAATAGCTCCCTTCGCTTTGGATACCTCAACTACATGGTCTATCTCGTAGGATTATGCTATTAGCCTAAGCATCTGCATTGCTCACGATTGGACTATGTGCGATGCTAGACCATGTATTAGTTAGAGAGATTCTATGATATGATTGATTTTGCATAATATTCTTTTCTTATCTTATCTACCTTCTATTTTGTTACATCGCTCATCATATATACTAAATCTCCTCACTCTCGGATATGCATTCCTCACTAGGTCCAGTTGTTTTGTCGGCACACTCTCCAGTTGTTTTGTTGGCACACTCTCAGGTTGTTTTTCTTGTAAGCTGCACATCTCCAGCCATGGATGGTCTGCTAGCAATAGTATTGTTAGATTGCTCAGATTCATTGTTGCAATCACAGAAAGAAGGAGAATCTCACGTAGCACTTGTTGCGCGGTGAGCCGCTTCTTGGGGTCCCGGACGAGCACCTTTCCGGAGCAGGTCCTTGGCACATTCTGACACATTTGGCCAAGGGTCCGTTTCAAAGTCCAGTGTGGTGTTAAGCACTTTGTGAAATACACCCTGTTGTGTCTCTATGATAATGACAAGAATGATAGCGGTAATGATAAGATTGCGTCGTAGTTCAAGATTCATGCGGAGAACGGTGTAACAAGCATGTCAGTAGTGTATACATACCTGCCCAAAATGGGGGTACACCACAAAGTAGGATGTAGATGATGACACCAGTGCTCCACATGTCGGCCTCATGCCCGTGATTCTTCCTCAACACCTTAGGTGCAATGTAGTATGTGCTCCCAACCACGTCAGTGAACACCTTGTCTGCAACAACCAACATAGTTTGATGATGAAGGTGATGGCCGGGTAACTAATTGATTGGCTTACCTTTGCAAAAGAATGTGGAGAGACCAAAGTCGATAGCTTTAAGTGGCGGGTCCTCATCGTTGCTAACAAAGAGGAAGTTCTCAGGCTTGAGATCCCGATGCATTATGCCGAGGGAATGGCACCACTCAACAACATAGACGATGACACGGGCGAGCTCGGCGCCCTGCCTCTCCGTGTAGTGGCCCTTGCGGACAATGCGGTCAAATAGCTCACCGCCGGTGCAGAGCTCCATGATAATGTGCACCACCATGAGATGATGTTGGGGTGGGCGGCGAGGTGGTGCATGATCTGGATCTCACGGCGGATGAACTTCATGGCCTCGTCGGTGACGGGCTTCTGCTTCACGATCGACTTGCACGTATACTCCTTCCCCGTTGCCTTATCCACACACGACACAAGCATGTTGTCCCATACCTTCCCTGCCCAAGCTTGCAGCCGAGGCTGTACTTGTCCTTCAGGTTCTCCATCTTTGGCTGGCGCACCGGCTCCACCTGCAGCCCAGCACTTGTCTTCTTGGCCGGCGATCGCTGCCTCTGCTGTGGCTGGGTGCTGATTGGTGGCGATGGCTGCTGCTGTGATGAGGCCGAGGATGTGGTGGAGCAGGATTTCCAGATGTTGCAGAGAAGGGCATTTTTGGACAAACTGCAGACCTTGCCGAAGCAAGAGGTTTCCCTTCGGACTAGTTCTTGGGAAGTGTCGGTGGAGGTAATGGTGGCCCTCTTCGGATGTCCTCTTAATCATGGCTGAATCCATCCAGGTGGAGGGGGGCTCATTGCCTTCTTCCTCCTCGAACCTCCCCATACTATTCTCCCTCCCCCTCTTTTTCTGCCCAACCTCTCTCTTATTTTTCATGAGATCCAGTGGTTAGGGAGGACTCAAGCTACATATTGAATCTGCTCCTGCGCGTGCTGCTGTCCTCCAAATTATTTTTTTCTGGTAATGAAACTTTAGGTGGTCATGTGTGATTTCAGACAGCTTGAGAGATATGTTAGCACAGTCACCATTTTCCTAACGTGCCTTGTTTATATCACACTCTAGAGCCAACATAGCTCAGATATGATATTCTTGCATCCTTTATTAATCCCCATCGGAGGTCACTTCATACCTCGAGGAGTTGTTCCCTTGTCTTGTCGTGCCATCCAAATAATCACAAAAATACTTAAATATTTTGTCAAAATACCAGTATATGATATATCACGTAAGAAACATATAAGCTTAAATTTAACTGTAAGTGTTCTTTCAAATGCACATTTATAGACATATTAGTTCTTTGTAATCGACTTGTATAGATCAAATATATTCGTGCCTGTTTATGGAACTATATATCATATATTAATTAGTCTTATGAAATTCTACTATTTGGATGGTATGTAAAAATGGGGGAATATTCTGTCAACCCGGCCTCATTGTATTCCTTAAGTGTCAAGTGTGTTTTTTACACTCTCTACGTCATACTGCTTAAAAGTAATGACAGATGAACTAAAATATTTTTGAACACATGAAGTGTGCATTATTAAACAGCAGAACAAACAAAGATGTGTCACAAGGGAAGGAAAGAACAAGGAGATCTCATTGGAACCATTGTTTTCCACGACACATCAAAACAGAAACTAAATACGGAGTAAAAGTTAAAATTTGCACCAATCTATGCTAACCCCCAAGAAAAGATGATAGATATATACTAGGTAGTGCAAGAGACTTATCAATTATACTACATATTATTATTGTCTAATACATACTGCATGCCAAAGCGTGTAGTATATGTACCCATCTGCTGCATGAGCATGGATGATGAAGCACCAATTGGTCTGGATCGAGTGATCGATGGTCATATGCACACACGCTGGAAGGATGATCATTAATAGTTTGTGAGAGAGAGTTGTAAAGTGGTTGATGACACACAAATTGGGGTGTGCTGACCCTGACAGGACCCTCCCATTCACACAAGTTGCAGACTCTTGATTAGATTCGGATTTGTATTTCTTTTTGACTGACAATTTGAATTTAATACTTTTAACTTGAGTTAAGTTCGAAAAAACTTGCGCATAGAGATTATTTCTTTGTTTCTTGATGTATATATAGGTGTTGCTTGAGGCTAAAGGGGCATTAGTAATGACAGATTGTGATTAAACTTGGCAGAACATGAGGTCCATGTGGTGAAAGAGGCGATGTGGAACACGGGATAAAAAAATACTATTAATTTGCTACTTTCAAAAAAAGTTCTATTTGTAAGTCTGTTGCGTGCCACTAAAATTTTATAAAATTTAAAACATGGCATTGTCGTCCACGGACCTCTAGATGGCACCATGGCAATATGCCATAAAATTTTAGGGGGAGGGGGTCTTCGGGGGGGGGGGGGGGGTCTGGCCTCTAATAGCGGGAGCTCGAGAACCTGCTGCCTCTATATTAAATTTTTCTAATTCAATGGATCATATCTATTTATACTATCACATCAACCATAGAATATTTTTTATTAATAGCAGAATTTTAAATGAATAGTCGAGATTTTTTTAGCGACGATAATATTGGGAGTAGAATATACTACCCATAGATAGCGCTGTAGCCAAGCACCGCAACTATTTACCTTATGCCTCTTCCCTCTTATTCATGTATTGTACTCTTGACTGATAATAAAACTCCCTTGAATCCTCTTTTAGTTTATTATAATTCTCAGCTCTATCTATTTTTTTTCTTTTTGTGGTTTGCTTGAAGAGCAAGAGGGACATTCATTCTCTCGCTCTGTCACCAGCAATGTGCTACTGCTGAATGGCCAAATGATAAGGTAATGTATATGTGAGGATAAAGTATCCATAGTTTTTTTACATTCTCTGCATGGAAAAGAATATATATATATAGCACTAAACAACGTAACAAAAAAGATGTATTATACTACCAGTAGAAAAAGGATGTATTATATAACAATAAGGTGTATATATGCAATGAAAAACGATATGGTGCTCGTAGTATTATACTACCAGTAGAAAAATCTGGACCGTTGGTTTATAAGGATATATCACTACTTTGTAATTAGGGGTAATATTGGTATTTAAGATTTTACCTATTATTCATAAGAGATCTTTATATATTCATTGATCATATCGCTTTCTAGCACATACTTGACGACACATCCTTTCATAGCGAAAATTGTACGATTTTACCCCTTCATCCCATTGTTTTGGACCATTATGTCCCTCGGTGTTTCTATTACCGTGGAGTGAGGTGTTAGTATAAATAAATCTGAACTCTTCATAAAATTAGATCAATCATATCATTCATATTTATTTCTACTACCAATAGAAATCATCGTACTGGAGCTTATGCAATAGATGATCTGTTACTCCGAGAACTTTTGTTCCATGATAAAACACATATAGAGAATGAGCAATTTTACGTTCCTTGAGAAAGTAGTAGGAGATACCAAAATTTTAGTGTAAAATTTGGTACTTTATGGTACCTAAGGTACCAAGAGGTACCAAAATTTACGTAGAACAAAGTGGTACCTCTTGATACCTTCTTAAGGACCGTAAAATTGCTCATAGAGAATACCTCAAGAATATGTATTCCACCTGAACTAGTTTAGACATTGGTGCCAGCCATAGTATTCTAACATAGATGGAAACAGCTGCTGGAAAAGTGTAAAAAAAAATTATGATGAGAATGAAGGCGATTCTTTTCATGTAATATAAATGTTTATTGTTCAAACAAAATATGTTTGTGAAGTGCAACGCCGAAGGGGTCACCATGCCTGAATAAAGGCAACAAATCAGGACCCTCTAGAACTATAAAGTTTCTCTCTCAAAAAGGTGAAACTTATAGTTGCATCTTTCATTGCATCCAGACTTTCTTTCAATTACAAGTCGATTTACCTCCTACTCTATCTCGTGTATATTAGTTCATATGTGCTTCATATACACTCTAAAACTAGAAGACTAGCTTCCAGCTTTTCCAACTTGCTTCAAACATTGGAAAGAAGAGTAGCTAGCTTGCATTTCCGCAACCTCATTCCCTTGTTAGCTGTTACTGCTATAGCCTCCTCTGTCTGTCGAACATAACTAGTTTATCTAGCCATCTTGTACTCGTCAAGCACATCATTACGCTCGGACAAATCTTTGTCGAGACGCAAAAGTTTTTCTCACCGAAGAACAGCCATCGCCAAGCCATCGCCGTTGTAGAACACAACATATGGTAAGCTGCCATAGCCTATCTCACCAGAGAGCCGTCACCGCCATGCCATCAACACCACAGACCACAACCTACACACAGTTGACATGAAAATCGGAGAAATATAAGTTCCCTTTACAAAGCACTGTTGTTATGCATGAAGAAAGTTGAGGTGGATCTCGATATATAGCTTTCTGGGATGCAGGCCATACGACCTTGAATTTCTGCCAGCAAGCTCTTTTGCTTCTCGTCGTGGAAAACCTAAGGGTGCTTAGGCGTGATTTCATAAAATTTGACTATTGTGATAGTATGGCCACCATTTTCCTGATGCCTCTTATTCATATCATGTGTAATTGCTTGAGTCAGAACAAAACGCTATGGAATTCTTGCCTCCTCTATTGTGTGATCCCTGCCAATACTATCAATACTATCAGGTGAATTGTGATGGAAAGTAAGAGCGAAATTCACTCTCCTTTTTACCTCCTACTCTAGCTCATTGGTCAAAAGATGGGTGATGTATACATGCAGAGAAACACTAGTATTGTATATCAGTAAATAGATCTAGACCAGGTTTATATAGGCATATCAGAACTTTACTAACTCGGTGATTATGGGTAATGTTGGCATTTAGGACTTTATCAATTCTTCATAGGAGGTTTTTATCCATTCATTAGATCATATTACTTCCTAAAACATACTCCCTTCGTTCCATGTTATAAGACTTTCTAGATTTGCCTAGATTCATCCATGTAATAAAGTATATGTTTTGTACAACATTTAGATTCATTAGCATACAAATAAATTTAGACAATGCCAGAAAATCATATAATGTGAAATGGAGGGAATACTTGACAACACATTCTTTTGCATGGGAAAATGTATGTTTCGCCCATGTATCCTATATATTTTTTGGGGGCATTTAACTATTTGCCACTCTTAAGATTGGATGATAACAAATTTGCCACTCGCTATCTATGACATGTGAGACCTCGTGCATCTACGATATATGGGTCTAATGGCAAATCTGTTATCACCATCGTAAGAGTGGCAAAAAGTTAATTGTTCCATATTTTTTAGACCATTATGCCCTCTGTAATGCGGTCAATTGAGTTGTTAGTAGAAATAAATCTGAACTTTCTAATAAAATTAGATCGATCAATGGTTCAAATTTATTTCCACTACTACCAGTAGAGAGCATCATAGCACGGCTCATACATGTATGTATGGAAATATGGATTTGAGATTATTATCTTAAGAGGCACCGAAAGGTACCATATTTTCTAAAGTAAATCCTGATACCTCTCGGTAGTAGCCATATATAGAGGTATTATAATTTTTACAATAAAAGTTTGCTATCTCCAGATACTTTGTAAGGCCACAAAATTTCTCTAATGATGGAATATATATGATGTTTATTTACTAACTCTGCATGATATTGCATAGAATGCAGTTTGCAGTAATTCAGGAAGATGGACTAACATATTTTGACAGGTGAAAAATACATGTATATCAGCAGATCAGACAACACTTGTCACAATTAGGAGGAATGAACAAGGAACATCCATTTGGAATTTTGTATTCCACGAGTCACCACAACATAAAAAAAATAAAACTGCACACTATATATAAGAAACTCGATTAACCATGCTTTGCTAATATTTTTGTGATGTGGATGAATGCACCACATGAGCCGCCTACAAAGAGATGTGCGCCACCCACAAAAGCTTTTCTTTGCATGGAGCCCATGGGATGTGCCGCATCAAAAATACTCTTTGTAGACAGCTTTGTGGGGATCAACTCCCTGCGAAAATGTTCTATTTTCATAGGGGATCTATTGCATTCGGCTAAACCTGAACAAGTTTTGCACGTTCCGACACTAAAGCTATATACCAAGCAGTAGACTCTAGACCATTTTTAAGATAATAAAAACTTTATTGAACTCATCTATACTACATTAAAAGAAGATAATGAGGTGGCAGTGAATCTGCCACCCAACCACATATGTTTTTTTACCAATTACTTTATATCCTTTAGTGTTAAAAAATAGTCTTTATACATGTTATTAATATCTTAGTTCATCTCTAGAATATAAGTTTACCCCTCTCAAAAAATCTATGAAACATTTGATGTACCAATGCAAAGCATAGGTACTTTGTTAGTATGTTATGATGATACAACCGTCTTACTAGACTTCTTTTACTTATAAACTTACTCGGATGGAATTCCCCAACGAGTGGATATTTACATGTAAATGCAAACTTGGACTATACAGGCACGAGTCCACATTGTGAGCTTCCACAATTAAATCACTTTTCTGACCAAACACACCAACACCACATGTTAGGTTTTAAATGGTTTCACAAGCTCATTTTCTCCCACTTTTGGTAGCACAACAGTGTAATAAGGTACAGGGATGTCATGGGAGCATAAGGGTGAAATGTTGACAAAAAAGTTATATAATAATATTCAAGGAATATTAAATTCGACGATTATAGGAAGATATTTCAGCTGTGCATGCAAAACCAGGGACATGCCCATTAATGAAATTTTACGGATAAAGCAGTTTAAATCATTGGTGGGACAATGTAAAATAATGATTTTCTTGCTTTTGGTTCTATAATGTTTTTCATGAAATTTGCATCCAACAATTCTTTTAGTGCCATGAACCAAAGGAAAACAAGGAAATCCAAAACAAAACCCAAGAAAAATGCTCTATTAAAGAAAAATGAAAGGTCGAATAGCTATGTCCCGCTTTTATGTATTTTGGAAAGTTGAATATTGTCAAGAAAAGATATGGATATAGTGCTACGAACATTAGAATAGGAAATAAATTATTTAAATTTGGAAGAGAATATTTCTTACAAAGGCCGATAGGTGGGGCCTTACTGCGGTTAGAAGTGATAGCATATGAGCCTATGGCTGATGGTGAATAGAGCGACTGAGGCCGCATTCGTTTTGGATAGTTTTGGGGTAAATTATCCGGTGCGAAAAATGTAATGGTAGATTAGTACATGATTAATTAATTATTAATGATAAAAATTGAAAATAGATTAATATGATATTTTAAAGAACTTTCCTATAGAAAAATTTTCAAAAAACACACTGTTTAGTAGTTTGGGAAGCGTGCGCACAGAAAAAGAGGGAAATTTGGGTTAGTAATGGTAATGTTGAACACGGCCTGAGTAGTATTGAATTTGAGTAGTAAGGTCATCCCAAACCCTCCATGTCATCTAGTTTCCATAGCATTAAATACATTGTCACATAGCAAAAATCTTATGTGGCAATAGAGTTAATGAGGAGAGAGGAAAAAGATGAAGAAACCATTTCTCATGTAAGAAACCATCTCTACACAAAAACCAAGAACAAAACAAGGTGATAGGTGGATAAAAGGAGAGAGAAGAGAGATGATTGGATGAGAATTTAATTTGAAGACACCATCCATTGAATACATAGTTTCTATACATAGTGTCTATATGACATGGTAAGAACATTTTCAATAGAATGGCGAAATTTTGACTCTCCAAACCAAAATTTAGCTATCCGTTTTAGTTTTGGCAACTCGGATTCTAAGAGCATATCCAAGAGACTATTCATCCCCACTCTCTAAATCCTGGCAAGGAGAGGATGACAAGAAGGTCCCACCCACGTGGGACCCACGGATAGAAATTGTGCTAGTGGGAGAATGAGTTGCTATATTTGGCCATTGAGGACTTAAGTTTAGTCATTTAAATGGCATGGCAAGTCAAATAGCTATTCTCTTGGAGGATATTTATTGTGCAAAATTGCTAAATTTAAGTATGGCAAGTGAGATGATCATTCTCTTGGAATGCTCTAAGTATGGAAACTACTTGATATATAGTTTCTAAGTTGGAAATGGCCTAAGGGGGT
Source organism: Oryza brachyantha (assembly GCF_000231095.2). Classification (NCBI taxonomy): domain Eukaryota; kingdom Viridiplantae; phylum Streptophyta; class Magnoliopsida; order Poales; family Poaceae; genus Oryza; species Oryza brachyantha. The sequence goes on along the minus strand of NC_023174.2, from coordinate 11,942,641 downwards.
TCGTACCTTGGAATCCCAAGTGTTTATTTGTAAGCCAAGTTAGGATTGTTTGACACAGCATCAAATTAGAAGTTCGAAGGAATATGCGGAGAAGTACAGTAGGAATTTAGGAGTTTATGAACGCGAATTTAACTTTTAAATTTTGAACTCCTAGATTGCATTCTTGCAAAAATATATGGAATGTGACTTTTCAGTTTTCATGGATGGACTAATTGAGATATTTGACACAACTCGTAGCCCAACACACATGAACAAGGTTTTGTGAATAGATCTTTATTTGTTAGGTTTTTAGAATCCACATCCTCTATAGAGGATCACCTTTAATTTACTGCATTGTTTAGAAAGTACTGTGTCGATTTAACGTAGCACTCAACGGTCCATTTTAGATCTAACAGATAAAAAGGCTAGCAAACATCCATAGGATATCAATCTAGGCTTCAGTGCTAAAACAATGTTGGGGTGTTGCACAATACCCTTCACTTTGGGTACCTCAATTGCATTGTCTATTGGCATTGAGTACACCCGCAGGATTCTGCTCTAGCCTAAGCATGTGCATTGCTCACGATTGGACTATGTATGATGCTAGACCATGTATTAGCTAGAGAGATTCTAGGATATGATTGATTATGAATCATATTCATTTCTTATCTTCTCTATCAATCTACTCTATATAAACCTCATATCATCACATAATACATCATTTATCATATATACTAAATATGTGTTCATCGTCAGGTCTAGTTGTTTTTCGGCACTACGCTGCACATCTCCGACCATGGATGGTGCAATAGAAATAGTAGTGTTAGATTGCTAAAATTCATTGTTGCAACCATATAAATAAGAAGAAGGGAAGAGTTAATCTCATTTAGCAGTTGGTGTGTGGTGAGCGTGGGGTCCCAAATGAGCACCTTTGTTAGCAACTTAGCTCGGCACCCTCTGTCACAATTGGTTGTGGGTCCCCTTCAAAGTCCACTATTCCATGAAGCAATATATTGACCATCCCTTGATTTTTCTCTACAACGACGATGATGACATGCACAATCTAGCTCTTTGATAATGATGTTATATGACAACGGCTAACCGATTAGTTTACCTAGGAGGAAGAACATGAAGAAGCCATAGTCGATGGCTTTGAGTGGTGCATCATCATCGTTGCTAAGTTGCTAACAAAGAGGAAGTTCTCAGGCTTGAGATTCCGGTGGATGATGCCATGGAGTGGCACCACTCGACAATGTTGACAATGACATGGGCAAGCTCAGCATGGCATCCTCATTGATTTCCCGGATGGAGATGATGTTGAGGTGGACGGGAGGTAGTGGATGATTTGGATCTCAGGGCGTATGAAGTTGATGAACTCGTCAGTGCTAGGCTTTTGCTTCGTGATAAACATGCATGCGTACTCCTTCCCCGTTGCCTTATCCATGAACAAGTATGTTGTCCTATAGTAGCCCTGCCTGAGCTTTTGGCCAAGGTTATACTTTGTCCTTGTGGTTCCCCGTCTTTCGCCGGACCACCGACTCCACCTGCAGCATAGCACATGGCTTCTTGGCATGCGATTGCTCACCGTGTTGTGGTTGGGTACTCGACAATGACTCTAGTTGTTGTTTTGATGAGGCCAATGAAGCGGTGCAGGATTGTGACATGCCTAATGTTGTAAACAAGGTCGTTCTTCGACAAGCTGCAAAATTTGCTAAAGCAGAGGTTTTCCATCAAGGTATTGCTCCAATGGTGTCAGCGGCGGTCATGAATCTCCTGTTTGTAGAACCAATGGCCCAAGGGTGGATCCAAGCGGGTGGGGGATGTGGGGCTCATTGTCTTCTTTCTCCTCCAGCGCCCTCTACTCTTCTTCCTCCCCCTCCATTTCTCCCTTACCTCTCTCTTATTTTCGATGAGGATTCAACGAGTAGGAGGGTCTTAAGCCACGTTGGATCTACCCCTGGGCTAGTCACCGTACTCCAAATTATTTGCTTATGGTCAGGAGACTTTAGGTGCCCCTACCTAATTTTAGACAGCTTGACATGTATGCTAGCATAGTTACCATTTTCCTAACGCATATTTTTTATATCACACTCTGCAGACAACGTAACTCTATAAGATTCTTTTTCTTCATTAATTAGTCCCCCTTGAGATCATTTCATCCCTCGAGGAGTTGTTCCTTTGTTTTTTTTTTTTTGCCATCTAAGTAATTATAAACAGACAAATATGTGATATATCAGTAAGCTTCAACTTTACTTCTTAAAAATAAATATAATTATGAATATTGCGTATAGTTTCAAATGCATATTTATAGACATATTTGCTCTTTTTGTTTCAACTTTTACGGATCAAATTTAAATTTTCATTTTTTAGAGTGATATATCATATATTAATCAATCTTATCAAAAATTTCACTATATTTGGATGACATGCAAAAGTGGGAATATCCCTTCGGGTGAAAAGCATCTCCACCCCCCTAGCTTCATTGCTTTTTTCCCCCTTGTCTGGCCTTCCTAGTTTCAATTGTGATAACGAGTAAGAGTGACATTCTGTGTCTTTTTTAACTGTAAAGTGTCCATAGTTTATTTAAACTCTCTGCATCACACTGCTTAAAAGTAAGGACAGATGAGCTAAAATATTTTTGACAGATGAAATGTGCATCATTAAACAGCCGGACAAACAACGATGTGTCACAATGAAGGAAATAACAAGGACATGTCATTGCAGCTTTGTTTTCCACGACACATGAAACAGAAACTTTTTTTTTGTTAACACATAAAACAGAAACTAAAGAAGTATAAAAACTTGTACCAGAAATTAACATTATCGATGGTAACCACAAAGATGAGATAAGATGAAAGATCCTAAGTAGTGCAAGAGACTCATTTATTATACTTCAGTACATATTGCTGTCTGAATACATACAGTGGATCGTGTAGTATATGTACCAATGTGCTGTATGAGCATGGACGATGACGTGCCAATTTATCTTAGAGAACACACACAGAGTTGTGCTCGATTCGGAATCTCAATTACAATATCTTCATGAATTAACGGCTCAATAATCTTAAATGCTACTCCCTCCGCTTCATAATATAAAATGTTTGACTTTTTTACTTATAATATTTGACCATTTATTTTATTTAGAAAATTATGAAAATGTTATTTATTTTGCTACTTACTTTATTATCAAAATAACTTTAAGTACGACTTATCATTTTTTATATTATGCTGTATTTTTAAATAAGACGAATGGTCAAACATTGCAACTAAAAAGATTAAGCATACGTTATGAAACGAAGATAGTACCTACCGAGTTGATGCTGATTGTTAAAATTATTTAATAATTGAACCAAAATCTGACCTCGTAAAGTGCAACATCATAGAGGGCAAAGTGACGAACTCTAAAGTGAATAAGGAAACGGTGCATCCAGTGCAGCAACTTATATAGTTTCTCTCTCAAAAACCGTAAACTTCAAACTTGTAGTTTAAACATTAATTGAAGATAGATTCCGTTTACCCTCTGACTTATTTGCTCATTCACCTCAACTCTGCTTTGCATTTGTTTTTTTTTGTTATGTTGTGTGCATATTTTTGTATTGCCTCTTGTTACCATTATAACAGTTGGGCAGAACATGAGTTTTAAACACGAATCAATAAGATAAGCTTGAAATCTGTTGTTAACAAAGCTCCTATAAATTAATCAGAACACAAAGTTTCCTTTACAGTCACAACACGTATGCACAACAACATTTCTCATAGTTAAGATGGGTATACCAGTGTACAATACAACACTAACAACATTGTCAGCTATGTGACTTCAAGGCATCCCTAAAACCACTGCTAAGATTATACTGATGGCCTTTCTTCCCAAACCCTGCTGTCGATTTCTGCATCATCGCCACAAACTCGTTGTAATCTATGCGCCCATCCTGCATGAAAAAAAAATATATTAGCAAAAGATGAATTAGATTTGGAATGCGATCAGCTTTTCGCTTATTGGAGCAAAAGCAAAATGACATATTTAAAAATAAAAAATAATTTGTGAAGAAAATTTTATATACATGTTCTTAACGATCTAAAAGTCAACTCCAAATTTAAAATTAAAAATTTAAATTTTGGTTTATAAGCATAAGCAGAAACGAAAAGATGAGGATGTAGAATCGATCCTTTCTGACGATCTTACGTTGTCCTGATCTACTTCGCCTATCATGTCTTCGAGTCGAACGTCCTCGATGCCAAACTCGTCGCAGGCTTGCTGGAGCTCATCAGATGTGATGTACCCACTGCCATCTTTGTCAAAGTATTGGAAAGCAGCATACAGATGATCTTCCCTCTCAACCTTGTTGAGGTGCAGAGTGGCAGCTATGAACTCCCCATAGTCTATGGTGCCACTGTTGTCAATATCAGCCTGCAGCATGAGCATGAGCATCACCAAACCTTTTTGTTATTCACTTGACAGTTGCCACAAATATTTGCACATATTCAGATAGATGATTCAATGTGGATATTTGCAAAAATCTTTACAGTTTACCATTATGTAAAATAAATAAATAAACAACAGGTGACTACACAATGTGGATATAGCACTTTATTTGACCCTTTGTTCTCTGATTATGTCATGCTACAAGAGACAATATGTTCTCTGCAACTTATTTTAGTATCCAAAACAATCTAGTCTATGGCTCACTGCATGCTTCATACCACATTATTTCTGAAGATCCATAAAAACAATCTGAAGATCTGAAGAATTCGATTCTGAAATATTTTACTTCTGTGGCATTCCAATCTAGTGTTTAAATGTAACTACTCTATGTGAAACATTATCTGAAGAAGTTTTTTATCATTCTTGAAAAAATATCTCAATATACCAAAATTTTCACTACAAAAGTTTAGTGCTTTGTACCACGAGTACCAGAATTTTACACTAAAATTCTTGATACCTCAGTGCACTTGTCAAGTATGATAAAAAAAACTCGTATCTGAAAGTTAAATTAAACCTATTAATCTGCAAACAAATACTCCATCCGTCCCTAAATGTTTGACACCCTTGACTTTTTTATATACGTTTGACCATTCGTCTTATTAAAAAAAATTTATAAAATATGCAAAGCTATATATATGCATAAAAGTATACTTAACAATAAATGAAATGATAAAAAAATTAATAATTATGTAAATTTTTTGAATAAGACAAATAGTCAAACGTGTATAAAAAAGTCAACGGCGTCAAACATTTAGGACGGAGATAGTATTTTTTACTGATCAAAATCTTGAAACGAATATGATCGGCAGATTGGTCAGGAAAAGCAACTTACAGCCTGCATGAGCTGATATATTTCAGACTCCTTCATGTTGGCGCCCACCCTCTCCAGCCCGGCCTTGAGCTCCTCGTAGTTGATCTGCCCGCTGTTGTCCGTGTCCATCATCTTGAACATCTCCTTCAGCCCGGCGATCTCCTCCTCCGACAAGTTCTCCGCGATCACCTGCACGATCTTGCGATGTCACGCGAAGCACAAATCTATCTGAACTCGGGAAATGGCGAGAGATGGAAGGAAAATGCTCACTCTCAGTGCCATCTTCTTGAGCTTGTTCATCGCCGAGAACTGCCGGAGACGCGACAGCACCGCCGAGTCCAGCGGCTTGTCCGGCGCCGACCCGCTCATCTGCAGCCATGGATGGCCTGGGGGAGAGAGAGAAAAGGAGTGATGGATGTTACAGCCTTGGAGAGGGTCGCTGGGAGTGGCCGGTGCAGTCGAGGAGGAAGAAGAAGAGGGGCTCACATTGGACTTCGTGCGCCGTGAGCCGCTTCTTGGGGTCCCGGACGAGCACCTTGCGGAGCAGGTCCTTGGCACCCTCCGACACGCTCGGCCATGGATCCGACTCGAAGTCCAGCGTACCGTGCAGCACCTGCTCGAATATCCCCTGCTCCGTCTCTGCGAGGAAGACGACGACGATGGCGGCGGCGGCAGGAACGAGAAATTTATTCAGCATTTCGCAGTGGAAATCTTGTGGGTGACAGGAGGTGCGCCCATGGCGCGCACTGCGGCTGCCTACCTGCCCAGAACGGCGGCACGCCGCAGAGGAGGATGTAGATGATGACGCCGGCGCTCCACACGTCGGCCTCCTGCCCGTAGTTCTTCCTCAGCACCTCCGGCGCCACGTAGTACGGGCTCCCCACCACGTCGGCGAACACCTCGCCTGAAAATTAACCAGCAGCACGCTGCAGTTCTTGGCGACGAGCGACCGACGGCGTCGACGGCGACGGAGGCGGTGGTCGATTGGCTGGTTTTATTTACCTGGGCGGAAGAACATGGAGAGGCCGAAGTCGATGGTCTTGAGCGGCGCGTCCTCCTCGTTGCCGACGAAGAGGAAGTTCTCGGGCTTGAGGTCGCGGTGCATGACGCCGAGGGAGTGGCACGACTCGACGACGCCGACGATGACGCGCGCCAGCTCGGCGGCCTGCCGCTCCGTGTAGTGCCCCTTCCGGACGATCCGGTCGAACAGCTCGCCGCCGGCGCAGAGCTCCATGACGACGTGCACCGCCACGGCGTCCTCGTACGCGCCCCGGATGGAGATGATGCTCGGGTGGCCGGCGAGGTGGTGCATGATCTGGATCTCGCGGCGGACGTCCTCGACGTCCTCGTCGGTGAGGAGCTTCCGCTTCGCGATCGACTTGCACGCGTACTCCCTCCCCGACGCCTTGTCGACGCAGAGGTACGTCGTCCCGAACTGGCCCTGCCCGAGCTTCCGGCCGAGGCTGTACTTGTCCTTGAGATTCTCCGTCTTTCGCCGGAGCACCGACTCCACCTGCAGGCCGGCGCTGGAGATGCGCTTGATGTGCGCCGGCTTCTTGGCGCGCGACTGCTGCCGCTGCTGCACCGGCGGCTGGGTGTTCGACGGCGGCGGGGTCGGTAGGCTGGTGGGCTCTTGCTGCGGGGGCTGCGGTTGAGGCGGCGGAGGCTGCCCCGCCGTCGCCGGCTCGGAGATAACGATCGGCACCGGAGGCGCGGTCTCGGTGGGCTGCTGCTGCGGCGGCGGCCTGGCCTCCGGCAGAGAAGGAGAGGAGGGGAGCACGACGGGGATAGAGCGCGAGGTGGTGGCGGGCTGCGACGGGGTGGACGCCGCGGCGGAGCGCGACCGCCAGATGCTCCCGAGGAGCCCGTTCTTGGAGAAGCTGCGGCCGACGCAGACGTTGCCCATCAGGGCGATGCCGCGACGGCGACGCCTCGTTCCGCTCGCCGGTCAGGATTGCCTACGCACCTTCACAGAACCGCTCGCCGTTCTCCTCCTCCTCTGCTCCTGCGGCGGCCAGGGCATGGCACTGCGGCGGAACGCGCACCGTTCCGCCGGCGGCGGTGGTGGCGGGCGGAGGAGGAAGGATGGGTGGTGCGGAGACGATCGGGGAAGAGAGGTGGAAGCTAAAAATGGAGAGGGGAGGGGAAGAGGAAGAGGAAGAGAGGGCAGCGGCCGGCGTGCCAAATTTGGCGGGAAACAGGGGAGGCTGCGGTTGGGAGCTCAACTGTGTGCGCGCGGGAAATTGGTTACTTTAGTCGCGTGGAAGTTGGAACAGCTGGGTTCGATTCAACAAAGTACTCACATTTTATTTCAGTTTAAAATGTTTGATTCCAAAAAAAAAAAAAGTAAAACGTCATAAAATTTTGACTGGAGGGAGAAATTTTGTTGGAAGTAAGCAATAGACCTATGTGTCAGTGTCCTGTTTGATCAAAAATAATTTTACAGTACTTATCAAAATTTTTAATATAAAATTTAGTATTTATTGGTCTAATAATTTGATATCTTTTTGTACCTATTAAAGACTGTAAAAATGCTCTTGATCAAAAAGGTGAGCATGCTCATTCTTCTAAATTCCACACGTTGTTTTTTATTTTTTTCTTTTTGCATGTCTACGTTCTCATATAAAATCGGACGGAGTGAGCGAGCATGACAAGTAAATATATTTGTCAGAACGCTTGGTAGAAGCCGAGCCTGCCGAGATGTACTGTTGGTGAAGGGTGAAAACTCAAACGGTTAAACCAAATCTACAAATAAAATATGTTAATAAGATAAATGGTTTCTAGCAAACTTGTGGCGTTTTTCAAACTAATCACCTAATTTGCTCCATGCCAAAAAGAAAAAACAAGATCTAGCACCAAGTAGTAGGCAAACAACAATATTATCGTGCTTTTCTCGTACCCATCAGTAGACTTGTTCACCAAATACAACATCTACAAGACAAATGTAAATGTAAACAGTGAGGACTCTTCTCGCTATGGAGCTCTCTAAAAATGTTTTAAGACCGGTCAGGTGCTCTTGCACACCCTCAGTTTCGTCCATCAACCAGCTGTCAAGAACTTGTATCTTGTTTCCTGAATACCTCCCATTCTCAAACACTTACCTCGCATTCTCACCGTGTTCTCGGTCGGTTTAGTACACATATGATTCTGGCCTCTTGAAACAAATATAGATGCATGTAGCAATTTAACTTGTGGATACTCTGATGCTAGCTCGATCAACTGCTTGATTGATCATGTTTTCATCCTGGTCGTGTGGTCGCTCTTGCTTCCATTTTATAGACCAGGGTGAATTGTTTTCAGCGTGAAGTTATTGTTCTGTATCTTGTTATGTACTTGGGTCCCATGCTGAATGGATCCCAGTGTATATATTTGCATTTGCACACATCAGGGAAACGGGTGCTCCAATGAGTAGTTTTTTTTTCCCTTTTTTTGGTTCCACAGATGACACTGATGAGCATACACAGGAGACGATTGGTTCAGGATTTGTGCATGCACATCATCTTAAAAGAAAAAAACCATCTGGCCTTCACTGGAAATTTTGGAAATGTGAATGCACTTCTCCATCTTCTGTCTTCACAGGTTCATTTCTTATCGAGTTTCACTTCCATCAATCATAATTGCAAATTCACAATGTATGTAGTGGATACTATCCTTGGTGTGGAACACGCCTATCCATATTCAAGTCGTAAACATAAGAAGGCATGCTCATATTTTGCTAGGGTTTAGGGCTGCGTTCTTTTGTTAGATGATGATGAAAGATTATCTGAATTTCGTGATAGTTATTTTATGATATCAATAATAAAATTAACTACTACAATATTAATTAAAAATCAATCTTAGAAATATAAGATGATTAACTTTTATATAGAAACTTTTTGCAAGAAAATATATCATTAAATAATTTGGAAAACTTCGGTGCAAAACAAAGGAATAATTTGGGTAAAAGAACAAAGCCTTTATCGTAGTAGGCCATACTTGCAAACATAGGACGCTTACTGGTAAAGTATGTTGGAGCTTGAAGACCTTTGGGGGTGATCGTTCTTATTCAGAAAAAAAAAAAAACCAAACATTATATTTGCAAATGGAAATAATTTATAAGTAATATTTTTATATAATGTTTTTAGTGATCTAAAAGCCAAAGCTAAAAAATAAGCTATGGTGAGAAAACCTCAAAATCTACTCTAAATTTAAAGTTAAAAATTTAAATTTTGATTTATAATCATAAACAACAAAAAGCGAAAAGATAAGGTTGCTGGTAGGAAAACAGCCTGCAGCTTCTGAAGATGGTCCTAGTTGCAGGACACTAAACAACAACTTATGCTTACCAAAATTTAAATTTTGAACCTTAAATTTAGAGTTATTTTGATGTTTTCATCAAAGTTTATTTTTAGTATTGTTTTTAGATCACTAAGAATTCAGGTATAAAAGTTTTATTTATAAATATACCGTTTAGCTTTTGTAAAAAAGCTCAAACAATCACCCATTAGGTACTGTGTCTTCAGAGAGGTTCATGCCCTCGCCAAGATGCATGACATGGACAACAGCTCTCCAAGATACAGATCTCATATGATCAGCTGTGTAATTAGTCGAGAATGAATCATCATCAGCTCTTGTGGATTGTATCTCTCTCTACGTGTTAATTATCTGATGGATGTGGTGCAAAACCTCAATGCAACTAACAGCAGCAGTACGTGGCTGATATAGCATACAACCTCAAAAGAAAAAGAAAAAAAGACTCTTACCTCTAAGCTAAAAGATATACAATTAATCAACAAATTAATTCGTTGGCCTGAATATTTGCGAGGATAAAAACTATCCTCCGTTTATAGCTACAACCAAAATTCAGCAAAATTGAAAATCAAAGTCACAGGATAAAGAAAAAGCTCAGATATATCATTTTGAACAAAGCTTAAGAGAAAAACGAATGAATTCAAGGAGATAAAACCTGATCAAAGATAAAACATTGTTTGTTACTTTTATTCAGCTTTAACTATCAGGAAAAACACATAAAAGTGAGCCCATGCCTTGATCTTTTCTAGACGTGCTGGACGACGGCGTAGTGTGTGCATGCGTGAGTCTTATTTCGGAATAATAAACGAAACAAAACAATTATATCGATACCATGTAATCACTTGCCACTGCAATCATTTACTCCATATTACTGTTTAAGTTGACTTGCTCCAAGCGCACGCTATCTTAATTTATTTCGTCAGTTAAGCCTTAATCCAAACACAGTTAGGTTCGCCATTTATTTTCTGTACATGAAAAGCCCACAGAACTGTCTATCAAAACTAATGTACAATTACAAAATCATATTTACTGTCTTATTCCCATCGGTCTCAGTTTGTACCAAAACCATCTTGTATAGCGTGTGCAGGTCCAAAAAACTCACTGTTGCCAAGTGTGACTACAGTGTGACTGTGGGAGGTAGGATGTGTTGTTTATTTTGCTTAATAGTACTTGGTAAATGCTCGTCACGAGACAACACATCTAGGGTCAAAGTCCTTTCACGGGTGACCCATCAAGTGCCTCTCACTTATTTCCTGAATGCATCTCATTCTCACCTGAACACCTCTCTGATGGCAATCTGAAGTTTGATTTTTGATGTGCACAACTCTTTGATTAATCCTATTCTCTCATGTTCAATCTTACTTGTTTCCATTTTATAGACAAGAATGGATTGTCTGGCGGTGGAGAATTTGACTGGTGTGTCTTTATAGTTGTATGAAGTTATTGTTCAGTTATGTTTGTAGTTCTTATGTTGAATGGACTAGATATTTGCATTTATGTACATCATGAAACCAGTGTTGAAGTTAGTAATGTGAAAATGTTGTTATTTTGGTAAAATGTGGCAAAACCTTCAGAAACATCAAAATGGAAAATTTAGGTCACTTTCATGAAATGGTTTGACTTTTTTGGGGGAGCTCAAATGTCTGTGCATGACCACACGAACAGAATTGGTTAATTAGTACTCCCTCCGTCCAACAACATAAGGACGTTTGGGGGTTTCTTTGAAAGGTTAAGGTTGAGATACTAGAGGGTTGTAATTGATGTAGAAATGGAAATGGTGAGAAATTTTAATGACACATGAATGGTTGTGATTGGGTGAAATGAGTAGGTAGATGGAGATGTCTTTATATTGTTGGACAAAATTTAAACTCTATGGTCATCATATTTTTGGATGGAAGGAGTAGCTTGGAAGTTTACAACACCACATATAGCTCAGTGAGTGAGTATCACAAGGGGATCCATCTTCTCAAAATGCTTGAATAGCAACTAAGTCATGCTCTTATGAAAGTTCCATATAGTTAATTCAGTTACACACAAAAAGTCGTTGCAAAAATGACGTGCTTCTTACGAAGTTTGTCATGTTGAAACTTCTGAGACTAAAATGTGCGACAAAAGGACATAAGGGGAAGTCATACGACCACAACTCATGTACCCTGTCCCCATTAGTCTCATACATCTACAACGTTCGCAGTTGAAAGCAACCAATACTACAACTTTCTCTCCAACTGAACTGTTAGCTATGCCTTCTTCAACTTGGAATCATAATTGATCAGTGATGGATTTGGTGCTTCTCAGTTGTTTCCTGAATGACACTCATTCTCATGGCACTCTGATTAATTTTTCCAAAGATAATTACAACACTCTGGTGCTTGCACAACACCATGATGAATCTTGCTCCATCCTCATGGTCTGACCTTTCTTGCTTCCCTTTTATTGACCATGAATAATTATCGGGATGTGGAAAGTTTGATAGGTGTGTGTTTTCAGTGTGAATTTATGGTTTAGTTAATTCTCTGTCTTGTTAGGTCCCAGTTGCATGGACTTATGAATCTTACCATTTATGCACATCAGGAAAAAAGTGCTCAAAACTATTCCTACGTCCGGCGATGCTTGTGAAAATTCCGTTATTTTGAGAAAAAAATGGCATAATCTTACGAAATATCAAAACGGAAAAAATAGGTAACTGACACCAAATGGTTTGACTATTTTTGGGAGGTCAATTTTGTGCTTGACCATGCGCCAGAAATTAGTTAATTAGTTGCATGTGTGTCGCCGTGATTGTAGAGTGCATGTGTGGATGTGTCTGACCTCTACTTGAAAAAAATTAAAGAAATATGTATAACGGCTTTCTCCGATTCATATTGTAAGATGATTTGATCTTATCTAGTTTTATTCATGGATTAATAGATACATTTCATATGAGAAATATTACAATGCTTGGAAGGTATACATGTATCTCTCAACCTTATACACATCCATCATTTATTCTTTGAGGTGTAACATAGTAGAAAAGAATAGCGTAAACATGGGTAGTTTAGTAATTGTTTTAGCCAAACCACCTCTAACTACTCAACTTGATTGAGTTTTGCCACTACCCTCGATCTAAATCCTCTCTGCTCCTCGTAATTCTCATGACTTCTCGTTGCTTTGTCAGTAGCAGAAAAATGCATGGGCTGTTTCTATATGTTCATTCACATGGCTCTTCAATTCTCACAAACTATTCACATTGAACATTTCCGCTCTATTGCTCAGGGCATCAACAAATTCCTATGGATTGCTCTCTGAATGCCTCTCATTCTCACTTGAATACCTCTCACACTCGTGGCACTCTTATGCTTGCACAACTCCTCGATTTACAGCCATGTCCTCATCCAATCATTCTTGTTACCATTTTATACACTTAGGATGAATTATTTGGCAGTGGGAGAGTTTGATGGGGGTGTGTTTAAAGTACTATAAAAGGTACTGGTCAGCTATCTTGTTAGGTCAGATCTCGAATGGACTGAACATGAATCTCTGCATTTAAGTAAATTAGAAAAGGGGTTGTTCAAATGAGCAATGTAACATTTGGCAATGGGTCAAAGCCTATAGGAGAAATAATTACTAAGAAAATATGAAATACACATCTCATGGGAGCCATCCATATAAGCCTTAATCACATTTTATTCTAGGAGAGTAGAACCTACAAGAGATGATGCAATCATAGCTACATCAGCCTTGGTGTGTGACAGAACTAGAGAAACATGTGCGCTTCCTTGTCTGGTCTAGCCCCGGCCCTAGCCTTGGCTTGGCCTAAGGCCAAAGGATACACACACAAGACAAGCATGTAAATGGTCTGCCAAAATTCCTCATACTTGCACACATCTAGCTTTCTTGTGTATTTTTGTTTTGCTGCAAATAACCAAAGTTATCTAGAGGTCGTTTGAACTCTTGGGAATATTTTGTTCGCTGGAGTTTGAATAGGCTACACATGACTTATCCGGTTCAGTTGTGAGTTATAGAGATAATATAAACATGCTAATTATCCATCCTGATGTTTCTATAAATAGTTATCACTTGCATTCAATATACATGAAAAATAACCTATGGTTTGCCAGTGGCGAAGCCAAGGGGGCACAAGGGTGGGCGAGACTTACGAATGCAACGGAACTAAACGAAACTAATTCAGTGACCAACATGCATCCTAGAGCGAATTAAGGACCTTAACCTTTTGAAAGGACATCCTTCGACTCGTAGCCAGCTTACTCAACAAGGTTGAGTACCCTCATCGTACTCAACAAGTCACACCAACAAATGCAATATAAATGTATAGGGAGTACAATGAAATGACTTAGGAATATTTTGCATGAAACAACATTTTCAAAATATTTTATTTAGCAAAGGCAAAACATTTGTAATTATTAATTAAAATTAAACCAATCACTAGTCAACGTTACATCATACTGCACCAGACCCAACCATCCACCAATGACGTGCTAAACCACACAGTACTAACTTCACCCATCTATACTATTAAATTTTGAACCTTATTTATTTATTATAAAAGAGAGATTAATCCAAGGAAGCTTAGTTGGTCGTCCATAATTGTGGGCATGACTATTTAAATAATTTTACTCTAACCAGAGGTGTACAACCTAACCTATATATCCACATGCTAGTATGTCACCACGACATCTTGATGAGAGGCTATGACAAAATCATCTGCCTAACCCACTCCTAACCATTCACACTACGCTGAGATTGTACTTGCTACATAGGCTAATCCTGGTTAGGCAAGCTACCCCTCTTACGTCTCGGTAGATCTGGCAGCGGATCAACCCTTCCTCAGGCCAACTCAACTTCATCCTGCCTACCCTCACTTCAGTGTCTAGTCGTTGCCACGCTAGCTTGCGGTAAGTGCAGTTATTCTCACAAGAATTTCCTATGATCCGATCCTTAATTACCATGGCACAACTTGCAAAATCATACATCAACGGTCCACCATTATGCCATATTTTAGTTGATTTACTAAAACACCATTAAGCCATCAACTATTTTCATTAGGAGTTCACGGCTCAACAGGTTGAATAAGTAGAATAGTGTTCCTACCAAATTAAATGATTAAGCATGGCCTAAGCGCAATATTATTCAGCATATATTTGACCCAAAGTGACAAGGTAAATGGAATACAACAATAGGGCTTAATAGCATAAGAATATGATTAACCCATCATGCATGTAATTGCAATTAATGTGAAAATAATTTTAAAATATGGTACAATATGATCAAAGAAGATAGTACGACTTGCCTTGAGGCTCTGAACTAGCCTGGGGTACGACCTCGTAATAAACAAGAGCATAAGAAACACCAAAATCTAGAACATACAAGTGAAAACACTAAACAGTACTCCCTCCGTTTCATACCGTAAGATGTTTGATTTTTTTTATTTGCAATGTTTGACCATTTGTTTTATTCAAAAAATTGTGAAAATATCATTTATTTTGCTTGTGACTTACTTTATTATCAAAAGAACTTTAACCATAACTTGTCATTTTTTATATTTGTACTAAATTTTTGAATAAGACGAATGATCAAACGTTACAACCAAAAAAGTTAAATATCTTACATATGAAACGGATGTAGCACATTGTAAGGCACAAACAGAAAAAAGAAACCATCCGCCTAATTGTAATGGTATATTTGCGAATAGTGGAATTGATGTGGCATTTTTCTAAACCGATAAATTTGTAATGGAAAATATTCAATTAACCTATTAAAAAACCGTATATCTCCTCAATTGTCCCTTGCTTTTTGTTACTACCTCCGGTCATTTATATATGACATTTAGACATGTAAATTAGCTATGTTTTGACTACAACTCTTTGTCTTAACGATAAATACGACAAATAGTAATGACTCGAGGAAGTATCATTCAGTCCCCTTCGATGTCTGTCTGGATTTTTTTTATTGCTTATGAGTAGGCCTTATGGCTAGTTTTCATTTCCATAAACCGAAACTGGAATCGGAAACCTCAGATACGAAAACAAAATCGGACACTATCGAAAATAAAAACGGAGCGAAGAGCGGAACAAATATGGTATCAAAAATTAACGCATCCAAATGGGTATCAGGATTTTTTAAAAAAAATATGGAATGGGCGGTAGAAGGTGACGACCGGCGAGGAACGAGCTGGAAGGGGCAGCGATTCCGGAGATGGACTGGACGGCGGCGCCGCATCGGTAGACTCGGCGCGGTCGTACGCTGCTGCACGCACGTGGGACACTCAGCCTGCACTGCTGCACGCACAGGGAACACTCAGTGCTAGCTTGGGCCTGCCTGACTGGTTGGGCCATCGGGCCTCCGTGACAGTTCTATATATAATCATACTGTGACAATGCTGAATCTTTAGTCATTAAACGACACTCCCTAATATGTTGTAGTTCTCGCAACTACAGATTCATGATAAAAAAAACAATAATCGTCATGTATGGCAACCAATTTGTGATGTTTTTTAAATACGTCACCCAAAATATGTCATTGATCACCAGGTTTCTTGTAGTGTGTTCAGAATTCTGAAAAAAATTCCAGAAAATTTCTGACCGATTCCACGTTCCTGCGGAAAGTACTCTTATCGTATCCGTTTTCGTTTCCGAAAAAATACTTCGATACCGACACCGTTTCCGAATAATTCTGAAAAAATTCCGACCGATTAATTTTGTTTCTGAAACAGGTCCGGATTTCAGAAAAATTCCAATCCGTTTTCAACCCTACTTATGGCTAGGAGTAACTTTAAGCTTATGAATGATCACTTGTAGTGTAGTGAAACAATGTATAAGCAGGGGTGGAACCAAGCGTGGGGTGGCTTGGGCTTAAGCCCCACACCTGGCTAAAAATTGTATTAGAAATATATTAAATTTTAGCTAAAATTTATCTAAATAATTTATTCTCTATCATTCAAGGCCTAGGTTTAGGGGACTTCTGTTTCTGCCCGCGTGTATAAGCAGATTTTATTAGGTTTAAGACCCCCTTCTATCTTGCCAGCCTGCGTAGCTGTCTCATTAATGGAAAGACGGTAAATATAAATGCAGCAGTAAATAAACATGACGTGATAACGTGAATGGTGACAAAAACTGCAAAGCTCGGCCAGTTAACTTGCCGCTTGCATGTTGGAACAGTAACAGCCATGCATATGCTCAATTTAAATTTTTTTAAACGAGATTTTGAAAAATCATAAAAAATTGAGTTAGCCCAACTTCAAGAACTAAATTTTATAAAATTGAGTAGCCATTATCACGTCTCACCTAGGGCAACCACCTTGATGCTCATTGATGTGCCATGATCTGTGAAATTGGTCTCAGTTTAGATCTTAATAACCATGGCTTAAACCTTAGTAACCATGTCTACATTGTATACGTAGTCAAAATTGACAGATCAACGAGCATGAAAGTGGACCCATCAGCTAGCAAACGAGTTGACTTTGACAAAAACGGTTGAATATATAAGCACATAGCGATTTAATTTATTCAATAAATAAATTATAATGTTAAACCATGTAAATTATGATACTTAGATCGTACGTTTAGATCGTACGTTTGTACTAGGTATATATGCGGTGGCTCGGTATACACGGGCGTAGGTAGGGGTAGTCCGGGTGGGCCCATGACTACCCCTGAATTTGGCCTACAGAGCAACTACCCCTCCCCCCGGTAAGCCCAAGGCCGAAGTCAAGGTAGGGCAAAGCGTGTGTGACACCGTAGTGGGCCGCCGTCCTCATCGCGTGCCACCAATCTCCCCGCTGGTCGTCAACCCTTGCATCGCCCTGCCGGCCATCGACCCTCCCACCGTCCCGTCAACCGTCGCCTGCCCGTCTGCATGAGCTTCCCTTAGTTGGCTTAGGGATGGCCGTGGGTGGACCCAGGATATTAATTTTAGGTCAATTTTAGTTTAACTAAATAAATTAAATTTTATTTTCTGATGAAATTGGTTCATTTTGTTGAATTAGAGTTAGTCCTAAGTTACCCGCGGGTCTACCATGTCCATCCCTAGTTTATCTTTGATCTAAGATACTTAAAAAAAAGGTGGATAGTAATAATTGATGGGATAAGTTGGCAAATCTTGTTCTTGGCATGTCTAGTATGCGTCGGCGTCATTCTTTTTCCCCTCTCTGAAATCCATGTGTCGGCAGCAACTTGGCCTCTATACTTACCACTCGATCCTTGTGATATTTACTTGTGTCGGTGTTGAGACAACATTTTTAAGTTTTTAACACCTACACTCCACTACTTGAGATGTTCAGATAACAGAACGAACGTCGGCTGGACCTCAGCGCCTCGCCGGGTTGCTCGGATGCCCGCCTCCTCGCCTGCGCTTCAGCTGCGGCTGCGCCACTGCCCGGCCGCCTGACCACCTCGGGTCGTTGCAGCCGCATCCTCCTGGTCGCCGCTCTCTAGGCCCCTCTCGGCCTCCTTTCCTGCCGACCTGCCCTCCTGGTCCCCTCTGAATTTGTGAGTAGATCCGTAGAGCACTAATGAAACTACTCATGTTGATGTTAATTACAGCCATCTGCAACAGAAATATAGAATAATCCCTAGTTTTTGTCACTCATTTTAGCATGGTGTCCACACATATTATTCTCTATTTTAATTTTTAGTGCATCTCTATCAAGAATGAAAGTGAATAAATCATTATTATTATAGGACACTACGATTCAAGGATTGGATTATTACTTATTTATGAAGAGGAGTGGGGATATTACATCTCTTCACTTTATGTATCAAATCTTTCGTCTTTGTACTATTTTATGAATCAATGCTGTAAACTTGTAATATTTACACATTTTAAGTTTAGTAGCTAAATTAGTCAAACATTTATCTTACCATTCTATTATTTATTATTTTTATATAATTGCCTCGGTTTTTAACTAAATTTATACCTATATATGGGAATTGTGGTATTAGAAATTCTTTTTATATGTTGTCAAATTATGTCGCAGGACTACTGCCCATCGAAAAATTCCTGGCTACGCCATTGTCAGTATATATAGAGGTATGCACGTCTGGCCAGGCGAGACAAGTATGCGTGTGTTTCTTTTGTTCTCTCCACCACACATATCTTAAGTAGTTAGGACATCATCCTCTTCCTCTTATAAAGATGTTCCCCTCTCCTCTCACATGTCAACCTCATAAGATGCGTTTTTATGGTTTTCCAAAGAATTGATCTTCATATGGGCTAAGGTCCATATATTAATTTAGCAAAAACCACACATATTTAATTCAATTGCATACATAAAGTTGTTGCAAGAGCAAAGTGTTTCTTGCAATGATGTTCAAAATTATGAATACAAGTTGAGCGATAAAAGAACAAGATATTGCCTCTATAACCAAAAAAACCTTATCTGGAGTTCTCTATTCCCAATTCCCCATCTTCCTCATTTTTCACCAAATACAACGTATTCAGATCAAAGAACGGCACTGCTGCTAAAATGGGAGACAGACCATCTCCTCCACACGGATTTATTCGTTGTCGCTCGCCATATTTTTCAAGAATGCGTGACCGGTTGATCTAGGGCATCACACTTGTTTCTTGAATGCCTCTCATTCTGACCAATGTACCTCTAACTCTCACGGATTTTTTATATAACTCTAGTATCTTACGGTCATTTGATATAATTAGTAGTATCTTACACCAACGGTAGATGCACCTAATAATGTGTGGGTATTCTGATATTTGTTTTTGAAGATAATGGATATCAATCCGATCTGTATATCCCATGACCATGAGGATGTACACGGGCACACGGCCAAGGCATTCTAATGCTTGCAAAAGTCCTCGATTGATTTTTTTTTTCCAACCTCATCTTCAAATCTTGCTTCCTTTTATAGAATTTGGACCATATATAAAACTACTCCTATTTACTTTCTAACTATCTTCCACAATAAAAATAATAATTCATGAGGACCACCGAGAAACAAATTATTATATCACTAATACACCACTGGACCACCGTAGTACAATACAACGCTTGTGTTCTTTTAGGTAGACTTTTTCTTGGCTTTTACGCATACGCTTTTCAAATAGTTAAATGGTGTGTTTTGTGTAAAAAGTTTATATGTAAAAGTTGATCATATTATATTTTTCTAAAATAGATTTTTTAACTTTACAATAGTTAATTCAATGATTTATACCATAAAATAGCTATCATAAAA
The DNA here is from genome assembly GCF_000231095.2 of Oryza brachyantha. NCBI lineage: Eukaryota > Viridiplantae > Streptophyta > Magnoliopsida > Poales > Poaceae > Oryza > Oryza brachyantha. The sequence goes on along the minus strand of NC_023174.2, from coordinate 11,922,894 downwards.
ATAAGACGATATTTTATCTCCATCTAACGACAGAATGCAGCTGTTATCCTCACATGGCTAGCCTAAGAGCATTTTTTTGTATTAAGAGTCCGAATATCCTTTGCCCATACTAACCAGTTTAACATGTGAATAGGTTTTTAATTTTTTTATTTTTTAAACATTTTAATAAATAATTTTATTATTAAACCTTCAGAGAAAATATTTGCACCCTATGAATTTTTTGGCCACGCCACTAACATTGGCGTGACGAAACGGCTTCCCACGTCATTACCGGTGGCCGCCATGCCATGCCGACCAGGCTGCGTAGCAGCGTTGTCTTGCCACGCCATCAAGCGTGGCCAAAAGGTTCAATTTTGGAAAAATTTTGCCTAGTGGTTTGGTAATAAAATTACTTGCTAAAAAGGTTTATTTAATAAAAAAATTCAATAATTCTCTGAATCTTTTCCTGGCCATGAGCGTGTCGGACAAGTGCTTCCGTTTTATTTTCTTCCTCTTTCTTTCGTTTTGCTTGCTTCTGTTCTGTCCCCTTCTTTTTATACTTCTCTCTTCTTCCATTTCCCTTTCAGCTTCCCTTCTTCCATTTCCGTTAATAGAGGTTCTTGTTTTCTTCAGCATGGTTAAGAGGTCGCTGCAGCGTCCTTGATAGTTGATACAGCATAAGCACACTGAATTAGCATATTAGGATATGATTTTCAATACCATCTCAGTCGTAAAAGAAAATGTGATCAATCCATAAGCCATAACTGAGTCCGAGATTGCATATTAGGCATAGAACAATTGTATCCACAAACAAGTTGGCATACATCCATCGACAGAACAAACCTGAAAAACTGCAAAGCTAAAAAAAGGGGGTAAACTGGTCAGATGAACAGTACCATTGGATATCAGGCAGTCACATGGAAATTCAACCAGATGTACCAAAGGTAAGAGCAGAACGTGGATTAATCACGTGCCTTACCAACCCGGAATTGAAATGGGAGAAACTTCAGTTTGTAAAAAAGCTGTCTATTTTTATCGCCTCTACTGCCCAGAGGCAGGGCCTACAAGAACACCTTGCGCTTGCGCAGATCCTTCCTTCATGCCGCTTTCTTCCCGGGTGTCACTATCTGCTTTCCGAATTCTGATCTTGTATTTCAACTCGAACTCGGTGATTTCTTTCTTCTTCTTCTCCAGTGCCTCGTTCATGCGAGCAACGACTTCCTCGAGGCCCTCTTTGTTGCGTTGCACTGCAGGCAAGACCTCCTTTATAGTCCTTTCAACCAGCACTCCCCCAATCATTCTGTAGCAGCGCCTTGAGGGATCGAGTGGCTCGATTGCGCCGATCACAAGGGAGTGCTCACTGACTTCCATTTCCAGCTCTGTGATCTTGGAGTAGAGTTGATTCATTTCAGAGCGCATGTTGGCATACATATTTGCAATCATTTGCTCATTGATGACTTCTTTGTCAGTGCCACTTGGTTGACCAGCCATTTCCTTGGAACCCACTAATACGGCAATAGATTACAAAAGAAGCCTGCACAGAAAGAGCAGTTAGCTTGTTTAGGTATCATAAAGTTCTGTGTAAACAAATTACTGAGAATATTTTACATGATGGCTACAAAAGCACGAAGGAAATGAGACATATTTGATAAGAACATAAGAACCCTCAATATTCATGGTTTTCTGGCATCAGCGTCTGCCTGGGTACAACTCATTAACTCAACCCTCCCATAGTCCCATTCTTTCAGTACCATCCATCCCATCTGGCCATCACTATCCTAAAACTCAACTATTTGCCCAAATCCCTTACCTAGAAATAACCTTATTTTAGTATATCACAGCGTCCCTCTTATACATCTTGTGTTCCCCACAAGGCCCATTTAAAAGTTAGTTTGCCTTTTAGGACAGCTTGCCCCTATTCTGGTAGCACAGTGTCCTTGTCCCATTATTCTGGCAGATCAGATAGATCAAAGCCTACAAAGGAAGGTGCCCACATATTGCATAACTGCAGTTATGATGCCAATGTCTCCAAAAGGTAAAAAATGCTCCGTCCATTATAGTTTGCTAGCTGTTTAAGGAAAATTTATATTTGTGAAAATTTGGTCTTAGGGATTCAATATGGATGGTCAAATAATACACATGTAACGCATCTACCAGACTACCACGCAAGGTGGGTTAGTGGAATAACTATATTTTGAACCAGCAAATATGTGTAAAATGGTTGTGTCGAAATTCATTATAAAAAAAATTATGCTAGTCCAGACTCTGGGATCACCTGGAAATGAGAACAAGGAACAAGGGTCAGGCACGAAGAGCTACTGATAGCAAAATTATCTATCTAAACTTCATCTTTTTCAAGAATTTGTCAGAGTATGGTATTTTCCCTTTGATAAGCAATGAGCATGCTCTCGGAAGAAAATTACTCAGATGTGCAAGTGCAATAGCAATAACCAATCAAAATCAGTATAGCATCCTGTATCCCCATTTGAGCTTGTGCTGTGATCTGTCCAAACTTAGCACAAGGTAATTTTGACTTCACTACAGAGATAAACTGTTGGCAACTGTTTGCTATGATTATAAAGACAACGCAAGTTTGGACCAGGCACCAGCTAGAAGGGAAACAAGGTGGACCACACTAAGTTATCTAACAAATCCACCTTAAGAATTCATTCGGTATGCATGAACTTTAAAAGGAAAATTCCATGTGTATGTTATGTGCACTAGCGTCAGCAATCACCAGCAGGTGAAGGGGATCAAAAGAGTATACAGATCGCAGAACTGGACCTTTCTTCCTTAAGACACCTCACTGCATCTCCCCAGACTCCTATTTCTCTCATGCATGCCCACCGCCCTTGCCCATTTGCACCATCTTCCTCTATAATAATCCCAATAATCCTTATAATTTCTCTGTTTAAGTCATATTTATATATTTGAAAACATGGTGTTAGGATGCAACATGGATGGTCAGATAATACACATGAAATACATCTATCACACAAGGTTGGTGATTGAAATAAATTTCAAACTAGCATAGGCCTGTAAAATGATTGTGTGGAAATTCGTTTGCTCATCCTAAGTATTATACTGCATACACTATGCAACAAAAAGAATAACCACTCATGTTTTAAATTTATAAAAGGGAATGCAATCTTTAGACACGAATACAAAACCAAACAGATGTGCAATGCTTAAATAATATCAACGTAGAATCCCAGTTTGAGGTTGTGTCTCTGAACTTAGCACAAGGTATATTTGACTTCACTGCTGAGATAAACTGCAAGCAACCATTTGCAATGATTACAAGACAGGCAACCAGGTATCAGCTAGACAGGAAACAAGCAGACCACAATAAGTTACCTAGCAAATCCACTTAAGACCTAGTTTGGGATGGATGAATTTTAAAAGGAAAAATGCCATGGAGTATATGTTATGCTCGCTAGCAGTGGCAATCACCAGCAGATGAAATGGATCAAAAGAATATAAAAATCGCAAAACTAGACCTTTCTTCCTCAAGATATCTCACTGCATATCATTTCATTCCTGTTTGCTCTCACACCTGCCCACTGTATTATAATCCCTAAAATTCCTTTTAGTTTCTCAGTAACTATTCCCGATTCATCACTCCCTACTGTATCCTCATTCCTCAACGGATCAAGAAAACGTTCAATTCCCATAGAATGGGAAAAATAAACCCATGTTCCCAACAGGATATATGGTTGATCATATACATAATCACCCCCATCTTGTTGCTTATGCTTATGCTTATAAGCCAAAATTTGAATTTTCAACCTTGAATTTGGATTGACTTTGGGGTTTTTTCACCGACGTTTATTTTACAGCCCTAGCTTTTAGATCGCTAAGAATATGTATATTTGCAAATATGTTGTTTGATTTTTCCATAAAACACCCGAACAATTACCCCAAACAATCAACCAGATTTACACCTGCTTCCCCACAGCCACAAGTTGCTTAGAATTAGATTGATCTCAATATACAAAGAAAAATTATAAACAGAGTGAACCAAGCTGAATAAAACGAATGTTGCCTTCTCTGGCGACAGCGAGTGCACAGCAGAGCTAGGGCTAGGGTACGGTGCGTGGGCGGCGGCGAGGTGGCCGAGCGGCAGCCACGGGGCGGGGCAGGGCGGTGGGTGGACAGCAGGGAGGGTGGACGCGGCTGTCAGGGGAGGAGGGCCGCGCGGTGGTGCCGGCGCGGGAGGTGGCGCCGGTGGAGGACCGCGCAGAAAGACGGAGAGGAAGAGGAAAAATAATACACGGCGGCGCGATCTCACCGGATCAAAGGCCGCCGGAAAGGGATCTCCTACGGGGGTGGAGGGGCTCGCCGGAGGGATCCCCTATCTCCGGCTCCTGCGGCGTGCCCCCCTCCCCCTCCGGCGGTGGCTGGAGCTACCGCTGCCACGGCGGCGGATCAAACAAAGGCGGGGAGAGAGAGAGAGAGTTACCGGGGGAGAGAAGACGTGCGGGAAACGGCAGCGGAGAGACTTCTTCCGGCCGCCTCCGGCGAACTCCGGCGGTCAGCAGCTGCCACTCGTCCCCTCGGGCATGGCGGTGGGTGCGGTGAGCGAGCCACGGTCTTGTCGGCGAGAGGAAGAAGACCATGGGCCTATTGGGCCGTTTTTGGATGATTGGGTGATTAGGCCCAGATAACCAGCTGGGACAGTCCTTCCCGATGGGCCCATGGACACCATCATCCACCTGACCTCATCCATAAAGGGCATGCTTGATTGTTGTACTGGACCGCGTTCGTTAGAGCATGTAAAATACCAGGCTATTGGTCAGCTATAAGTATATTTTTAAGAGATAAGAGAAAAGAGAGAAAAGAGGTGTGCTAATAATTTATAGCCAGCTACACACGGACTCCAAGACACAGCGTGTGTATAACATGTAGGACCATATGCTAATGATTTATAGGTAACTATTGTTGAATTAGCTATTAGATTGACTATAAGTGAATTGGAGCTAATAGTTGGCTATATTATTGAACTTGCTCTTAGAGGGATTAAGTCTTAACCTCTCGTTTTTCGCGTGCATGTTTCCCGAACTGTTAAACGGTGTTTTTTAAAAAAAATTCTATATGAAAGTTGTTTTAAAAATTATATTAATCTATTTTATATTTTTTAATAATTAATAATTAATTAATTATGTACTAATCTATTATTGTGTTTTCCGTGCTAGGGATAAGTTAACTTATACCCCATACCAAACACGGCCCTAGGGGTGTTAAATGGGATCAACTTCTTTGTCTACAAAATTTAAAATCTAAGAGCTGGGATTTAAAAATAGGGTGAACTGAAATTGTATAGATTTTTAAACTAAAAGTTTTTTAAGGATTAAGTAGGGTTGGAAAAGAACCTAAGGTCGCTCTGGTGAGCTTATCTAAAATAAATGATTGTTGCCTTGAGCTCACTCTATTTTAAATCTGGAATGAGATCACCACTGTAATTTTCCTGAGCTCTGTTAGGTTGGTTTTATTGTGAGGATTTAATTGTGCCTGAACAATGTCGAAGCTATTGCACTTACATATGTCAAATGGTGCCAAATTAGACATACTCCCTCTGTTCTATATTAGTGCATTTTTAAAATTCAATTTTTTTCTTAAAAAGAGTATTTGTGAACTATTAGTTGTCCCCTCACCTCGTATCTAAATCTCTATATATTTTATCCCTAAATACTTTTCACTTCATACCATATCCTTTTTAAGGAGATAGATTTAAATTATTTTTTCTTGTAACTAATTTGACTTTAGGGTACTAGAAATACACTTGTATTAGATGGAAGGCCGAAAGTATGATTGGTTCATGTCATCCTTATGTGTAAGTATGATCCCCTCTCTCACACACAAGAAAAAAATGTAGACTACTCCAGTAGCACTAGACTAATCTCCGCGGCATGACCAACCAAGAAATTACTGGTCAGATCGACTGAGGCCATTCAAAATGCATGGTACACCTCCGGGTACCATATAGATAAAACCACTCTACATATCACTAGTATCACAGTCTAAGCCAATTAAAATAGGACCCACATCAAGTTTAAATGGGACTCATAACATTTACTTTTTCCCACGCTCCTTTTCCGACGTACGCTATCTCTCCCCTCTTCTCCCCCTCACCGTCGGCCACAGGCGGCAGCGCTCCCTTCCTCGCCGGTCTCCGCCGCTCCTTCCTCTCTCTCCTAGCCGGCCAGGGTGGCAGCGCTCCCTCCCGTCACTTCCTCCTCTCCCTTCTCGCCAGCCAGGGGCGACGGCGCTCCCTCCCATCGCCAGTCTCTCTCTTCCTCCCCGCCGCTCCCTCCTCCCTCCCCACGGTGGGCCCTAGCGACAACGGCGGCGTCGGAGCATGGGCGTCGGAGCTCGGATGCGGTGGTATTGTAGGCGGAGCATGGGGACGGCAACGGAGGTGGCGTGGGCGCCGAGACCATACGCCGGGGCGATGACGCTGCATAGCGCATGCCCCTGACTGCGTCTCCGTCGTTCTCGAGACGAAGTCGCGCGCGCCCTTGCGAGGGCACGACTCCTTCTACAGGGTGAGAAAAGGTAGTCTCAGCATGCTCTCTCCCTCCGACGTGGAGGCTCCGGGCTACTCGCCAGCTGTATGCATTGTGAATGGCCTGGTAAGCCATAGTCAGGCAGGACAGGGACATACAACAAAGCCGAGCTAAGAAAATACTGCTGCCTAGGTTTTAATATATAAATAAATAATTTAGTATAGATTAAAAATATATCAAAAGATTGGTTTTAAGTTCTTTCGTTGTTGATTTTTAAATTTTGTATTAATTAGGTTTTTTCAAAAATATTTGATTGGTTTTGGATAAATGAATCTATGTCTATCACAACCTATGTCCTTATACATCAAAACTAAGGGCTAAGGGCTTGTTTGTTTACCTCTAATTTTTTAGTCCATATCACATCAAATATTTAGACTGTTAGACACTAATTAGAAATATTAAATATTGACAATTAATAAAACTCACCTCATACTCGGGACTATTTCGCGAGACGAATCTATGGGCCTAATTAATCCATGATTAGCGAACGTGATGCTACAATAAACATTTGCTAATCGTGGCTTAATTAGACTTAAAAAATTGTCTAATGAAATATCATTTATTTATACAATTATTTTTGTTACCTGTCTCTATTTTATATTCCTAATTAACGTCCAAACATCTGATGTGATAAATGACTTTAAAAAAAATCTTTGGATTCAAACGGCGACTGCCTACTTCACCACTAACTACTCTGCGGCCACAAAAGACTAAGCGTGTAATGAAAAAGCAATACGAGTGATAAGAATAGAGAAATATCATCGAGATGCATCGGAGGATCTAAAATATGGCACGCAAGGTTTTATTTTAAAGTTCGATTTGGAAAACTCTCCTTGGACTCGATGAACCTGTCCGTGCCCATGTCATGTCCCCAAGACGCCAACCGCTCTTCCCAAGTCTCCACCCAGCAGAGACCAGTGGCACAAAAACAACAGTACGGGAATTTCTCGTACCGAGGCTGCATGTCCACCACTTGTCAACTGTTTAAATTTTACAGTCATTCATCGACAAAACACTGTTGGCTAAATAAATTATTCTCACACTAATAGTAAACTGCTTCTTCCGATTCTTTTATTTAACGCGGTTAATTTTTAAAATTATGTTTAATGGTCTATCTTATAAATTATGTATAATTATAGTTATTTTGGTATAGTTTAATTTATTACTCAATGTACTTTAACCATGACTTGTATTTTTTAATATTTGTATAAAGTTTTTAAACAAGATGATCGGTGAAGCATAGATTAAAAAATTAGTTGAACTAGCAGCATCAAATAAAAGCTGCAGAAAGTACTTACTACTAGTCTATCCAATTTTAAAATATACTTATCAGTAAGTCAGTATGTGTATGCTGTAGAGCGGAGGACGGGTGTTTAGCATTTTAGTTTGCCTTTTGTCTTCTCTAATTTAGGTGGTTGATATTATTGTTTGTAATAAGTAGCTATTTGTTTTGAAATTAAGGCAAAATGTTTTTTTTTCATTGGCTATATTCTTTTAACCTACTTTATTTCTCGGTATTTACATGTACGCTTTTCAAAAATTTAAACAGTATATTTATATAAAAAGTTTGTATATAAAAAATTATTATCTCATATATATATATATATGTAGATTTTTAATTTAAAGTTATCAATTTTATCATTTATATTATTAAAATAAATATAAAAATATATAATATTTTAACTCTCATCCAGTAAAAGATAAGTCATTATCTATAATCCTATAAAGAAGTGGTGACGGCGAATCTGCCACCTACCCAACACAACTTTCTCCTTTTTAAAAAAATAATTAAGACCTATATATCAAACCATTTTTATTAACTCTACTTTAATAACATCCTAACGATATTCTTTAATAAACTTCATTGCAATGCATGGACCACATGCTATCTTTCTCAATGTAGAGCTAATAAACTGGGCACTCCACATAGACGGAACTCATATTGGTGGTATTTTATTGTTTTAATTTATAATATAAAAAATGAACATAAGATAGGACTCACACCTTAACAACTCCAAATCACATCCAATAGTTCTAGCTCTCACTATAGAGAAGAGATAATATATTTTAATTTATATGGGTAGTCCGGTTCATATATCTAAAAGCGGCTTATTCTATTTTGTTTAATAATACCCTTCCATACTAATGAGGTATAATATAAGAGTTATAAAGCCTACTTCTGATTGACGTTCTGAATATCCTAATCCAATTTTAATAATAAAGAAGTATCTTCAATAAAGTTATATGGATTATTTTTTACTCGATGCAAAGGTCGAGAAGACGAAGGGAGTAAACATTTGGGTATATTTGGTTGGGTGAACATTCCTGGATGGAAGATGACCTTTTGGAAGGAAATATTTTCTAAAAATGTTAGATGAGTGTATTCGGTTAAATTGGCTGATGAGCTCGTCCACCTTTACTAACATGTGTTCATTAGTGATGTTTTAGTGATAATTAGCATATTTTATTAATAATTACTAATTATTAAGTTTAAATTAGTGTTAATTAGTGATGATAGATATGTTTCGGTGTTAATTTATACTAATTAAGATATTATATATGTTAATTTATTATTATTATTATTTATTAATAATTAAATATATTCATCTCGTTTATGCCCACGGTATCTAACCAAATAAAATACTAGATCACCTCTCTCTATAGCGTATCCTACAAATATAATATAGATGACCGTATCCCGTATCCGAGAGCAGCAACCAAACGCTCCCAAAGTCTACGGCGCCAACACTCATCAGCCGACACACGTGCGTCGCTCTGACACAAACCCCAATCCCTTCTTTCCCGCTTTCACACGTCGCATCCCGTCGCGTCGCCGCACCGCACATTCACCCCTCGCCTCGCCGCGCCGCGCCGCCCGGCTGCCGTGCCGTCCGGCGAGCCTACTCTGCTCCCTACCTCTAGCTCTAGCTGAAGCCAGCAAGCAAGTGCGAACAGTGACCGAGTCCCGCCCTCTCGCTTTCCTCTCCGGCGGCACGGACGACCAGCCCCACGCAGGAGGGAGTGACCACACGCCACCGCCGCTACAGTCTGTCGAGTCGACGACGACGACGACGCCATCGTCTCGTCCTAGCTAGTACGCGCCATTGCTGTCAGTCCCCTCCCCTCCCTCCACTGTGCTCGATCGATCTCACTCGCTCTCGCCTTCGCCTTCACCTTCTCTCTCCTCCCTCTCCAACACGAAAGCGACTGGGCCCCCTCCTCCTCCTCCGTCGCCCCACGCCTCCTGTCTCTCCCGCCACCTTTTTCTACTTCCCGCCTCCTCCTCCTCCAAGAACGACTCACTCCTGCGCGCGCGAGCTCCAAGAAAGTCCAGACTCCAGAGCAGAGAGTGTGTGTGGGCGCGCGGCGATGGCGGCAATGGCGGTGGAGGGGGCGGCGAGCGAGCCGGAGCTGGTGTCGATCCCGGCGACGCCGAGGGGGCTGTCGACGCCGGAGGGGACGGCGACGCCGCCGGCGGGCGGCGGCGGCAGGAGGGGCGGCGGCGCGACGCCGGCGAGGCGGGTGGTGGAGGGGCTCCGCGGCTACCTCGAGGAGGTCGGCCACCTGACCCGGCTCAACCCGCAGGACGCGTGGCTGCCCATCACCGAGAGCCGCAGCGGCAACGCCCGCTACGCCGCCTTCCACACCCTCAACGCCGGCCTCGGCTTCCAGGCCCTCCTCCTCCCGCTCGCCTTCCCCGCCCTCGGATGGTCAGCCACCTCCATTGCTTCTTCCTCCCTCCTCCTCTGCTCCTTTCCTTGCCTTGCAGATGTGAATTTACTGCAGTTTTATCTCAAACTGTAGTTTTTTTTGTTCTTGTGGTTTTTACTGCTTTGATCTGATGAGCTTATGGTGTTCTTGTTGATTTGATAATTTTAGGCTGTGGTGTGCATTCTATATTCTTGATTTGGACAGGGTAATTGGATTGGATGTGGAATTCACTCAACATTTCATATATTGTTCATCATTGCAGTGCATATTCTCCATGTCCATTCAAAAGATCTACCTCAAACCCCATATCCAAGAGCAGGACATTCTTGCTTTTAATCATGATCTGGATGTGGACTACCTTTTTTGCCACCCTTTTCAACTTTGATGTGCAGGATTTTTCTTTTTTCTTTATTCAGATTCTTTAGATGAAAGCTTAATGTTCAGTTCAAAAAGTTTCAAAGTGGTGATGAATTTCTATTATTTACTAGTACTACTTGTTTTTCGGATTGTGGAAGCTTGGGCGTTCTTACATGGCTGGGAACAAAATGTTTGATGATAAAATATATTTAAGAAAAAGAACACTTTTTAACAAATGCAGAGATATAATTGGAACTGAGAAAAAAAATGCAGATTTTAAAGGAGAAACATCTTGGGTTTTTCAATTTCAAGGATTTATACCTGAATCTTCGGTTTATATGAGTTGCTTTACAAGCACGTGCAACCGCCTCCTCTGAAAAAGCATATATTCAGCACTGAAAGCTAAGGGGACGTTTAGATTGAGAAAAATTTTGGGAGAACCGGATGCCGGAAGGAGTTTTCGGATACGAATGAAAAAACGAATTTCATGGCTAGCCTAGAAACCACGAGACGAATCTTTTGAGCCTAATTAATCCGTCATTAGCATATATTGGTTACTATAGCACTTATGGCTAATTATGGACTAATTAGGCTCAAAAGATTTATCTCAAGATTTCTTCTATAACTGTGCAATTAGTTTTTTGGTTCATCTATATTTAATGTTTTATTTAGGTGTCCAAAAATTTGATGTGTTTTTTGGAAAAAAATTTTGGAAACTAAACTAGGCCTAAACTGTACAATGATTCAAACTGAGGTGGTGTTTAGATTAAGAAAATTTTTTAGAAGAAGTGTCACGTCAAATGTTTGACCAGATGCCGGAAGGGGTTTTTGGACACTAATGAAAAAACGAATTTCACGGCTAGCCTGAAACCGCGAGACGAATCTTTTGAGCCTAATTAATCCGACATTAGCGCATGTTGGTTACTGTAGCACTTATGGCTAATCATGGTCTAATTAGGCTCAAAAGATTCGTCTCAAGATTTCTTTCATAACTGTGCAATTAGTTTTTTGGTTTATCTATGTTTAATGCTTTATTTAGGTGTCCAAAAATTCGATGTGATTTTTTGGAAAAAAAATATGGGAACTAAAAATTCTTTTGTGGGGGGAGGGGGGGGGGGGCATTTTGTGCCTTGCAAGTTGCAAGTGGACACAGTATCAACAAATAGTTTCTCTGGAGTGCATTGTTCCATCTGAACTATTCTACAGTTTTAGTCATATACTAATATATGGTTCTTTACACTGTAGGAGCTGGGGAATAATATCATTGACTATTGCTTATTTCTGGCAACTGTACACACTCTGGATTCTTGTCAAGCTTCATGAAGCTGTACCAGGAAGGAGGTACAATAGATATGTGGAGCTTGCACAAGCTGCCTTTGGTGAGACATGCTCTTTTAGCTACTATTTTGCAAGTCCATTACAATAAATATTTGATTGCTGTGACATGATTTATGCTAATAATAGTACCGAGTATATGAGTAATTGAGTATGCAATGTATATCATGTAATCCTAAAAAGATTTGAGTCAGATAGATAGAGGGAATCTCCAAACAGTATCTTGTGCTCTTCCAATAGGAGACTTTGTTGTTTTTTTGTGGGACAGTGCCAGTTAATTGTACCAGCACTCTCTCATGATTGGGTCACATCTGGATGGCTTGAACTGTCTCCTTTGATGGATCATATATCACCCTCATGTTACAGTAATGTAAAATGTGGAGCCTTTTGCTACCTCCATTACTCTTATCATCATTTTAATCAAACTATTGCAATTGGCAGTTCAGTAATTATTGCCTCTGGTTACACCAAACTGAGAACATGCAATGTTGCTAAGATTCTCTGCCGATCTGATCCATTGACTGCTGAAATCCAAAATCTGCAAGAATGACTTATTGCTAATTATGTTTTTTTTTCAATTCAGGAGAAAAACTGGGAGTGTGGCTATCTCTTTTCCCAACTATTTATCTGTCGGCTGGCAGTGCAACTGCATTGATACTTGTTGGAGGAGAGACCATGAAGCTCTTCTACCAAATAGTTTGCGGCCCTGTCTGTTCACCGAGTCCAATTACAACAGTTGAATGGTACTTGGTGTTCACATCCTTGGCCATAGTCCTTTCCCAGCTTCCAAATCTCAACTCGATCGCCGGTGTTTCGCTCATCGGTGGTGCCACCGCGATAACATACTGTACAATGTCCTGGATTCTCTCTGTCAGCCAACAGCGGCCAACAACAATCTCTTATGAACCAGTAGCATACACTTCTCTTGGTTCATCATTGTTCTCAACCTTGAATGCCCTTGGAATAATAGCATTTGCATTCAGGGGGCACAATCTTGCACTAGAAATACAGGTTTGTCCTCGAGAACCAATTCACAACAGACTTTTAGTACTCTCTAGTTATCATTTGGTGCATCACTGTTTGAATGTGCTGGAATTTGTTAAATTTTTAGGCAACAATGCCATCAACGTTCAAACATCCAGCACATGTGCCAATGTGGCGCGGGGCCAAAGTTGCATATGCCCTGATTGCAATGTGCCTCTTCCCTGTTGCAGTTGGAGGTTACTGGGCCTATGGAAACATGGCAAGTACTTGATCATCAGACTCCTCATTCATCACCCTCATTGTTGCTGCACCTAACACTCTTTAACAATCCTTGGAACATTCTTCCTGTTGTTTTCCATGCCTGCAGATGCCATCAGGAGGGATTCTGACCGCGCTTTACGCCTTCCACAGCCACGACATCCCCCGGGGCCTCCTTGCATCGACATTCCTCCTCGTCGTGTTCAATTGCCTGAGCAGCTTCCAGATATACTCCATGCCGGTTTTCGACAGCTTTGAGGCCTTCTACACAGGCCGAACCAACCGACCTTGCTCGGTCTGGGTCAGATCAGGGTTCAGGGTGTTCTACGGCTTCATCTCGCTGTTCATCAGCGTAGCGCTGCCATTCCTCTCCAGCCTCGCCGGCTTGCTGGGTGGGCTGACATTGCCGGTCACCTTCGCCTACCCGTGCTTCATGTGGATCTGCATCAAGAAGCCTGAGAGGTTCAGCTCAGGATGGTACCTGAACTGGGGCCTTGGGCTGCTTGGCACTGCATTCAGCCTGGCCTTCTGTGTGGGTGGTGTCTGGAGCATCATCAGCAGTGGGATGAAGCTCAAGTTCTTCAAGCCCCCAAGCTAGATTGATCAGCAATTTACCAGTTTCAAACATGCAAAACTAGTACATGTCCGGTGTGTGTTTGTGATATTTTCAGACAATGGAAAAGCATATCCCAGCTGGCCTCTGCATTGTAGGTGTGTTTTAGTGTTTATGAATTATGATATGAATGATATATGATGATGACATATATGGTTTACCTTCAATGTCTTGGCAAGAACAATAGCATTGGTGTTTTCCAGAGGAATCATCTTCCTTCAGTACTGAATTGTATGTACATAATGCTGAACGATGAAATTTTAGCCGACAAACTGTGAATTGTAATATTACTATCATGTAACGATATATCTTATGGTACATGTCTATGGTAAAACATAATCAGTTTTTCATATATTTCGTTCAATAGTACATTTCACAAAACCATGGGTATTTTGGTTTAAGTTGCATAAAATTATAGGTATATAGCACATACCCTTGGTTAATAAATGTTTCAGTTCCAATGTATTGTGCTACGGACAGAATTTGTGTTAACGATCTAAAATTTCAGTAATATTAATAAATTGCTGATAAATGACATTATATCATATAATAAGGTATAAGTAGTTTATTTCCTGCAGTTGTGACTCCCAGCCTCAATTTTTTATACTTTCTATTCTCCCCCTTCCAAAATATGGATTCAAAAATATAGATTTTTTACATGACACCGTTGAATTTTGAATATAAATTTGACCATTTGTTTTATCCAAAAATTTTGTATAATTAATAATTATTTTGTCATTTATTTTATCAGTAAAATATATTAAGGATGACTTATAAGTTTACATATTTAAGAAAAAACAAAAAAAAATCGAACGTAAATCTATAAATCAACAGTGTCAAATAAAAAGATCAAAGATGCACTCGAAATACTAAGCAACATGAACCAAAACTATTATTAGTTTTATCTACAACTTCATTAGATCATACCATTCTTTCAGAGAGCTTCATCTTTTCGCTTATATTTATGCTTGGAAGTCAACATTTAATTTTTTTTATCTCAAATCTGCAATATATTTTTAAAAAATATCAAAATTTATTCTCCTGCCTTGACTATTAGATCCTTAAGTAAACATATATAACATTTTTATTCACAAATTATTTTTTATTTACAAATATACGGTGCAATCATTCATGAAATCAAATCAAATGAAATCATCATCATAGAGGGAAAGCAATGAAAATTCCCAGCGGAAAGCACACTGAAAACAACGATAAATAAATAAATAAAAATAAGCCCCAAAACGGAGAGAACTTTCCCGGAGGCGAGGAGGACAAATTAAGACTCGCTCCCTCCTCCGCTGCCTCTCCTCTCCCTCCCCTCATCCTCCCGCGAGTTCGCCCGCCGCCCCGCGCCGATCCCTCCCTCGCCCTGCCCTGCCGTCTCCGCTCCGCCGCATCCTCGCCGCCACCGGTGAGCATCCATCCAGCCCCGCGTTACGCGGCCACGCCCTCTTTCTCCATCCACGCACCTTTCTTTCTTTTCTTTCTTTCTGGATTCTCTCTTCTGGAATCTGCGTCATGAACCCTAGATAGGTTCTCCTCCGGATCTGCAGGTTTCCCCTCTCGATTTTGATCCTAACCTTGATACTAGTAGCAGTATTCCATGGCTGAAAGTTGTGGCGATGCTTGCAGATTTGCTTATCTGCAGCAATTTCTTGGTAGCTACACGAAAATGGGAGCTCATTTCCGATTATGGTATGCAGATTAGGAGGCGGTGTCGTAGACAAGACAAGCGCCATGGCTTCGTCTTCCGTGTTCAAGGCGATGGCGGAGAGGGCGGGGCCCTCTGTCCGTAAGCAGGCCCTGACGCTGACCGACGCGGCGGCGTCGAGGGTGCGCCAGCTGCTCGGCCTCCGGCAGCGCTCCTATCTTCGTCTTGGTGTCAAGGCCCGTGGTTGCAACGGGTTGTCCTACACGATGAATTATGCCGGTGTGCTGTTCTCCCCCTGCGCGATAACTTGTCGCCTCCGATATATGAATATGCTCTTGGATCACATTTAGTTTTTTTTTTAAAAGACAAGTTTAGATAGGTTGTTCCTGATATTTTTAAGCTTGATGCTAGTTTTTGTCATGGCTTGATCGTGTCCATTACCATTATACAATTTTGCTTTAGCATGTGACAAGATAGGTTAAATGAAGTTTTTGTCACTATCCAGTATCCATATATGAGTTATTAGATTGAGTTCAGTGAGGGAACAAACCTTATGCAATAGTATCTGATCAGGTAGAACTTAAGCATCCAGAAAATGAAATTAGTTGTCAGCTAGATTTCGCTTTCTTTTTTCACATCCTTATTGTCTTTGACTAGATCCAGCTCTCTAGCATCAGCACATATATATTTTTTTTCAATATATTGGCTAAATCCATTGGTCTAACTGCACGTATTTAAGGTCTCAATACTCACTATTTTGTGACTGGACACTGAATACATATGCATGTTTACTTAGAATAACACATTCTTCTTCACCGATTCTGGAAATTGTATTGATCAAGTTAATTTGACTAGTTTATAGACTATCACTAATGATGTAATTTATGGCCCACGATTTATCATTACCAGATGAAAAGGGTAAGTTCGATGAACTTGTGGAAGATAAAGGAGTAAAGATACTAATTGACCCAAAAGCTCTTATGCATGTGATTGGAACCAAAATGGATTTTATTGATGATCCACTTAGGTATGCCTATTTCTAACATGATCTATTACTTGTTTGTACATATTGTCTTCCCCCCTTTTTTAAAAAGGGCATAAGTGATTCTGTTTTGCAGGTCTGAGTTTGTGTTTACGAACCCTAATTCCAAGGGAGAATGTGGTTGTGGTGAGTCCTTTATGACATCAACCAACAAAGGCTCAGCATAGCTCTGCGAGTCTAGTAACAATTTGTTGATTACTTGATGTCTTGATGTATAGCACTATTTTACTATACACCTCAATAGGCAATTTCATTTCAGCTCCATTGAGCTGATTGTTGTTCGGTGCGCAGAATTGATGGTGCTTCTTACCTTTCCAGCTTAGCATAGGCCTTTCCCTAACCATCTTCAATATGATGGCACCCAAGGAGAAGTGCAATTTTCCTCTCTGTTGCAAAACGTGTTTTTACTACACTTTCGGTGCTATGTAGGTACTTCTTGGCACCTTCTGAGTGTAGAGAAGGCTGAGATGCCACAAATTAATACCAGGTATATATCATTTTTAAGGCCTTCTAGGGTGTTAACTTCTTGCAATGTAAAGGTACTGGGACTAAATTACTAAAGTGCCCCCAGTACCTCCTAAAAAGTTGCTCTTTGAAAAAAAAAATGGTACTGTGGTATAATTTGGAGGGGCTTGATTTTCACACCCCCCCCCCATTTTTTTGCTTGAGCCTACACTTGTATGACAAAATTTTAATTTTCAATCTTAAATCTGGAGTTGATTTTGGATTTTTCTTATTGAAGTTTATTTTTCAACATTGACTTTTAAATCGTTAAGAATATGTATATAAAAATTTTATTCACAAATAATTTTTCGTTGTTTGCAAATATGTTGTATCACCCATGTGCACTTCTTAGACCAATTTTGCCCAAACCAATGTACTGTTGTATATTTTGGAGGGGCTTGATATTCAATGGACCCCATTGCCTGGTTTTTGAGTCTTTCAATCTTATTTATACAGGACATAGTTCCTTTAAGCAGTTCGAATAATAGTACTCATTCCAGTCATGCTAATTTAGTTGTAAACACCATCTAAACTTCTATGAACCTAACATAGAATCACAACAGTTTTGATGTCATTCACAACTAAATTAGCAGTATTCTAGTTCTTTTTAGGAGAATCAATTCAGGGACATAGGTGGATGTACTAAGAGCATCCTCAACAGCTCATCCATCCCATCTTCCATCCTAGAAATAGAGTATAAGTAAAAGTTGAGCTCCAGTAGAACATCTATCTTATTATCTATTTTTGGATGACATCCATATTAGGAGAAAGAACCTCTATATTTAGATGTTCTCTCTTCAATCCTCCTAATAGATATAGAGTATGTCATATATAGATGATCTGTTGGAGTACAAAGGGATACGAAGGATGAAAGTATTTTAGATGATCATCCAAATGAAAGATATGGATGACCAAATTTAGATGCCCTAATGAGGAGAATATGGTGGCGCGCGGTAGAACACTACCGTGGGATGGGGAATTGGGGACTCCGTGCATATACATGCAAAATAAGACAAAAAATAATTTATACTTCTTTCTTTTTTTTTCGTGGCCATATTGGCACGAGAGCGGTTATTATTGTCAACAACATTAATATCACTCTCAAATTGTGTGTGTATTGTTAATTAGTTAATCTATTATGAAAAGTCCGTTTTCCGGCTTAGAAGCGTGCTTGTAATTTTTAGTCTCAAATGTGACAACGAAGACAACACAGCTGCAGGATGGTGTCTCCTGAAAAACGAAAAAATAAAAACAAACAATGAAGGATGGTCAAGAATAGTGATAAAGCAGATCAGTTTTCCAGCCTCTTGCTCGAGGATAGGATTAGTTAAAATAGTTCATATTGTTCCATGTTGATAAGGAGGGAGAAATCGGAGTATATATGACACAATTTTGTAGAGTCGTGCTCCCAAATGCACAACATCCGACTAAACATGAAACTATATCCAAGACATTTGCTGATATAAAGGGATTCAAAATGCAACATCTTCTTCATCAAGCCAATTCACTGTAGACAAGTTAAAAAAATCATTAGTTAAATTTTTTGGACAATTTTGTCTAAATTTCACAAACTGCTGAGGTGCGATGGTCGGCAATCGCATTTTTAAAACCACGGATCTAACATCGACCCATGCCAGAATTGACGAAAAGAAATGGCAGCATTCCTATTGCCTACCTGTTGCTAAAGTAATTATGTTTTCTTGTAGTTTCAGTAAACTGGTCTGGTTATATTAACGTAATGTAAGAATATAACATGAACAAATGTACCCAACTTCACCGCCGTCCTGAATACCCTTACCTGATTACTTCCCTTTATTCCACAGGACCCTACAAAGGCTTTTTTTTTCACATATGTAATGATCAGTGTTGGCAACTTGGCACATTTTGGTACAAAATGAGATATAAATCCCATTTCATTTCCTGCCCCTCAAGCACATAAGGCTTGGGCATTAAACGCTATTTTTCATTGCAGATGCCAGATTCAGTGTTGGGGAGAAACTGCTACCTTAACAAGCTAATACTTATGAAGCTAAGAGCAAGTGCCAACTTCTCAAACTAGTCTGAGGACCAGCAGCCCGCGAAAGCATATTTCAGTTCATCTAGTGAACAATGCTGAGCCCTAGCAAATTCACAGCAGCGTCGCTGAAAATTTGCTTAAAAAATAATTCAACGCAAATGGAGCTAGAAGCTTTCTCCAGCGTATTTACTCAATATTTGTTGAAACACTGATTTTATCATCATGGGTTTCCTCCCAAACTGTCCCCAGTACAAATCCAGAACACCCATCGTAATCAGTTGAGGGACAAATACATCTGGTAAAACACATGAGCATCCTTATCTCTGTCTCCACAGCGCATCTTTGATGTCACATCGCAGCAATCTCAGGCAGGAAATGCACGTTCCAGTAACATATGCTGATCTCAATAAGTCCCAGGCCAAGTGCAAATAGTTCACTTTCCAGCAAATTGATAGAAATCACACACGGTCTCCCGGTATCATCAAAACTAGCCTTCAGGACGAGGCCTCTTATAGTCTCTTTCACCTCGCTCATGAGCAGTATCATGAGACTCGTGGTGCTTTGATCCATAGGAATTATACTGTTCTTTCTTAATGTTCATTGGGGCCTCTTGAGAAGTTTCTGGCAAATTCTGCTTGCTGAGGTGTCCGTTGCCTGTTACTTGATCAGCAATTCGGTGATCCTCCTGCTTAATGGTAGTAACATGAGATGAATTCTGCTTCCTCTCCTGCTTTATTTTATCATCCTCAACAGCCAATTCAACACCATGTTCTAGTTGCCTCTCAAGATCATCATCATCATCATCTATTACATCTACCTTCCTAGCAACATCGCCTTTCAGTTTCCTTTGCTTTTCCATTTGTGCTTTCACCTTATCCTTGTCAATTCTATTTACCATCAAGGATGTTACGCTGGAACCATCATTGCCACTGCGATTACCATCTCTTATTTCACTGGAGTTTCCATGCGATGGAAGATTCTGATTTTCTGTCAAGGACTGCTTGTCATGCTGCAAACCATCATTTGCACCGACATCAACTCTACTTCCACTCTGGTTGCTTCTTGTTTTGTTGCTCCTGTGGTCACCATTGTCATTTTGAAGCATTTTCTGGCTCCCAAGTGTTTCCTCAGAGCTGCCTTCAGCCTTTACAGAGACTCGCTGATTATGCACACTGGCAGAGCTCCCTTCAGCTTCATTTCCATGAGATGGTTGTGCCTGTGCTGCACGATTTTGTTCATATAGCTCCAACATTTGGTTGCTAACTTCTGTGAACAAGGAGAAATGCATTATTATCTGATGTAACATGAACCCAGAAAGGAAATGTGTCAAATGATCATGTTATATTATCAAAAGGTTAAATAAACATAACAGCGGTACAAAGAATAAAAGGAATTAGAATATATACATCACGTAGTCAATGCAAATTTGGATTATCCATAGCAACTTAGTGAGCAAAAAATTGGGTTACATAAGAACAAAAGAAACTGGTTTATGCCTTTTCGGACCCTGTCAAATCTCTAATAACTGGCCACAATTTAGGCTTTTTCAGAATTTCTATATGTATCCTAGTCAGCTTTCAACATAATGGTTATCCTTAATATCTTGTTTGGCAGATCCTCACTAAGAAATTTAAGAGTATTCAGCCAAGTTCTGTAAACCATTGCAAATCAGAGGGCCAAAGTATGAAGATAAACCATTGCAGCACACTCAATTAATATATCAACCTTCAGATCCTGAACCCCAACCACATGCTTTGATTAGACACCTTATAATCGAAAGTTTATGGAACGACATGAATTATTTCATGAGACAAGACATGTCCATGGAGATATTCATAGTAGCCTTTGGAAGCAGTGGCGGAGACAGGAGTAGGGCGGCCAGGGCTGCAGCCCTACTCCTATCCTAAATATGCATTGAGATTCCATTTTAAAACTTCAAAAAGTAGAAGATAAAGGCAAAATTATATAAATTCAACTAATTGAAACTAATTGAACCCTATGTTTGAACAAATTCTGGCTCCGCCACTGTTTAGAAGGTACTAGTATAACCACAAGATCCAGGCTCTAGAGTATGCTAGTAATTCATTAAAAAATACTCAATACATAAGCCCCAGACTATGACCCATTTACCGTTGATACATCAGAAAACGGGAGCATGCTGATAAAAGCCACAATTCCATTCCAACAACACCCAGTACGGATTAATCCAGTAGGTAAATCAAAAATTTCATGAGCAACCAATTATCTGTTCAAAGCAGGGCATAGCAGATCAGCAGAAGAGGGGAGGATCTGGACATAGCATCACACAGAGAGCAACCACGAAATGGCCATGCCAGAGGTTGGATGGGGACCAGCACCTCAGTGCCACAGGCCACACTGGAAACCGCTGCATCAGCCTCAACAGGCCTCATGCTTCATCAAGGTAAATCATTCCCGTAGCCATTGAGAAGAGATCAAGAGGACAAGGAAGAAATAAGGGCAAAAGTAATGAAATGGCATACAGTTGGTGGTATTAATTGGTACGTTGGTACCCAAAAAGTCCTGGTACTTTTTGGTAATAGAGAAAATTCCTGTGGAATTATGGAATTTGCTACAATATTTAACACTCCCAATTCTTATTGTCCTTAGCTTTGTTTTACACAGTGTATGACTGTATGTTAGTCTTGGCTCTTCCCCAGGAATGTTGCACAAAGTCCATGTAGAAAACAACGGGTGCAACTTTTAGAAATAAAATAACTGGAAGACTGAAATTCAAATTTGATGTAGGTATGGAAATAGGAAAAATATGCACAAGCTGAATATAAATGTGCACTTTGTCTCTACTACTTAAAAGTGGAGTCATCCATCCTCCCCATCCCACATCACGCAAACATGATCGCTTCAAAAAATCAGATAGAAATCAAGTAGTTTCTTTAAGAAAACCGTTTATTCTCCATGGGCCTGTGCAGTCCATTATGGGTCGTTTTTTTATGGCCTGTGCAGTCCATCATTAGTTATGTAGACTTGTTGCAATTCACAGGTATATTACTAGTTTTATGAACAATGCTAACAATCACCAAACATGGTATCCTATGATCTCAAAATGATTTTTGAATATTTAAGAGTTATATTCCCCTGCACTTCTAATGATTAATTTCTAGTACCTACTGCCTTGTACTACTATGGAGCATACACTACTCTCTTGTAGATGTATATATATTTTGCAGAAAAAATCCAGTAATAGCATCTGTTGATGAATGGTGAAGTTATAAGCTAATGCACTGGAATATATTCTCCCTTGCTTTAACTCATAAAAAAATTAACTAAGCTGCAGTGCGACATTTATTGCTTCAGCAAAGCAAACCTAATCAGCATTTTCAGGAGAAAAGCATGTATTTTATTTTGTTAGAACTCAGGAGACAGTTCCATGATAACAGGAATCAAGTTGAGCCCTTATTTGTATTTAAACAAATGAAATTTTGTTAATGATTTTGCATCGAGGGACCAACCTTCCAGCTGTCTTGGAGTTACGTCAAACTCCTGCCACCAAACCCTCTCGCCATCAGATGGAAGCTTCACTTTGAGAAATTTAGCAGCCAAAAAGATAGCACCTGCTGCAATATGATGAGGCTTGAATTGCAAGCAAAGCGAAGTACGCAGCCTGTACAATATACACTTTTTTTAACGTGTCATGATTTGAGTGATATCACTAAAGATAACAAGGGTATCAATAGCATACCCATCATTCACAAAATTCCATGCAACCTGAGCAAGCGCATTTTGAGCTACTTTAAATTTTCTTATTGCTTCAACCAAAGGCTTGTACGGATGGTGCACATTCAAATCAAACCCAAGTGTTGCAAGTACAACTCGTTCCCCAAGTAAAATAAGCTCTTTTTGTTGATCATATACTTCCTGCAGAGAGAAAGTTATATACCAATTAAAGTATCACAGTAGAAATCACCCTCCGATGCTCGAAGAAAAATAATTCCACACCCCAGACATTCTCCAAAAGCAGGAGATATCATGCAGAGAGAAATGATTTCATTATGCTATGCTATAGTGAGACTGAAAACAATACAGGGCCATTCAATTGCACATAAAATGAACAAAATTGGTGTATTTCAGGACTCAAACCATACAGCCCTATATGGCAGCCAAAGATGGTTTTGAAGAGGAATTAGCTAAGAATGAAAGCATGCAATGGCAGCTATATATCGTCATTTTTTCAGCACCTGAGAGCATCACAAACACATCACGCAGTAAAATCAGGACAGAAGTAAATATGACAGGCATATGCTTTGATGGTACATTTAATCACAACCAACATAATATAATACATGAATAACAACTGCCAGATGTTGAAACATGTTTACATGTAATTTAACATCGCATTCTTCCATCAGCTAAATTCTAGGATTAAAAAATGGCCCAAAATAATCAAAAGAACAATGGGTGATAGTTCTGAGTATAGCAAGTAAACTTTACCAGGAAATGAAAAGCTTAAAATACATAAGTATAAAAAAACTAAATATCAGGCAAAACAGAAAATTCTGCTACCAAATGCAGATCACAGGGAAAACTATTGTAGAGGAAAAAATAATTCATAAAAATACAGTATATAGCAAAAGAAACATCTCGCTTAATATGTTACCCTCTGCTTGATTTTCTGACCAGCAGTTGGATCCTTTTTATGAATAACCTCGTAAGAAACCAGAATGACGTCTTTCAAAGGCCTAGGTGTCTCTTCAACTTTTCCAGCCAAGAACATGCAAACTGTGGCAATTGTCTGTAAGGATAGTCAGTATAAATCATGAGTTATCTCTTTGAAACAGGTAACTGTATATAGGATAACAATTGAACTTCAGAGATTTAAGATAATGCAATAGAAACACGCAAGAACTAGAACCAGGCATAACATGTTTGTGGCCATTTCATGTTTCATAACAATATATAAAAATATAAATCATCATAATAAAAAGGCTAAAAGCTGGAAGGGAAATAGCCATATATAAAAAAACACGCAAGGAGGAACTAGAACCAAGCATAACACGTTTATAGCCATTTCATGTTAAACATGTTTCATATTTGCAAATCTGAGGGTGCGTGTTCGATCTCCAGTGGAGCATGGTTTTGCATCTTTTTTCCCATGTCGTGCATAGCTGCGGACTGAGCATCTTTTTTGCAACTAAATAATTATTAAAATTATCAGATATATCAAGACAATATATTGTAAATTTTAACACCAAAATTTTGTCACTTAACTAAATTCTCAAAATAAATCATTATTATTGTAATTTTTGGGTAGATTATTTCGATTATTGTACAAAGTTGATGAGCAAAAATATTTCCACATAAATATTTTATTTGTCTAAAGTTTACAAACAGAAATATTGAGGTCCAATTAATGACTATTGATTCGCACTAAAATTTCACAGTTTGGTGATCAGTAAATTATTTATAAAGCTGACCTAGATCACACAACATTCAAATAGAGGTGGATTTGTTTGTTAATCAGATACGAGTACATCGTAATTAATATATTATGGTAGACATAATTATGTTAAGAATTCATATTTCTTCTCCACTATTATAAAAATGAGCAACAATTCTGCTAGAAAATTTCTGTCCGTCCTCTAAGAGCGTCGTCCATCATCCACGAGCGCAAGATCAGAGAGTGGGCCATACGCACAGCCCGTGCCGTCCGCATCACCCGTGTGGGCTGTATGCCATCATTTGCCTCGCCTGAGTGGGCCACACGCAAGCTCAGGTCTAGCCTCGCCTGAGTGGACCTACACGCCGTCGTCCGTGAGCGCATGATCAGGTTGATTTTAGAGCTGATTTTGTCTCGCTACACGTTGCCCAAAAACTCAAGGTGATGTATAGCTCACTGAAGTGAGTCGATCTAAGCTCCTACCAAGTTATTAATTCACTCAGTGATATATCTCTCAACTGTGATACTAATACCACATTAATCAATCTATCTTAACATGTACGCATACATGCACGCACGCTTCCCAAAATGCTAAACGGTGTATTTTTTGCAAAAAATTTCTATAGAAAAGTTGTTTTAAAAAATCATATTAATCTATTTTATATTTTTTAATTATTAATAATTAATTAATTATGTAGTAATCTACTACTATGTTTTCCGTGCCAAAGCATAAGTTAACTTATACCCCAGCAACGAACGCGGTCTTAATCATTTGTCTTATTCACAAAATTATGTAATCATTAACTAACTTTTTATGATTTAATTTATAACTGTATAAACTTTAAGTATGACTTATAGTTTTTCATATTTGGATAAAACAAGCGGTAAAACGTAAATCCAAAATTCAACGGCTTCAAATAAAAAACGGAGAGAGTATATTTGGTTGTGATCACTTCCGTAATTCTTTCGACCGATGTTGAAATATGAAATAATTTTAGCTTTCTCCCATTGCAACACACGGGCACTTTTCTAGTTTATATAGAAAAATGCAAATACATCATCATAATATAAAGGCTAAAAGCTGAGAGAGAAATAGTCATATATAGAAAATACATAAGGAGGACTAGAACCAAGCACTGAAAACACTTACTCGTCTATCATTTTTTGCATGGGACTGACGAAGGTAAAAACGGTGACAGAACACAATAGCTGTAGCAATTGTGACCTGAGGCCTGTGACAGAACAAAAGACATAATTATTAATTGAATGATAAAGCCAGCAAACAGAATGATATTATAATTCAAGAATATGAAAAAACTTTTAAAAAAGGATTATTCACATGAGCAGAACAATTTCCATGGCATGCAAAGGGTTAAAATCAATGAGATAAGACACATATTATACCTGCCATATTTTAATAACATACACATTCAATAAGTCATAACAACACAATTACTAGGTCATTATAACAGCCAACCATATAGTTTCAAAGAGATCAAAGAGCATCTTCTGCTTCGATATTGATTATATTCACATAAATGGACCTCACATGAATGCCCACATAAAGGAATAAATAGATTGAAAATAATTATCTGAACAAACAAGACCAAAAAGCAAGCTAAAAGCTTACAAATTATAGCCACAACAAATATACCTCAGTTAAGATTAGCATCCTTTGCAAATAGTGAAGTAGAAAACTAGAAATACATACTTCATGCTAATTTAAGACTACCATGATTAGAAGGGACTGCAAGTTAATATCATCAACAATGAACAAGAAAGTTAAATCAACTACGGATCTTACACTTTAAGCCTCATGCCCAAATCTTGTAGAAAAGTACAGTATGATTTTCGGAGGTAAGACTCTTTCTTTAAATCAATGCCATCCCTCCTGGATGGAGAATTCTCTTCTATTTCCTTTCTGCTGAAATACCATGAAGCACCAAGTTCACCAGTATCTTCATTTCTACCCTGGGTAGTTCTGTAAGGGCTATTTTCTACAATTCCATGATGTGATGAATCACTTGGCATCATAGCCATGTAGACCCGCTCTCAACGATATTCAGAAAGAACTGATGAAGATATTACTTCTGATCTGTTGATAGTGGCCCAAGCAGTCACTGAATGGAGAAGATAAGTAAGTGCTAACAAATTTACTGGGGAGCAAGTCAGACAAATAACATACAAGTAATGATTAATTGTAAAGCACCAATATAATCATTCCATTTGTAAGCTAGAATTAGAACCACCATTTTTTCACTTTCATCTTTAAGATGCAGGCTTCACTCGAGAGCATAAATCACTTTGGATCAATTCCAATGTCTATCACGTATTCCTCCTGATATACAAATCAAGGGTGGCCACCTGATTGGGAACGTGAATCGATCATTGATTTATATTATGTTTGCAAGCTGGTGAGGCCTAGCCCCAGGGATACTCATCAGTCATTACACAAACCCTACTTACACAAAAATGGGATTCAAAGATCTTGCAAACATTCGAGATTGGCAAACAATGTTTGAGCCTGCAGGTAACCCTCCACCCTGTTAGGGATTTAGGGTGCACCCCCATAGCGTGGCTGACGTCCTCCACACGTGTAGCAACCCCCCCCACCCCCCCCCCCCCCTGGATGACGTTCTTTCCCCCCATCCACACAGATCCGCGCTTCGCACCCCTACTCTTCTCCTAAAAAGATGATCTTGAGCCCAATACATCCCGCAAGATCACAGCTTGAACCTCACGTCCCGCATGAAGCCTATGTAGCAATCCAAAATGGCACAGCCGCAACACCTAGGGTTCCGAAATCCGTGGAACCTTACAGCTAGCCCTAAAAAAATGGCAAGACCGCCGCATCTAGGGTTTCAAAATCCCGCATCCTGACCCCGATTCCCCATCAATTTTCCCCCCTCCCGGCTCCCGCTTCGGCAAATGAGCTCATCACGAGAATATCCCACCCCCGGGCGATCGAAAGAAGAGAGGCATCGGCGCGAGGGGGCAGGCCTACCTGGTCTCCCGGCTAGGGTTTCGCGGGACGACGGGGGCGGGC
Source organism: Oryza brachyantha (assembly GCF_000231095.2). Classification (NCBI taxonomy): domain Eukaryota; kingdom Viridiplantae; phylum Streptophyta; class Magnoliopsida; order Poales; family Poaceae; genus Oryza; species Oryza brachyantha. The sequence continues at coordinate 11,895,418 of NC_023174.2, read as the reverse complement.
GGATGGCGCCGAGGCGCCGGGGCGCCGCCCGGGCCTCCGGGCGCAACGCAGCTCCCCCCACCCCGCGGACACACCAAGGCTGCCCACCCTCTCGCCGGCGTGCGGCCGCCGCCTTCTCCTCCTCGCGAGGGCTGGAGGGGGGGGGGGGAGACGGAAGGGGGAGCAGAGGAGGAGGAGGCGGCGATGGCGGCGGCGGCTCGGGTTGCTGCTATCGGGATAAAGCCCAGTGTTGTGGCAAAACCCTAGTCTTCCTGTGATTTTTTTTCCCTTTGTTTTAGAATTTTTTTTTTCCATTTCTGGGGTTCATTGAGAATATCATTTTTTAAAGTTTATCGACATGTGTTGCATTGCATTGATAATGTCTAGTTGTGAATGTTTATTATGATATGTCCGATGATCTATTTATCTGTATGACTGTATGTGGATCGTATGGTCCATCTAGTATTCTATCATGTAATATATTTATCGTTAGAGTTACACATTTGACAATTTTGTACTCTCTCCGTTTTTTTACGCTGTTGACTTTTTTATTTACGTTTGACCTTAATCTTATTTAAAATTTTTGTCCAAATATACAAATTATAAATCATACTTAAAGTTACTTTAGTAATAAATCAAATCATAATAAAATAGTCAATAATTATATAAATTTTTTGAAAAGATGAAGAGTCAAACGTGGATAAAAAATTCAACAGCGTCAAAAAAATCAGAGGAAGTATTACACTTATGATGTATTTCTGAACTTAGAAATTTGATTTCTCTAGTACTAAACCAATGAAGCAATGGAAGACCTTGTTTGTTATACGTATTTTATCTCTAGTCAGTCTCCTATATAATCTACTTTATTAAAAAAAATTATTAAAAAAATATAAGAGTACATATTTTCTTTCTGGCAATGTTTTTATTTGATTGCGTAAAGGAAGTCGATAGACATATCATTGTTTTGTTTTGTTTTGCTTTGCTTTCTTTTTTCTCCTTTCTTATATGCACATATCTATCGTAAATACTTTCTTCTTAAAATAAAAATTTACAGTACGAGACTCTTATACTGCTTCCAGTAAAAAAATATGTTTTTATTTGTCTTGTAGAAGTGATTATTTTGTGCAACTAAGTATTTTCATTTGTTACACAATTCCTAAAATTTGTGTTGCACCACATAATCCCATCTGTTGCAATAAGTGTGTTCATTTGCTGCACAGGAAAAGTTACTCTCGCTCATGCTTTAAATAGATAACGTTGTTGACTTTTTATTATACGTTTACCATTCGCCTAATTCAAAAAATTATGCAAATATACGAAAATACAAGTTATAGTTTAAATACATTTATTAATAACTCTAATCACAACAAAATACATAATAACTACATAAGCTTATTGAATAAGACGAATAGTCAAACGTGTGACGGAAAGTTAAAGGCGGTATCTACTAAAATATGAAGGGGTACTTGTTGTTACCATGGATTCAATTTTTAATATGCAAAAGGATTTTAATTTCTTATAGAAGAGGAGTGGTAATACTGTGGTATAGGTATTTCCATGCTGTTGCTTTGTTCCGTTGTGTGGTACGAAGCACGCCGATGGAATTTTTAAAAAGGAAGACGGCTGTGCTCGGCTCCCCCATAATTTTCCTGAACTGCTAAACGGTGTTTTTTTTTTGTAAAATTTCTATAGGAAAGTTGTTTTAAGAAATCATATTAATCTATTTATATTTTTTAATAATTAATACTTAAATAATCATGTACTAATCTATTACTATGTTTTAGCCTCTCAAACGAACACGGCCGACGTCTGATAATGTATCATTCCACGAACGATTTAGTTGATGATTTTACCTCCTCTATGCCCATATTTTCTGGACAATTACATGCCTCCATATTTTTAGTACCATCAAGTGATGTGGTAGTAGAAATAGATATGAACCACTCTATAAAATTATATAAATGTTTTAGATTTATTTATACTACCATTCGTGCGAGTTGAAAACCATCTTTTTTGACCTCCAGACGAAGCCTCATCCCCTCTTCCTATATAACCGTGGAAAAAAAATAGTGTGGGCTCAAGGGGCTCCATAGACCTAGAGCCAACAGTGGAGCTCGAGATTCCCTCATCCCATGCTAGATCCATCACTGACTATTGGTAAACATTCGTAGATCTAGCCCCCGAAATTAGGGGGTATGAACAAGTTAGATAAAATATTAGTTCGCGTTTATATTGATCTATGCTATAATAGCTTTAATAGAGAAAGCGTGGGATCAAGCCTCCGCCGCCTCCACGTTAAATCTGCACCTGTTGGTAAAGAACATCATATTGGGACTGCACCCTACACTGGCACACATATGAAAATGATTGCGCAAAACCCATAACATATTAGGGTTCATATCCACGGCTTACGTATGATAAAGTGAAAATTTTGTAAGGCACATGTATTTGTCTCTCTTCCATGAAAAGAATACACACAGTGGGTTGTTTTTTATGTGTCTGGTCTCTCTCCCATATAAATAAGCAAAAGAATTCCATGTAAATAAGCAAAAGAAATTATAGTGTCCACTGTCATAAAGCTAGTCCAGGGTTTCAAAAACCGATTTGTGTGTCGAAACCACATGCCAAATGGCATGGCGAGAACCTGATAAATCACGGAGAAACTTAACAAATTTGAATTAAAAAATTTGAATTAAAATTTGAATTGGCACCGATAGAGTCACCGGGTCTGGCGCCGGGCTCGCCGAGGCAGGGGAAAAAGAAATGCTTTGGACGGGAGCCATGGACCAGTTCACCGCACCAGCTGTCACGGAGGATATTTTCCTCCCCGTTGGGCCTCATTGGGCTGAAGTGGGCCTTGATGAACAGTTCGCCTGCTCATATTTTTTTCCATTTAAGCGAATACAATTTACTACCCGACCTCAATTCAATGCTACATGCGTTATTTTTGAAAAAAAAAACTTCACCACTAGGTTCAAGAAACTGAGAACTAAACCAAGAATTTTTTTTCGGAATATTTTCCTTTTTTTTTCAATACGCATGCAGCTGCCGTATTTGGATGCAGACAGTGCTCAAGCAAGCAAGACATAGATGGCCATGGCAGCAGCAGCAGCATGCATTTGTTGATCCACGAGGATACTGTTGGCACCCTACTTCAACACAGGCAAGCAGCAACAAGGGGAAACAAGCAACGTTCTTGCAGCCAGTATATCTGAACTGAAGATGCGCTGCCACCTGCATATACGTATGTTGCAGGCAGTTCCCTGAATGGTACCAAGGCCTGTGCCCTCTAGTACTGTATTATCTTCCCGCGAAGAAGTGAGGCTGCAAACCCACACACTGCCGGTTCTGGGGCAAAACGGAGATTTTGCATGTAACTAGGGTAGGTTTCTAAAATTTTGGTGGCCCATGACAAAACTAGAAACGAGGCTTCTAAAATTTTGGTGGCCCATGACAAAACTAGAAACGAGGCTTCTAAAATTTTGGTGGCCCATGACAAAACTAGAAACGAGGCTCTAAATATAACCTATACTCCCTCCATTGCACAATGTAAGATTTTCTAGCGTTGTCTAGATTTATATGAATGATAAAGAATCTAGACAGATATAAATTATATACATTTATCAATTAATGAATCTAGACAAGACTAGAAAGTCTTACAATATGAAACGGATGTAGTAAGCAATAATCTATATATATACATTAATGTTATCGATGAATATTTAAAGTGCATCAAAAATCAATATTTATATAAGAAATCTAGCAATATCAATCTTGTTGTGGCAGAGCCTCTGAAAATTTCTTCTAATATTTCTAAATAAATGCAAAGACATTGATGACGACCAATATCAATCATATCTCAATTTTCTTCCCAGTTACAAAGAATTGTCTATTTTTTGATGACATGATATGAAGAATGAGCTCATAATTTAAAAAGATAATACGGTGTCAAACTCATACATATATATTACAAAACTAAAAAAATGTAAACTAATAAAATAAACAAGGGAATAGGGAATAACAATCGTCATGCACCCATCATTGCTAATCCTAGATGGAGGCTCCAAAATTTTGGGGGCCAAATACAGCCGCCCCTGTGCCCCACCCTCGAGACCGACCCATGTAACATATACTCGTTCCTCCATATTAGGCTGCATAAAGAATTTGTGATGATTATGTTTTTGGATCAACCGATATCCCTTTGGTATTCTTGGGTTATTCAAAATTAGTTAAACAATATAACCTAAATCTCTCATGCCCTCCCTAGTTATTCCACCATTACAACCTTCTCTCCCATATGCGCCGCCTCTTGCCACCGGGTAGCACCACTATCTATATTTGATCTTCTTGCCGATCATCTCATTGACCTCGTTTTTCTCCTTATCTCTTGGTGTGATTCATCTAGACCGACAACCACATTCTCTTCAATTCGCTTGTTAGTTAGCACCCGGGGGCGGATGTAGCAGGGGGCTGGCGGGGCTCCAACCCCCCTACACGCTAGATCTCCTATGGAAAAGAGGGGAAAAAGAAGAGGAGGGGGTGAAGGAGGGAGAAGGTAACCAGCCCCTAACCTTCGGATCCTGGATCTGTCACTGAATAGCACCCATTCTTCTCCATATGTAAGTATTAGTTGGTAAACCAACCCGCTTTACTCCTTTAACTAAGTATAGGGCTCTTAATTTAAAGATGCACTAGTGTAACAATCTCCCTTCCTCCCCAAATTTACTCAAAAGACCTAGCTAACTCGGTCACCTCACCGGAGAAGCAATCGCCACCAACACTCCACACCACCTCCGGCCTCCTTCCATACCCGAACACCAACTTGGACGGAAGAAAAAAAAAGAAAGGTAAATATATTGACACTTCTAAATTCTATTATGCGGCATGGAGAAAATGCAAAGGAAAAAAACTTGGAAACTGTGGAAGAGCATGAATAATTTGGAGCAATTAGTAGTTATACCTAACTTCTCGTGGTATACTAACCAATATGCTTCAAATATAAATACATGTGCTAATCTATTATACTTATAATTAGGACATTATTTTCTTTTTTTTCCTAGGGCTTTATTGATGTTGAAGATGTCCTATTATCTCACAATTCATTCAAAGGGTTCGATGATATGCAGTCCTGTAAAAAATAGAATGTAAGTAAAGCTCATATACTGTTGTAGTTCATCCCCACTTCATCTAAAAGAACTCACTATTGCTCTTCTTTACATGTTGTCAATAGAACTTAGAAGTCATCGTACTGATTTTGGAAGCTCTTGCTAATCAAATTTTGGACCATCAAAACTTTTGTATTTGGGTTACTCTGACAGTAACTTAGCTAGGTGATATTAAAAGTTTTTTCCCCTCGTTGGATGCATTACACCCAGAGAAAAGTTAAACAATCTAGCTCATTCTATCAATTCTATGTGCAAAATATTATGAAGTGAAGTATAATTTTGTTTTGTTTTTAACTATATTTGGTATATCTTAGAATTTATAAAAATAAGATAAACAAGAGAAAAACAATGTACTGGCACTAAACTTTGAACTGAAGCAATTCAGTTCATGGTCAGTCAAATAGCTAAAGGGCGAATAACATAGCTGAATCTGAAGCATCCATTGTTTGTTGAATGGTTGGATGACTGGTTGCTAATAAAGTTGCAGTCGTTATCCAAATCCCAATACAAAACAAGAGAGATTAGAGCAGGTACAATAGCAGGCTAAGTCGGCTATAAGCATATTTTAAGGAGGTAAGAGAGAAGAGAGAAGAGCAGTGGACTATAAATTTATATCCAGCTGCAACATGGACTCTAAGACACAATGTGTATATGACATGTGGGACATATAGTTCTATAGCTAGCTATTATATAAAATGACTATTGTTGTAGCTAGTAATTGACTATACTATTAAACTTGCTCATCCTTCACTATTTCAAATCCTAGTAATTAGCTATAATTGGCTATACTATTATAGCTAGCTATTACGCCTTTTCAAAGTCCAATGCATATGTCCTCACTTTACCAAACTCCAATACATTAATTGTTCAAGAAATGAAGCCTTTGTTAGACAAGCAAATAAGGGAAGCTAGAATATTTTTATGGGACTGGGGTAGTATTTTTGTTAGAATATAACAATAATATCTAACAAATTAAAATATTGTAAAAATACATACAATAAAAAAATACTTATATAATTTTTATCTTTGTTTAAACTAAATATTTTGAGAGGCATCGATCGTCAAAGTTTTACTGACAAATTAAAGAGAATCCAATATATGCCATTGATAAACACAATTTCCAAAAATCTTCGACGGATACAACTTCTAAGAAATGATATCATACGAACTAACTTGTCCAAGAAATGCTATTACCGTCAGTACTCCGTTAAAGTGACACTGTTAAACCATGTGTAAAGACCATTTTACCCTTGGATGTATAATATGCAAACTGATAAATTATCTGAGTTTTCACAGGAAAAGTGCATACGAAAAAACGTCTCAAAAATTCACCAAATGAAGTTCATGACAACATATACTTCCACTCTTCCAGTATTTTTTTTCTCAATTTTTTAGGAGTGTAGCATCCAAAAAAATTCCGCAAACCAGCAGGCTTTTTCTCCAAAATTAAGAAAATTCACCTCTCATCATCCCTTCTTCTTCCGTCTCTAAACAGTGGCCCCAAGAGACCTAGGGCCCAACCTAGACACACCTATAGGCCCAACATGCACAAACCAAACCATTGGTTAGTCATTTTTGGTAATTGCTAAAATGAATTTTGTTTTATTAAAATTAAATACCGAGCTCGGAAAATTCTAGAGAGTATTTTAGGGCACAGAGAGCATAAGAAAATTATTCCAGTCCATGATGTATTAAAGTAAAATTTATTTTCTTTCTTTACGCCACTTGCTATTTTATTTATACATTTAACAAAAATATAGAAATGGTTTATTTAATAATTTTTAAATCCCTAAGAAACAACAGAGTGTGACAAAGACATGGGTTGGTGTTCCTGTGTTGAAGAGGGTAATTTAGTCATTTTGACAAAATTAAGTGTGTCTAACGGAGTTTAAGTGACGGCGATGGCATTTTCGAGATAAATTGACTTGTACGATGACGTTTCTTAGAAGTTGTGTTTGTCGATGGCATTTCTTGGAGTATAACACTTAATGTCATTTCGTGAATTTTCTGTATATTTAAATACAGAAGGGATATTAATTTCTAGCTAGGATGTTGACAGGCTACTTTGCTATTATAAGGGGTGATTGGTTGATTGCTTCACTTTGCCACGCCACACTTCGTCATACAACAGTTTTTTTTAGGCATGTGTTTGTCGATGCCCCAATTATGTTATGTCACACTTTCATACTCTTAGGTCCCACATGTAATACTCCAGATAACTAGAGCTAAAATTATCACATTTATGGCTAACTATTTCTTGGTCATACTTTTGTCACATGGCACAACTTGCCTAAGTTTAGTTATGGCAAGTTTAGACATCAACTGATCAACCAAGAAACCCTAAATCAACAAGTTGCTTGAACAGAAATACAGCAGTACAGTACTCCATATATACGGGTGGCTACAGGCTACTTTACTTAACAACTCTCTTTTACTTTTTGGGACATTGTACTTTTTGATCTGGCACTTAACACAAGGACTCATACAGTGATGCTGAATAAGCCTGATGAAAGACTGAAACTGTAGTTGCAACAGCAAGGACGCATAGTGACGCTGAATATATATGGCTGCCACCACAGCCACTAACTAATTAATCCATCAAAAGCTCGAAGGTTCCGTCCAGTGATAAAATATTTGAAAATTTTAACTCCATCAATTAAATTTAGTCACTGCGTTGGATGATAATTTGAAGGCATACATGTAAGTTAAAAATCACATACACGTCCTCTCCCAGCCCTATACATGGTGCGCGTATTTGACAGAAAAACAAAAAATCCAACGGTTGATCGATAACAAAAGTAAATTTTTTTTAAGAGGAAAAGTGAAGTTTTGAAACCATGAAGGAGCGGAAGCAAGTAACCGGCCGGACGGAAACCATGGCCAGGTTTCATGTTTTCACGGAGACCTCTAAAACCGCCACCAGCGGAGCACAATCATGATGATCTTTTCATAATTTCTAACGAGTTTTCACAACAATAGTCACGATTATCACGATGATCGCTGTTTTTTTTTTGACGTACCAGAGGCGGTTTTGCAGAGCCAATGACCATGGCGCTATGCCTGCCTTTTTCACCCTGGCGAGCGATCGACCGGACGACGACCGACGACGCAACACGACGGGCGGCGTGCAAGTACTGATGCCGGCGTCAATTGCCTCGTCCCATCCATCCATCACCCGGCAGTCTCAAGCAAGAACAGGAAGGCATGTCGACTACAGAGAACACGGAAACAATACGCCTGCAAACCAAACCAAACCTGAGATGGTGTTCGGATTTATAAAATTTTTAGCAAAAGTGTCACGTTAAATGTTTGACCGATGTTGGAAAGGTTTTCGAACATGAATGAAAAAACAAATTTCATGGCTAGCGGACGAATTTTTTGAGCTTAATTAATCCCTCATTAGCACATGTTGGTTACTGTAGCACTTATGGCTAATCATGGACTAATTAGGCTCAAAAGATTCGTCTCAATATTTTTTTTCGTAACTGTGCAATTAGTTTTTTGGTTTATCTATGTTTAATGTTTTATTTAGGTGTCCAAAAATTTGATGTGATGTTTTTGAAAAAAAATTTTAGGAACTAAACAAAGAACTATCTATCTGCCTAACGTTTCATCGTCTCTGCGTGCGTACGTGCATCGACTGGACTCGATCGATGCCGTTTGCATGCAGGCAGCTATCTATCTGGCTCCGGCTTGTAGCAGATGTCTGTGTTCGGCGACAAGCGGGTACAGGGAGGGAGGGGGACGCGCGCTAGCTCTAGCTTCAGAGTGCAGAGAAAAATTTTAGTTACGCTGCTTCAGTGATACCTGCTCTCAAGCCTAAGTAAAATTTAAAATTTTATGAATCTAGATATGTATTTTATTCTCCATATAATAGCTCAAGTTATGTAAAATCATAAGGATTTTGGCATGTTCGATAGTATAACCATATTAATACTATCCGTAACTGTGCTTATGACATCAATTATTTTACATTATAATTTTATCACATCTTACCTTAATCACCCTCCAATCCCCTTATTTAATGAATGGCACCAAAATAATTTCTTTTCGACCTTAATCTTACTAAATAATCACGAAATAATTATATTTTAAAATCTCATGTAAAAAAATGTGCCTTTGATGCTGCTGGTCCAATTAATGTTTTTGTTGTGCCTCTCCATGGCATTGAGAATTCCGGGCTTCTGGTACTATATATATGTTCATCTGCCTAGCCCAATAAATTATGCATAATGACCGAGTCACCTCTAAAATAAAAATGGGTCAATAAAAATAACTGAACATAACACATACCATATTTTATATGATACTAGTTACGTGCCCGTGTTTAGCAATCGAACGATATTTGACAATAAAATAGTGAACTGAAATGTAGAGAATAATACTTATTTTGCTAGTATTAGCCTAAATTAGAACCTTGGTTGACTCACCGATGTTAGCTACTGATTTGCTTCAGCTTTCGGACTTTGATTAGGTAATAATGCAGGGAACGTGCCAGAATTACCTACATATATAAGAAAAATATAATAATAATAAAACCGATCTGAAAATGCATTTTTATTAATTAGCAGGTTCACTATTCAAAACACTACCTTAGTAGTTATAGATAGATTCTTGCTGGGACAAAATATATGCAGAGAACGAGTACTCTATGAAATTATACAGTACGTATTAGCGTGAATTAGAGAGGCTTTACTGAGCTTAATTTGTTGGGTGGTTTTTCAGAGAAGGAGAGCACGGGCTTGCTCATCTTTATACTTGCAGACTGTCGTGGTGACGATGAACGTGTGATCGATGATTTGAGCACATCGTACGTGCAGCCACATGACTGCGTCAACCAGGAAATTGTCCTAAACAACCGCTACCGAGAGAAGAGAACCCCAAGAAAGCAGGGTTCAAGCACAAGAATCCCTAAAAAAGAAGGTCACAACTTTACCCCCCCCCCTCCCAAAAAAGAAAACCACTCTCAAAATTCCAAAATCCAGACACAATAATCGAGTAAACCAAAAAAATTCATTAAGGCATTTGTTACTATGAGAGAAAATGGCTAAATAAGGTAAAGTATGGGGCTGCTTGGCCGGCCGGTGAGTGCGAACGCCAGCGGCTACGGCGTGGATTGAGCGTCAGGGGAAACGTGGTCCCATCATGCCGAGGCACGCGTGCGTCGATGAGGAAGCGGCGACCAGTGGCGGCAGCGGTGGCTAAGAGCAAGTATAATAGTAAGCTGTAAATTGGCTAAAAACTTATATGGAGTAGAGAGGGGAGAAGAGAGTAGAGAAGTGGATTGTAATCTTGTAATCTTGTAGCCAGCTTGCACACGAGAACTAAAAAAACTATATGAGAGAGTGAGGGAGACATGTGGTTCTTACATTAATAATAAAGAGTTGACTATTATATAAGTGAACTAAAAGAAGACTAAAAAAGCCTTATAGCCAGCTTGTTGGCTCTATTATTAGTCTTGCTCTAAGGAACACTAGCTGGCGGCGTGCGTGCGAGTGTGAGATGGAGATAGAGGGTTAAGGTTGCGTGCATGCGACTGATGTTTGACTATTTCATCTTTTCCGTTTATTTTTTTTGGTAAGGATGTGCAATGTGTGACTATTTCTTTTTCGTTAATTTTTTTGTTTACGATGATTTGTGGAACATAAACAGAAGCAAAATAAAATAGAGGTGTTAATCGCTGATGGTGGGTTGGTGCCTAGTGCTAGCTAGGCCATGGCCTAAGGGGTCTGGGGTGTGGGGGCACTGTGGTCCATAGCTAGACCATTGGGCTCACCCTGTTCAATACATGGTGCTCTCGATTTCTCATTATAAAAAAAGAGTATTTTATCATTTTATTTATATCGGTAGAATTGTAATTTTTGATTGAGTAAGCTCAAAAGTATAAGACATAGCTTTTGTCTTCTCTATTAAAGCCTTTCTTTCGGCATAGCCAATTTTGACTTTTATTTAAAGCTTCTTATTTCTGTTTTTGCCGCTAAGAATATATAAAAAAAATCTATCGTACATAACATTTTTATTTCATTATCACAAAGGGTGGTTGTTCCTTAGTCCGATCACGTCCAATCCCAAAGCATATAGAGAGAGAGAAAGCCTGATCTGATCTCTCTCTTTCCAGGGTGAGAGAATCAGAATCGAACTCAAGTCTTTCCAAGCCTCTAGCCAGATGCAACAGCAACCAGAAAGCAAAACCACCTTCTTCTCTCCTTTGTTCTGATGCCATTGGAAAGGATGGATGGCATTGTGTGTGACCGGCAACTAAAAGAGTGCATTTTTCACTGGTTACTGGTTTTATGGAACGTTTGACTGTCTGTTTTATTTCAAAAAATTATAATTAATATTTTTATTGTTATTAAATGATAAAATATGAATATTAATTTATGTGTCACTATTTTTAAAAAAATATAAGATTTTCAAATACAGTTAATTTGGATACAGAAATCCACGAAGCAGTTAATTTGGGATGAAGGTAGTACTTGTGAAAATTTGGTGTACTAAAATAAGCTAGGCTTTATTCACCTGTAAAGAGAATTTGATGTACCAAATTTGGGACTATTTATTTCCTCATGAACTTTTTTAGTCCCTGTCACATCGGATGTTTGGATACTAATTAGATGTATCAAATATAGACTATTAATAAAACCCCCATACTCTGGATTATTTCGCGAGACGAATCTATTGAGCCTAATTAGTCTATGATTAACGAATATGATGCTACAATAAACATTTGCTAATCGTGGCTTAATTAAGCTTAAAAAATTATCTAATGAAATAGCCTTTATTTATACAATTAGTTTTGTTATCAATATATATTTAATACTCCTAATTAACGTCAAACATCCGATATGACAAGGAAAAAAAAGTCCCTGAATTCAAACAGCCAATCAAATGGAGTATAATTTTATGCAGGAGTGATGTGAAATTCCATCTGCAGACAGTCTAAAAGATTTGCAATCAGTACCTTGTACCAATCCAAAGGTGTTATGCCATCTTTCTCTAACCCCACTCTCAGTCACCTATATCTTTGGAAGTATGGCCATATACGTGAAACCGAAGGAAGGGTTGTTCTTTTTTTTTTTTTATCAGAGGAAGGGTGCATCCTTTTCCCGGTACAAAAACACTTTGTTTTGGATATATACTGTAATTAAACTTTTTTGAACATTAATTAACTTCTTTTCGAATACGCACACTTCGTCTGTTCTTAATTTATTGTTTAGAATATCAATATATGGTCTCCAATTAACACATCATTATAATTAGTTTCACTCTGGACTAGAGCTTTCCCATGGTTTTCATTCTGGACGAGGATTTTCTTACATTTGGTTGCGTAACGGTTCATCCCCACTGTCATGTGCCAGCCGTACTGGTGCTCAATAGCTCCAGATTGTAAGGAAGGGAAATATTTATCGGTTCAAAATGAAACATAACTTAAGATGGCTTCAAAATTAAACTTTGGTACCAACCCTTTTGTGCAACTTCCTCTTGGCTTTTTTCTAATAGTATATTTATTAAAATTATTGATTAGTAATCATTCCTTTATTTATTTGATGTCATTAGCTTTTAGATCTAGGTTTAACCATTCATCTTATTTAAAACTTTTGTGCAAATATACAAAACTATAAGTCATGCTTAAAGTGTATTTAGTAATAAATCAAACCATAAAAAACTAATAATTACAAATTTTTCAAATAAGACGACTAGTCGAATGTAAATATAAAAATCAACGATACCAAATATATAAAAAAAATGAGAGAGTATGACAGTAGGAAGCATCTTATATTATTAAATGTCGAACCTTGGCATTTTATTTTCTTTTAAGTTTTGTAGATTTAATTGTGTGTTTTCTAAAACAACATCTATTTACTTATGAACAAAGAAGTAATCTAATTTTTTTTCTCATATTACTAAACTTTATAGTTTATATATAAATAATGTTTGGAAGCCAAAAAAAATACATTTCAAAACTCTACATTTTCATGACAAAAAGGGAGAGTTTGGTAACCAAAATGGACATTTCAGAGCTCTCTCCCACCCACCTTTATAAGCCACTTCCACACCTATCTTTCATCCATCCGGCGCCGTCCACCCACCATGGCGACCTTCCTCTCGCCGTCGCCGTCGCCGTCGTCGGGAGGAAGCAGCAGCAGCAGCGGTGGCCGCCGCCTGTCGGAGATTCTGGAGGAGCAGCAGGAGCCCTTCTCCCTCGACCTCTTCCTCCTCGACAAGGGCTGCTCCCCCGCGCTCCTCGACGCCGCCGGCGCCGCCTGCTGGCCGAGGAGCAGAGCGGCCGCCGCCGTCGCCAGCGCGCTGCGGCCGCGCCGCTCGGCGCCGGGCGGGCTGCTCCGGGTCATCGTCTCCAGGATACTGCGCGCCAAGAAGGTCGGCGGGAAGCGGCCGCGGGCGGCGGCCATCGATTGGAGCGGTCCCAAGAACGCTGCAAGGCCGCCGTCTCCTTCCTCTCGCCGAGTCGGCGGCGCCGTCGAGGCCGACATGGAGGAGGAGGAGGAGGAGGAGGAAGACGACGACGAGTCGTCGAAGCAGCTGAGCCCCGTCTCCGTGCTGGAGCAGAGCCCGTTCGAGCCGGCGTCCCCTGCATACTCCAAGAGTAAGTATTCCAACGCACTGATCAGCTCCCGTCTCTTCCGTCTCCGGCGTGGCGGCCGGCGCCATTGACAACCTCGTCGATCGCTCAGAGCTCACACTTCTCCAATCCAAACCATCGCAGAGGCCATAGTCATCTTCAGGGAGCTCCTGGCTGCGGCCTACACGCCGGCATTGCCCGACCACCCCACCAGCCACAGCAGCAGCACCAGCACCAGCAGCACGCCACCGAACTCTCCGGCGCCGGCGCCGTCGACGAGGACCAGCCCTACCGCGAGCTCCGCCGCCGCTTCGCACTGGGAGGAGACACTCGAAGCAGAGCTCGCCAGGGTGCACGGCCTCATCGCCACCGAGATGGCTGCCGGCGGCTGGAGCGTCCTCTCCTTCAGCGACGCGCGGCGGCACGTCGGCGCCGAGGTCGCCGCCGCTGTGCTGGAGGCGCTGACGGAGGAGGCGGCGGCGGAGCTACTGGCGGCGACGATGCTGACGTGGAACGGACGGCCGCGATGCGATGGTGACGTCGACGCCATTGGCGATGCTGCGAGGTGTGTGGTTGGTGCGAGCTGAACTGCTGATGATGTTGATATGTGTTTACTTTAATTTAACTTAATTAATTTTCTTTTGTTTTTGTGGATGATGATTATGTAGTTGATGTGTATTAATTAGTATATGGTTAATCATGAGATTTTTTTTGTTTGGATTGTAGCAGTAGTTGCTGCTATTAGGACTGCCTAGCTACCACTGTTTCTTGGCATAGTGAGCTATCTCTTTTGCCAAAATTATTAGATTGGGAGAGTTGTATATATCATATATTTAACACAGTTATGAATTAAGAAAGAATGCAAAAAAAAATTGTTGCAATGTTCCTTATGAAAAAACTATGGCATGCATGATTTTGTTGGTGTGAGCGTATGGTGTACGATTTGAAATCAGTCAAATATCTTTCAATTTGAGAGATGTTTCCATAAGCAAGTTATTGGGTTTTTTTTGGTAACTTTTCACTCAACACACATGCAAAAGAAAAATCTAGGTGAGTGAGAACATGTATTATTTCCTCTAAAAATGCATTATTTTCTCTCAAAAAATGCATTATTTCCCCCAACCTGCTAAATAATTTTGGAAAGTGGACCATCTCTCAATTTCATCATTTATTTGAAGGACAAGTTTCAACTATTTGGTCGATCCTCTTTATCATATTAATTATTACTCCTATTGCTTTTTGGTATTATATGATCTGGGCAAAATCTCTGTGCCATGGATATATGCAATTTTCTCAAAAATAATACCACCACAACATTTATCTGCTGTGTCAGTTCCGAAAGAAAAAACAAAATAGAGCCCAAGCAAATCACACTATCACACATGGAGTCTCCCATCGGTCTTATGCTGCCCCGGACGTTACTATTTGACGTTTTAGACCATGCAGACGACTTGCACCCGCTCTTTTCTCAGTTCAAAACGCCTTCTGTTAATATTGAATGGAGGAAATATATTACTCTCTCGTCCTAAGGCCATGTTTAGTTTCAAAAACTTTTGTCAAGAATCTTTAGACATTTAAATGAAACATTAAACATAGATAAAAATAAAAACTGATTACACAGTTATGAGGGAAATCGTGAGACGAATCTTTTAAGCCTAATTAGTGTATGATTAGCTATAAGTGCTACAGTAATCAACATGTGCTAATGCCAGATTTAATTAGGCTCAAAAGATTTGTCTCGCGACTTCCAGTTGAGCTATGAAATTCGTTTTTTTATTCACGTCCAAAAACCCCTTCCGACATTTGGTTAAACGTTCTACGTTACACTTATGTCAAAAAATTTTGGCAACTAAACAAAGCCTAAAACAAACCAATCTTTTACTTTTTTACCTATAATGTTTAACTCTGCGTTTTATTCAAAACTTTTTTACGATTAATAATTTTGTTTTTATTAGATGATAAATCATGAATAGTACTTTATGTGTGACTAGCTTTTTTTATTTTCTTTAAAAATTTAAATAAGACGGATAATTAAACGTCGGACAGAAAACCAAAAAATTGGTTTGTTCTCGGATGGAGGGAGGATATTTGTTCCTTTTCGGATATTCATGTGTAATTAAATTTCAAAAACCATCTCAGCAGGACAACCTACCTTTTTGGTGGTACCAGTACGTGAACCAACGATGCACACGTGTGGCAGGGCAGCGCAGCAAGTACGGATGGGGATGAACTGACGACCCACATTTTTCCTCAAATGCTTACGTTTATAACTTAAAATTTAATTTTTTAACCTAAAAGTTAAAGTGAATTTTAAGTTTTTTATGACAGTTTTTTAATCTTGATTTTTAGATCGTTGAAACTACATAGGTAAAAGCTTTATTTACGAATTATTTTTTATTTACAGCTATACCGACGATCAGCCCTGAGCGAGCGAGTTAGTGAGTACTGTTACTATACTTTGGGCTGAAGCAAAGAGAACACATGTATCTGGCTCATTTGGCCAATCGATCCTCACGGACGCACAGCTAGCCCATCGACAGGGACGTCCGAGCTACTTCGTCTTCTACTTTGCAATTATACTGTATATATAACACACACTGCTGCAAAACGCTTCTGTATGGGTGGTGTCGAAATAGCCATATTTTTACAGATATGTACTCTACAACTAATAAGTAGTCCATTCGTTTATAACGTAAATTTTTCTAGCTTTTATTGTATTTATATTATATAGATACTCATAGAGCCACCTCCCGGATAGATGGAGCGACCGTCCAAGCTCCGTCGCTGGTATTTTAACTGTATTTATGTTATAATACATGTAAAGCTAACACATCTAAATATATACAATAAGCATAGAATTGATTGATGAATCATGAATGAATTTAGAAAAAACTGAAAAACACGACGATATGAAACAATGAAAATATACGCTACTATTGTTACGAAATGCAATGATGTATTTCCGTTTTCAGTTTTTCGCTTTTGCCTTTAACAAAAGAGGCGCCTATATGGGATGCATCATGTCAGTATTTGCTGAGAGATGACGCCATTTTAGTGATCCAACGAGAGAAATGGATAAAGATAACAATGTATATATAGATGGGTATGGGTGTTGGAATTTTTAGGTGGAAAATTAATTTAGGACATTACTTCCAACAGTGGTGGTACCATGAAATGGTTTAATGTTGTTCCCTCGCTAAAGATGAAACGCTGGAAACATGATTTTCATTTGAACAAGTAATACCATTTAAAGATTTTTTAGATTCTGCGTCTGAAGTTGCCTAAAATCGCATATTATGTTTTTTCTAAATTTTCCTGAGTTATAAGTTTACTTCGTTAAATTTTGTACGCTAGAACAATTTATTGTTCAACAATCAGGGAGTGACAAGTTATAGGGAACTGGTGAGAACTATTGGACTGTGAGCATCATAAGCGACTAGCAGCCCCCGCTTTTGCTTATGTGTATAAACCAAAATTTAAATGTTTGATCTTAAATTTGGAATAAATTTAGGGTTTTTTATCGAACTTTATTTTCAGTCTTGGCTTTTAAATTGCTATGAACATATATATAAGTTTTATTTATAAATTATTTTTTATTTATAAATATATCGTTTGACTCTTTCTAAAAAGACAAACAATCACCCCTAGGAGTTTGAAATCTACACCACTCAACTTTTTTTTAATTAGCTCCACTTTCCCTCTTTCTCAATCTTCAATTTATTTTGAAATTTTCTTGCCATCAAAGTAAAGGGTGATCCCGATGCCTTGAATTCAACTACTTTTTAGGACAATTGTATTATCATTGAAGAATTCCTTACCACAAAGCAACACAGAAGCCTTTTTTTTTAATTAAAAAAACTCTCTCGATGTTCTTTTCAAATCAAAATAGGATATTGGGACAGAGTGCCAAGAAGCCAAACAAATGTCAGTGGCTGTTTGGATCCCGTGATTTTTTTAGTCCTTTGTCACATCGGATGTTTAAATGTTAATTAGGAGTATTAAATATAAACTGATAACAAAACTAATTGCATAAATAAAGGCTATTTCACTAGATAAATTTTTTAAGCCTAATTAATCCACGATTAGCAAATGTTTACTGTAGCATCACATTCATTAATCATGGACTAATTAGGCTCAGTAGATTTGTCTCGCGAAATAGTCCAGTGTATGGGGTAAGTTTTATTAATAGTCTATATTTAATACTTCTAATTAGTATCTAAACATTTGATGTAATATGGATTAAAAAAAGTTGAGAGGATCCAAATAGTCGGTGAGAAGCGGAGAACAAACCAACCGGGTAAAAGGCCTATATATGCAGGTGTGATTGTTGGCTTTTTCGCCAAACTGACATATTTGAAAGCGAAAATTAGATTTTAAATAAAACTTTTATATGTGTATTGTTAATGATCTAAAGATAAGACTAAAAAATAAATCACAATAAAAAACCTAAATTTAACTGTGAACTTAAGCTTGAAAATTTAGATTTTAGCCTATAAGACTAAACATAAACGGAAAAAATGAGGGCGAAAAAGATATTTGGCAGCGTATACCCCTTCCGTCCACAGTGTTTGATATTCATGTAATGTTTTTGCTGCACCGAGATATATGTAAGATAATTTAAACGGCTTCAATCAAGACGCAGGCATAACATGCACACGCTCTAGCTTCACGATGCATGCATATGCCACTACTGCAAAACTGATTTATGACAAGCAGCTACGTTAAGCCAACCGACTGGGAAAATAATTTACCAGAGAAAAGATAAAATCCACTACTGCTGATCTAGTGCGGTTGTTTTTTTTTAAAAAAAATATTGATGAATCAGTGAGCTAATTAAAAACTTCACTACATCTTTCACACAAATGGAGTACAGAAGATGTTGAATTTATAGCAAGGTAGACCACAAACAATCCAAATATCATTTTTTAAAAGAAAAGAATCTGAACAATTATCTCCGTTTCACATTATAAGATTCCTCGACCCCCATAAATTTATATGGATGCTAATTAATCTATGCACACATATAAAACATTACTGATTCATGCATGAATCTGGCCAGAGACATTACTGATTCATGCATGAATCTAGCTAGAGACAGTTATAATGTACTGTATTTGTATTTTAATAGATAATGCGGTTGACCTTTTGGTATACGTTTGATCATTCATTTTATTAAAAAATATAATTATTATTTATTTTGTTGTGATTAGATTTATTTCCAAATATATCTTAGCTACAACTTGAATTTTTTGCATATTTGCACAAAAAATTTAAATAAAACAAATAATAAAATATGTGATAAAAAGTTAACAGTGTCACGGAAGTAGATTGCAAAAGAAAAACGGACTTTTCACGGTGGCATCACCAACAGAGAAAGGACAAATTAAGGAGCGGCAGCTGGTTGGGTCTGAAAAGGCAAAATGAACCGTGAAAGGAAGAAAAAGAAGGCTGCTGCCGCATATATGCTCCATGTCTCGTTTGTCTCTAGCCCAATGGTCGACATTAATTTCTTGTTGGATCGTTTCTTGATTCCTAGTCCCTTTTTTGTCTGACTTGATCGATCATTGGTTTCGCCGTTCTGTTTGTTATATTTATGATGCACCACGGCATCATGGTTTCGTGTTTTCCAGGAGAACGTATATACGATCGAAGAGACCAGGCCTCCATCGTTTCACAGTTATAACTGCTTATATGCCAAAATTTAAATTTTAGAACTTAATTTTGAACTTGATTTTGTGGTTTTTTTATTATGGTTTCTTTTACACATTTCGTTTTTAAATCGCTATGGATACGTATATAAAAGTTTTATCTGTAAATTATTTTTCGTTTGCAAAAACGCGTTTTCGCTTATTCCTCCGAAAAACGAAACGATGGGAGCGACATCGAGGTACTACTACGTATTTCGTTTTCTTAGCTAGTCAAAATGAGGACCGTATTTATTGGATGAGAATTTGGCAAGGTTAATTTGCAGTTTAAATGTACATGCACTCGTCTCTAGTATGCTGTCCAAACTCTTATTTGTAAAACTGCCGGTCGAGCTGTTACAGAGAATCGGGTCACTGATGTAGACAATCATCTATAAAAGATCCTCATCCATTACAAATGTGGGACATCTATACCGGTTTAAAAACACGAGTTGTCACTGACAGCAAAACAAAATCAAAAAGAAAAAGGAAAATATATGACACACATATACAACCCATCGCACTCATGATCTGCCAAAAATTTGAGGATCTGTGCTAGTGTAGTTATAATGTTTCATGCCATAATCCACCGACAAGAGATGAGGTGAATTGTGTGCAGCTTAACTAGTTAACTTCCTTTTGGTTGAACCTATTGACCTAGCTAGGTTCAAACCCTATATAGGATGTGCTTGTATTTATGACTAATTATTTATTCATTGGCGAATTCTACCGAAAACATCGTTAGGGTACGTTGCATTAAACGATCTACTCATACTTAATATGATCGATATTTTATTAAGAAATCACAGAATTTTATGATTCAGTGGTAGACGACATAAATATTTGTGTCCATAGAGCCTAATTTTTAGAGGTGTTTATAGGGGTAGAGCATGAGTGAGTTTATAAAGGTGAGGTGACTAGCTATGAATACAACTACAGTAATGCCAGGAAGAACAAGCAAGAATGTATATACAAAATAATTCTACATTTGCAACTAAAACTAGTCCATACTCTAGAAGCAACTAATGGGCACGTTCGAAACCGATAAGGAGGAACGCTTTTTCCTCTTTTTCCGTGTGCACGCTTCTCAAGCGATTAAACGGTGTATTTTTTTAAAAAAATTTATATGAAAGTTGTTCAAAAAATCAGATTAATTCATTTTTCAAGTTTGCAAAGGCTAAAACTCAATTAATCATGTGCTAATGATTTTCTTCGTTTTATTTGCGCTGATTAGACATGTTGGACACGTCAACTTCGAACTCGCCCAATGTCTTTTTGGTGAGGTGACTAGCTATGAACACAACTACAGTAATGCCAGGAAGAACAAGCAATAATGTATATACAAAATAATTCTACATTTGCAACTAAAACTAGTCCATACTCTAGAAACAACTAATGTCTTTTTTGTAGAAACTAGCTAAATACTCGTGCTTTGTAACGAATAAATATGAATTGTATGCATATTAGTAGTGTTTGACACAAATCACTTGTGACATTTCCAAAACAATTTGACACCGTAGATTTGTAATGTGTTTGTATAATAAACTTGTATTTTGTTAATGAAATAGAGACAATATATAAGACTATTTTGTAATATTAAAGTACATCAAGTAGTTGGTAAAAAAAATATAACATAGCTGGTGGGGCCATTGTCAATTTTTAGAAAAAGAGTATGGATAATGGAAGTACCATTGATTAGAAGAGTATAGATAATGGAAGTACCATTGATTTGGACCACTGGTTAAACTCTAAGTTAACTCTACAAGGTACTCCAGTATCATTCAAGCAGCTCTGGGCCCACACCTCTTTGTACATGTACGTACGATGTCGTGTCTACGACGTAATTAAGTGGGCCACTATTTTTGGGCGAATTAAGAGCGTCCCCAACAGCTCATCTAAATTTGGTCATCTATATCTTCATTTGGATGATCATCTAAAACACTTTTATCCTTCATATCCCTTTGTACTCTAACAGATCATCTATATATGACATCCTCTATATCTATTTGGAGGATTGGAGAGAACATCTAAATATAGAGGTTCTCTCCGAATATGGATAACATCCAAAAATAGATGATGAGATAGATGTTCTGCTGAAGCTCAAATTTTACTCTTCATCCTCTATTTCTAGAATGGAGGATAGGATGGATGAGCTATTGGGATGCTCAACCCGGCCCCAAGCGTTACACGTACTAAATTATCATTACAAACATTGTTGTCGCACTTGAATCTTAGTTTTATGTAAGTACCAACTGATTGAATAACTTTGTTAGTGAGAAATTTGTGAGACTTTTAAATACGTGCAGCAGAACTTTTCAAATTTTACATACATTAAAATTTTGAAGTGAACGCAGCTCAAACTAATTAGGTTGATGATGGAACCTGACCATCCAGACTCAATTACCTTACTTGATATGGATACTCGTATTTACCGCTAATTATAACTCTATCTAATTATCAATGGCTCTTAGGCATATGTTTAATTATATCTTATTTCAATTTTTCTGTTAAGATATAAAAAATATAAGTGAGGCTTAAAATATACTCAATGATAAATCAAATCATAAGAAAATAAATAATAATTATATATTTTTAAATAAGATGAGTGGTTAACGTAGATGCGAATGATTTAAAATATAAAAATAACTATTGGCAAAGCGACGGCATATGGAGGGCAGGTCTACTACACGAGCCATCACGGCATATGTGACAGCCACGCGAACACGATTCCTGCTCATGTACGTAGAGGCTATTTTTTTCTTATTATTTTTTACATTTTGATCCATTCCTTTATGTTTTATGGTTTTTTTTTAAAGTTAGAGGCCACGAGAGTATAGATTTTTGAGTTAATTTTTTTAAAGAATTAAATAGGGTTGTGAAAGAACTCATGGGCCTTACCCATTCCCATCCTTAGGTATGGATATGAAGAAGACTCCTTAGGTCCTAGGGATGTTAACGGATTGGATAATATCCGATCTAATCTGATCCGAATCCACTTGAATTGAGGATGTGGTAGGGGTTTACAACTATCTGGCGGATATAGAGTCGGATTCGGACAGTGAGTTGCGGATTTGGTGATGTGGTATTGTGAATATCCGGTGGATATGGATTATCCGATTTTCTTACCGGATTATCTGATAGACAATTTAGCAGATAATCCGAGTTTTTAGCCCACAAAGCACTCAATCAAAAGGCCATCAATAACCCAATATTTTTAATTCAATATTGAATGACAATGTATTTATTACATGTACATATCACGTCCAGTCGTAATAATCCGTTTTCGAGCCGACTCTGCACCATTTCTGACATCCGCAACAATACGCATCCGTATCTGCATACGAAAACATCCGCACCCGCTTAAAAAATATGGTTTAGTATATGGTATGACAACTATCCATTTGAATTAGCTCCGTTAACACCTGTCTCCCTAGGTATGGATATAACGAAGACGATAAGAAACTAAACGACATTGTGTGTGAGAGTATAGTTGCATGCGCACGCGCACGTACATACGTACGGCATCTCTAAATGACTTTGCATGGTGTTGTTTTATGTATGAACATTGCACGCAGCACGCCGCTTGCATGCGGAGGCCCGCAAGGCGATCAGGCTAGCTCGTCGATCTTTTATAAATTAACATTTAATATTTTATTTAGAGTTAATTTGATGATTTTTATCATAATTTATTTTTGACACGTTGATATTTAGATCACAATGTAAAAGTTTTATTTATAAATTATTTTTATTTACAAGTATATATCGTTCGTTACCACTGTCAAGAGGTTGGTTCGTAGGGTCGTTACTGTTGTCCTGTCTCGATCGCCTGGCCGACCGAGGCCCATGCATGCAGGACCATCGATCTTTTTATCATTGCATTCGTGCACGAAGGTGAATGTGTGGTCCTAGTTGGCAAACTACTTCTTTGTTTTCGTGTTAGACTCTCAATTAATTAAGTGTTTTTCCTACAAATGAGAACAGGCTAGGTAGCCATGGCAAAAAAAAGGAAGGTACTAGTGTGTGTGTGCCGGTTTGGGGTTTTTTTCGTTAGGTGATTGTAGAGGTTCGCGTTCCTACTGTTATCGAATTATACAATTATGCTTTCAAAAAAAATAATTATATAATTACCAAATTACGTAATTTATCTTATAAGAAATAATTTTGTTTGATCGGATAGAACCGAGACAATATAACATTATAACCAATAAGGATAAACCAAGCAATATATAGTGGATTGATGCAAACTTATCGGTATGGCAAGTCGACGCTAATATTTAGAAATGATAAAAGCATAACTTATCGGCTAGAATTATTATTAAACATTAAACAAACTTATTAACTTAACAAAAGAAATTATTTAATTAATCATAATCTAATATATTGGACTTAACCAAGATAATGTGAGATTGATAACAACAAGCATAAATTATTAAGTTGATAAATCTTGTGCAAAGTGGTACATAAATCAGATCAATAAGAAACTGATGTAACTTAATAATAACTAATAAGAAAGCTATCAATTACACAAGTTTGATTAAAATATTGCACTAAAAAAAAAATGATTACTAGCTGATAAGATTTGCTCTTTTATCATAGATCGAACTGATGTAGCCCTACTCAAGTAAAAGTGCATGTCGAAACTAGTTCTAAGGATGTCGATGCACTGAAATTGTGTGTACTGGACTGCTGTTTTTATAAGGCCGGCCTCTGGCTGCACATATTTATATTATACTCTTTGGATTCTTTCAATCCGACACAGCTACAGATAACTGATCAAGATTTGTTTCCTAAACAAAAAGGAGAAATATTCTTACTTATTTTCTTAAAAAAAACATCTATAAGTTGTGAATCGATCCGCCACGATCTCAAAACTTGTCATTTTATCTTTTATGGCGACCTTATCGGAGTTAGTTTCATCGGCTTCATTGGATAGGCTTTCTATATTGAATTGTTTGGACCAAATTCATTTTGACTAACGGCAAAGTCCAAACCTACCCATTAGCACCTAACAAAAAATTATAATGTGTTTATGCTTATAAGACAAAATTTAAATTATTAACCTTAAATTTGTAGTTGGTTTTAAGGGTTTTTCATCGTAGTTTATTTTTAGCCTTTGCTTTTAGATCGTTAAAACACACGTATAGAATTTCTATTCACAAATTATTTTTCATTTGTAAATATACATTTAATCTTTTTTTCCTTGGAAATGGCAGAAGACGAGGCTAACAGCGTGCATAGACATAAGAGATGGATAACAGATAGTGGCAGGCCTAATCTTTGATACTGTTTGTTGCATTATGTTAAAGCCAGAGATTCAGAGAGATGATGCATTAAGCGCATTCACACACTCATGATTTGGACATCCTAACCGATCTTTGGAGCATCGTTATTAATAGCCCAGATAGGTCGTTACACCTCATTGTTTGCTACTATGCTTCCTGTAGGCCGTGACGGCTGGAACATATAATACAGTGCCGGCCGAGTCACTTACACGTAAGTTTTACTATAGATGAGTACGTATCATTTACTATATATTATAACATTGTTATTATGATCGGTCACTTACACATAAGTCTTACTATAGATGAGTACGTCTCATTTACTATATATTATAACATTATTATTATGATCGGTCACTTACACATACGTCTTATTTTTTAGGGTTCACATATCTATAATATTACTATCATTACGATATCCATATGGGTGGGTCCAAAGAAAGGTGGAGCCGGCCACCCATAGGAAAGATATGAATATGAAGTTCTGCTGCCTAACTAATCTCTCTTCACTGCCACCACTTTACGATTGGTCTACATTAATTTAAAAGGTTTGGGACAAAATGCAGTGACATATATTTGTTGTATATTACTACAGAGTAATTCTAAAATAGTTGCACATGTACCCTTAATGGTATTGCATCTATGTCATCTATACGTAAAATCCCAACTTCATATTTGTTGTACTTTGGTTATATTCTTTTGGTTGAAACTTTTACCGTTCAAACTATTTTAGAATTGCACTTGATGAAAGATGAATAAAGAGTACCTTACCGTTCAAACTTCTACCTACCTAAGACAGAGGCGACTTTGAATAACCATTGGATTGCCATATAAGAGAGGAGTAAAGTGACAACCCCTGTTTATTTAAAAAAAAATTACTATCTACTCCCTCTATCCCATATGACCCTTTTTAGCCATTGGTCATGAATATTGTCATTAATAAAAAATACAAAGGTAAACGGTAGGTAAGAGCAAGATTAATAGCGGAGGTAACTACTGGCTCTAAAATAAAATTGACACACTATCTATAGCCAACCTTATAGTTCACCTATATCATAGTTGGCTATGACTATATACCGTGTAATTAATATCTGTCCCCCCTCCATCTGATAGAATCTGTTAGAGTCTGTGCTGCAATTAGGTTAAAAATTATAGTCTATTTTTACTCTCTCTTATACAACTAAATACAAATCTAATGTGTGGTAAATCTTATATTCTACTTACATCATACTATTGTACCCACTATAAGGGGTATTGGATGAATAACCTTTTTTTAATTTGTGGACCCAGGGTAGTTACAAAAGACAATTTCGCCCTTACTTTGACGTCCAAATTGATTTTGTCCCTATATTTTTATGGTTTTGATTTTTGCACCTGCTTTTCTAAAGCCAGCCAGACATTTGCCAGCTGGCACTACTTTCAACATACAAGTTGACAATGTTAAATCTTTGATGAAAAGACATTTATACCCTTAATTGATATTTTACGTTTGAGCCTATTTTTTATCAATTATGTTTTTAGCCCTTTTTGTACACGGGGCTCCTAATTTTGACAGACATATGTGCTTGACACAATATCAACAAATTTTGAAACACAATTTGAGTAAGTTTTGCTGCAAAATTGATAAAATTTGGCCACATTTTGACATTGTTGACATAATTTTGGTATAATTTTAAATACATTCTTTTACACAACCAGCAGAAACGATGTAGCGATGGGTCAAATGTGTTAAATTTGTACCAAAATTTTGTCAACATTCTATCAAAATGTGGCCAGATTCAAAATTTGTGGAAAAACTTAGTCAAATTTTATTTCAAAATTTGTTGATATTCTGTCAGGCGCATATGCCTATCAAAATTACAAGCTCCGTGTACAAAATATAGGGTAAACATAATTGAAAAATAAATTTAGGTGCAAATGTGAAACATCAAGATTAGTATAAATGTCTTTTCTTTAAAAAATTAACACCATCAACTTATCCATCCATAGTAGGGCAAATGTCTATTTCATTTCCAAAAAAAAGGGGCAAAAAAATAAAACCCTTAAAAACAGTGACAAATCAATATTGGATATTAAAATAGGGGCAAGAATGCGAGGCTAGGATACTGCATTTCATGCTGCAACAAGCTATCATCCCATGCATGCCTGCTTCTGATTTCTCATGAATCCAACTGTGGTGCTTGCACGCTGACAAGGCCCAGCCCAGCCCGGTCCAAGGCCCGCCACATTTAGGCCCAAAACATGCTAGCTTCTGGGCCCTTCTTGGTCAGCTTGGATGGCCCACCTTTATTGAATCATAGTACTGGAGTATTTGCAGTTTCAATTGGGTCCTTCTCTGTTTGGAACTTGGGCTCATCAAACTTTGGTTTTGACAGGTGACAAGACTGATTGATGACACTAATACCTCTGCCAGCCTGAAAGACTCAACCGCTAATCGGCTAATGCATGCCATCAACGGATTTTGATTGCGTTTTTCTCACATTCTCATCGGTATTGTTACTAACCCTAGTTGTTTTTACGAATAGAAAACTTTTACCTGAGCCTCGGAATGGGAGGGATACACCTTTATCTTTTCGTTTCCATCAAAATTTAAATTTTAACCTTAAATTTAAAATTGAATTGGTTTTTTCACTAAAAATTATTTTTCAATCTTACCTTTTATACCGCTGAGAATTTGCATATAAAAATTTTATTTATAAATTATTTTTTATTTATAAATATGTTGCTTGGTTTTTTTCTTAAAAAACCAAACAGTCACCCTACGGTTATATTGTAGCGTTGCTTTGTATAATATCACTCTTTCCTCTGTGTATTTGGAATTCTTTCTAAAACAACTATGTGTTTGAGGAAACATCGAAGGACAATGTTTTAAAACGGTTTTATCAAATTTTATTTTAAATGATATTTATGACTAAAGAGAATCTAAATTAGAGTTTAGTGAGGTCGATGATTTACCGTTGATCTTTGTCTATTTGGCCGTCTGTTAAGGGCGTACCTGTATGGTGTGTGCGCATGTTTTTCTTATGTGTAATAAAAAGAATAAATAAATAACGGCTGCGGTGATTATGGTTAAAATCAATGTGTATGATATTCTCCATGACTAAGTTGCTCCACCATGTAGACCAGAGTTCATACTTTATATACTACATCTTGCATAATGAGAATGTAGTATACATGAAGATGGCTTTTCATCCTTAGATTTGATATCCATTGTTTTTCCATATCATTTAAATAACCATCAAAAATTTTAAATTAACAAGATAGATTAATATAAGATATATCGCTATATAAACATATAAGATTAAATTCAACTTTTATAAGTTATAAAAAAATAAATTAAACTAAAACTAGTATGAGCACGTTAACAATTAAAATCGTTACAACTTGTATAAGTCGAATTTAAAATTGCATGTTTACGTAGTTACAGATTTCACAATAACCTATCTTATCAAATTGTTTTAAATTTTTTAATAACTATTTATATCACATGTAAAAAATAAGTGGATAAAATATTTTAAGGCTATACATCTTTTTTTTTCTTCTAGCCTGTGAACTGAAATAAATCATGGCCACAGCTGTCCAAAGTCTCCTCTCTGCCTGCAACAAGCAGCAGCAGATTGCAGCAACTGCAACAGTGAAGTCCACTAGCTCATGTCCTCTTGGCGACGCACCAACCAATCATCCATTCCTCCCAAGCTTGTGTGAGCATGCCATGGTATCATACCAAAAGTAGATGATTAGCAAGAGGAAGGAAAACCACTGCTTTGATAACAGTGCTATCTACAGAGAGAATGAGACTAATACTCGCTCAGGAAAGTTCTTTTCATCGTTATAGATTATAGTTGTGTTTTTTTACAAAAACTTGCATACATATATAAATTTCTTAGAATACTTGTCTATGTTTAATTAGGCTTAAAAAATTCATCTCGTTGATTAGCTCTCATTTATAAAATTAGTTTTTTTATTAGTCTATATTTAATACTTCAAATTAGTATCCAAACATTCACATCTGACATGGTCTAATAAATTTTAGCCCTATCTAAACACCCGTCAGCGGTCACTTGTAGCTTTCTCTGAATCTCTGGAGAGTCAAGTGTTGCATGGAGCATCTCAATGAGCACACAGCTGGAAAATGCTTGGAAAGAACACATTAACTGGTGCCTGCAGATAACTGGAAAGATGCTTTTAGTTCCTATTCCCTTGCTCAGAGCTTCAGGAAGGGACTCATCAACTCCATTCATTCATTCATTCAACAGAAAATGCAGGAGGGCCACCACCGGAGGTGCATGATTTCAGTGCCAGTTCTGACGACAAGACGATGAGCTGAGGCGTAAGCTTTCGTTCTCATCAGCTGCAGTGAACTAAAGCTGAGTAGTCAGGCCCAAATGGGAAGAGAAAAAAAAAACAAGAAATGTGAGTAAAAGTTACCATGTTGCTGTAATAAATCCAATAGGCTAGTTTGCTTCAAGCAACAGGATGAGAGCAGGCTAAGCAGCCATGACAAAATTATGGGAATTCAGTCAGCAACACAGAACAAATTCCTCATGGGGGCAACATGAACACAAGAAGCTGGAAAATAGTACAATACCGCTCGCTTAAAAACACGGAGGGAACACTGAACTCTCGAAGCATAAGGTTACAGAGAAAATAATACATATGAGCTAGGAAAATCATACATGATCAATGCTCTGGGACAGAGAAAACGACAGTAGATAGCTCATAGCTGTTCCCTGATGATCAGGCCGGTGATGGTCACAGTGTTTGGACAGTCTGGGCATTTTTACCAGGCTTGCAGGGAGCAAGCCATTGCAGAGAGGCTGCCAGGACTACTAACAGTGCTGCTGGGCACTGAGCTGAAGTTGGTCATTTGCAGGACGCCGGTGGGCGATTGCAGCTGCGGACTTGTAGTATGTCCATCAGCTAGGATGTTCAGAGAAGGCGGGTGCTGGCGACTTTTGCTTTTGTTGTCTGGCGCGTTGCTGGTGTTGGTGAAGAACTCGCCCAGAGGTCCACCTATGGATGTTTCCCACGAGTCCGGTACCCAACTTGCTCGCGCGACGTTTCCTTCGCTTGATGAACTGCCTACCACATGGGTAACTTGAGCTTTGTTGTGATTAGTGGATAAATTGGAGTTATCCACGGGAATTGATATTGACAACTGAATGTCATCATGTTGTATCCCTCTGCCAAAAAGATGATGAATTAAGTTTGGCTGTGACTTCTTACAGCGTTGCTGCTGGGGAGTTAGATTGACGTTCTCTGATTGTGGTGTGTTCATGAGAGCACCAGCCGGGATTACTGCATAGTCTTCTTGTGAGGACATTTCTTCAGACAAATTGTCACCTTTTGTGTTCTCTAGGATGCTTGGTTTACGTTGCTGGTTAGCACAGTCCTGGAAATCTTCAGTACGATTTGCCTTGTCCAGCAACATTCTGCAAAACAAAAACATCAGGTTTAGAAGACAGAAAACATGGATAAATCAAGACTATCAACAAAAGCTAGAGCAACTACCAGCATATAAATCAATTTAACTCATATTTTATAAAATAATGTAATCAGTCAAATTATGCGAAAACTTACAAAAATATTTTATAATGTCAGATGCATTTTAAGACTATTACGATATAGCAGAAACAGAGTCTACCTTCTTCCAGTCAAATAATAAGGTAATTTTCCAATAAAGGTAAAAGTAATGTCAAGTTAAATCATACTTATGAGACTTCTCTTGAAAAAAACACTCGTGTCAGTACAATATTGCACTTCCTATTAGCTTTCCATGTTGACTGAGAATACTAAAATGTAACTGAAAATACAAGGAACATTGTTTAATAAGGGGCTAAAAGGATGAATAGATGATAATAAATTACCAAAGGATGCCCCCCGCCCCCCCTCGACACACACACACACACAAAAGAAACACAATGGGGTATGGTATGTTATGGCCTTAACTGAAGATGGTCAAACAAGAAAAAGTAAGTGCGTCGAAGTAAAACCTTAAAATGTTTGATGCTTTCTTCTGTAAAGAGCATGTCACCCCTAAAATTAATCCCAAAAATGAAATTCTTTAATTCAAAAACGCCTTCAGATTAATATAATGTGCAGGAGAAATAAGCAGGCATTACAAATGCTTGTCTCAAATATGTAGTCCCTATAATGAGAAAATTTGTTAAGTATTTAAATCCCCATCTCTCTCTCTCTCTCTCACACACACACACACCATGCTGGTTGGAGTTAAATAGCCGTCCTGTAATGCAATGACAAACTAGGTAGTTGTCTATTGGGCAACAGTCAAAATACTGCGACAGCAAAAGCACTAGCTAGTATTGGGTATCAAGACACAAGCCATTATCAAATTGCCTAAGTCGGGTGTAATGATTAAACCATGTAAGATCAGATAACATCACCTGTTAAACTGCTTTGGACTAGTGTCGGTTAAATTAGTACCCAAGGACTTTGTGAGTTCATGTGACACACCATGGCTGCCTGACGATTTGCCATTAGATGCACCCATGAGGGGTTGTGCTATGGCAACCGTTGCTTTCATGGCATGGCTAGTTTGGCCTTCCACATGCTTTCTTGAACGGTGGCGACCCCGGTTTATGTGTCGCTCACAGTACTTTTGGTCGACAACTGCATCTCTCGAGCACCGCCATTTCTTGCCATCGGTTCGACGGCACCTCCCTGGCTCAGAGTCCGCGCTCCCAGAATAGCCCAGCTGAAATGACCCCCATCCCACTGTAAAATAAAAGAAACATGATATAATATTTGGATGTTTAGGTCTCCAAAGATATATCTCAAACACTGCTTAGCAAAGTATGCTCAAGTATCACATGTTCTGTATTAAATATTAAAATCTCTAGTGTTAGCCTGGTTTTTCAGATCCAAACTCCAAAGCCTTTATAGCATACAAAAAGGATCCCTGAATAAACTAATGGCAATCCCCAACAAGCTAATCATAGTTAACAAACCCACCTTTCCCTCAAAAGACAAAACTAAAATACTAACCAAGTAACCATAACAGAATCCCAATGTGTCATTGATTTATCCAGGATATAAAACAGGCATCACAATGGCACCAAAATAAATCAAAGAAATGGCTTACAAGAGCTAGAGCCAAGAATGCCACCAGAAGAGAAGTGTGGCAACACTGGTGGATGGAGGCTTCTCCTTATGGGGAGGAGCAAGCCAGCCGGCACCGGAGCATTCACCACAATGTGCTTGTAGATCAGTGCCTGATGCTCCAGCTCCATCCATTGAGTTGGTGTGAATGGCCCCCTAACCCTTGCTAAAACCTCCTGCATGCTTGTCACATCTGAGCTGCCACAGTTCAATCCTGCAAAATGGATCAATGACAACAAATGCAATCTCAAGATCAGAAAGCAAACGAGATGAGTGAAAAAGTGCACAACAGCATT
This sequence comes from Oryza brachyantha, assembly GCF_000231095.2. Classification (NCBI taxonomy): domain Eukaryota; kingdom Viridiplantae; phylum Streptophyta; class Magnoliopsida; order Poales; family Poaceae; genus Oryza; species Oryza brachyantha. The sequence continues at coordinate 11,863,315 of NC_023174.2, read as the reverse complement.
GCCTGCAAGGCTGTAACATGCAAGATTTTAGGAAACACCAGCATCTAGGTGCCTGAGTTGAGGGACACTACTCTAGTGATAGCTTCAATCATGGTTACTACCGAGCTAGCTCTCTTCTTTCCTGTATCTCTTTCACTTGAAGATGGAAGTGTGAAAAGAGAGTGAGCCGTCTCCAAAGGTTTAAAGACTGCATCTTTGGTGACAAGAAGCACATCTCTCCAGTGCCAATGCAAAAAAGCGAAAGTGGGGGAAGCAAACAGCTCCTCCTTTTTCACTTGACAAGACCCTAAAACCAGTTATCTTTTTTGCAAGATACCCAATGGAGAGAGGTCAAGCAACCAATCAACTAACTGAATCAAGGTGACCACCAAAACACCCCCCCACACACCAATGCAACACCACCCACCGGCCACCCCCACAGATGCAACAGTGCCTCCACCACAACATCAAGAACTTTTTTTTGAAAAAACAAACATGAACAAGACTAGTTGAAAACTTGGATTGATTTTTTTTTTATCAAGAACACATTCTGACCTGCATTGCCGCTGTGACCTGAGGAGGAGGAGGAGAAGCTCAGCATCTGGGCACCAGGATACCCTCCTGATCCAAGAAGGAAGCTGCCATTGGTAGAGGTCGCCATTGCCATCCTCTCAGGAATCAAGAACCGGGGTGGGTTGGGAGGCCACAGCAACCCAGCAGCTTCAGCAGCATCTGGCTGTACTGCCCTGGAGCAAAATGGCTAGCAGCTTTCCCGAATAATCCTGGGGTGGAGCTGGAGGAGGGGGCATTAAATGGGACGGTGGTTGAGGCAGAGGAGGAGGAGGAGCATCACTGCTTCAGTGTGGATGGACGCAGCTCAACTCAGAGAGGAGACAAGGCAGGTTGCTGTTTGGGGGAGGGGAGGAGGGGAGGCAGCCAACTAAATGCACTCCCAATCTTAGACAATGGAGCCAAAAGTCTTTCGGAGAGCATGAAAAATACCACTGCACACCACTTATACGAGGGCATTCTGACATGGCGACGACCCTCAGCCCGCCACCTTGGCCACAGTGCGTATGGGACCCACTTTGCGTCGCCCCGCTGAGGATCACGTATCCTAACGAAGACGCAAGGCGCTTCACCTCGAGGTCCGTGGAGGCACGCCTGGGGGACCCACTGTGAGCCGTCGTCGCCCGAACAACACCGCCATCGTCGGCCGACCACCGGCGCCACCGCTAGCGTCGTCGCCCGAGATGTGAGCTTCACCGCCCGACTGGAGCCGTTGTTGGCCGACCACCGGCGCCCTCGCCCGAGTTCCGCCGTCACAGACGTCGCCCGATATGCGCCATAGTCCCCCGATCTCCGCCGCCGTCACCCGATCTGTGCCGCCGCGTCATTGTCGTCGTCGGCGCCACCGCCGGCGACGATGTCGCTGTCGTGGAGGAAGTGTGGGGAGGGGAGAGAAATGTCGATTGAAACTATGGATCCGTGGAGAGTGGGCAAAGCGTGGGGAGAGGAGATAATATGAAAAAGGGTGGAAAAAGCTGTTACCGTGGGTCCCACTTGAGGATGCATGCAGTGTGAATATCGTGGTTTCAAAATACTCTTTTATGGCTGGACGCATGAGACTCCTGGTTGAGAGGATACGCACTGTGAGTGACCTGAATAGTTTCACTCGCCATATAGGCTAAGACTACTCTAATACTACTTAAAATAACTTGTTTTATACAACATTTTTATAAAAAACACATAGTTCAGTAGTTCGGGATACATGCATGCAAAAAACGAGACAATCTTGTTTAGTAAGAGGGGGAATGATTGGAGCGTACTTATATATTTATATTTCAGTCTTATAATATTATAATTAATCGAATGACTTAAACATTTTGTATACTAGACCCTACAAAAAAAAAACTACGTATCCACCCTTCGGTCCATACGAATGATGGATATATATGTTAGTCCTCTCAAATTTTTTTCTCCTCTCCGGCCCCCTCTCTCTCCACCTTTTCTTCGTCTTGTGGATATCAGAGCTAAACCCAAACTCAATTGTTGCTTTCTGAAAATGAATCGGTTCAAAATTATTTGCAAAAATGAACTTGAAGGTGTGCGCCTACCATGAAGGCGCAGAGGTCAGTCATATCCGCGCCAGGATGTCTAGAGCATGGGAATCACTGCCACCTGGAAATGGTGGGCGGAGTCAGTAGAGGTCTGCGCCAAGACCTAAGGTGTTGACCCATGTAGCTTAGCATTGTTAGCCTATTAGAGACCTAGGGGACTTCATCCACACTCAACTCCAACCGTTGCCGCACCCATTCCCTAGCCTAGGGGTCATCGCTGCCGCCACACAAGCCTGAGGCAAGGGACTCCATCGCTGCACCCCATTCATTCCCCCGTTAACGTAGACACCTTCCTAGCCTCGAGTCCCCTTGTTGTCATCCCCTAACCCACCCTAACCTCAGCCCGACCTCTACTGCCACCGTACCCTCACTGTTCGCGTCAAAATTTGGTATGTTGATATTAGCTTCTGCAATAGCTGATGTGCCAAAGCAATGTGGAGACCTACTGTGATAGCTCGACCCCATCATCCGACACCTATTGCATAGCTCAATGATCAATGCTCGACGCCCGACACCTACAAGAGTTGTAACATTATGCCTCCAAAATCTGCATTAGTCTATTCTACACGTTAAATGAACCCACATTTACGTAGTATCTTACTTACACTTTCGTCTTTACTTCATGTAAAAGAGTTAACCTAGAGGTACCATGGTTAAAGCATAAGCAGGTCACCCACCTAAACTTCAAGGGTGGTACTAAACCACCACTGCACATCCACTTTTGGATTATATGGGCCTAAACCACACTACTACTAGGCTTCAGATGAGCTAGGGTGTTATAAGAGCGGCCCGACACCCTACTACACAATCGATTGGAACGAGTTTGGTACTCTCATGTTATGTTTAATATTGGGGGAGAGCATGATTCGGGCATGTCATCATGGAAGAAAAGCTGATGAAGATGATAAGGACTATCTAAAGCAGCAAACACTTTCCAAATAAGACCTAGTCAAGTACTATTTGGCTCGTGATTGGATCTAATATGGCTTCTTTATGTCTATTAGTTTTTCCTTTTTCCTATTAGGAATAAATGTCAACCGGTTGCATGTAACCAAGTTGGACTTCTTAGGCCTGAGGGTATAAATATGTGCACCCGAAGGCCTTTGTAACTCATCCTGACAAATCAATAAATTTCGGCACATCACCACCCTGAGAAATAGTTTTTGGATGGAGTGGGCTCTCGACCAGGCTACTAACCTCTGACATGTGAGTTCATTCTCAACACTACGTAGTCGTATAAGCTAGGTTAGGACTTTCTCCCTTCAGTACGATATTCTGATTTGGTTAGTACGACTGCTAGTGTTCATGATCTAGGCCCCATACTTATTGGTTTGAAATCGAATGTCGTTGAACTTGGAAAGTTTGTCTAGGGACAAACCTGGTTTTCATTATCTTCGAATTTGGGTCCATTGAACTTGGAGAAATTCTCGCTGCACCCTTACCTGGCGCACCGATTATCGATGATCTAGATCGATAGTAAATACACGGTGAGAAATAAAGATCTACGGTATGCAAGAGATAGAGGTTACCCAAGTTCAAACTCTCAATATGAGATAATATCCTACTACTGTCGTATGTGGATTATTTGTAGAAAAGGTTGAGCAATGAATATGTTACACAATATGTTATGTCGTGATCCCTCAAGGACCCCTGTCTCCCCTTATATACCGAGGGGCATGGTTACAAGATATAGAGATCATATCAGATATGACTAAGCCTAACCAACTTGTACCCGACTAGTTATAGAAACCTAGAATACTAATTCTTGCCATACCCCTAATCGGTCATGACTTAGTATCTATCTTTACATCTTTCATCACAATCCAGAGCCCCCTTCCCTATACAAATACATACAATACATGGGTATAGCCCTTATCCAAGTATCCCATAGCTAGTTGTTATTTCAGTTTCATATAGACTATATTAGGATTTTCTTGGTTAGGTCCGATATTCTGATCAAATTTGTGGCTTTGCTAGTGATTCTATTGGTTTGGTTCTAAGTTACTCTTGTATCTTGGGTTGATCTGGTCAACCACTTTGAGTAATTTACGTGGACTTAATATTTGATGTTTTCAATCTCGTACTATCTCGCTTAGGTCTGACGTTAGATTGCTTTTATCAAATAGTTTATATCAACTTGATTTATCTTTCCCACTATTTTATCGGAGTTCCTAGTGATAACTAATCAATCATCGGCTCATCAGATCGATAGTATGCCTAGGTTTGCTAGCCCGTCAATCTATCTCTTATTAAGTGTGATCTTATGCTTCATCAGTTCGGTCTGACCACTATAACAAAAATGAGTCATAGAGACATTTTCTAGATACTGTAGAGGCATTTTTCAAATGTCTTTACAACAGAGTAGAGACACTTTTAAAAATGCCTTATAAGTGTCTTGTGGTGATTTGTCTTTACAAAGAAAGAGATAATTTATAAAGTGTCTCTATGCCTTACGGCATTTTTTAGAGACATTAAATTATATGGCCACCATAGCAAACCATTATAGAAAAATAGAAAGAAAAACATACCTTTGAACCTGCCAATCCTTGAACTCAAGACCTATTGACACGAGTGTTCTTTACATATCATTCATCTAACCATGTTGACCTCAAGTGATTACTTGTTTATTAATATCTTGTCTTACATATATTTTGGTATTTAGTATGTATTAACCTCCAATAAAGTGTCTTTAAGAATGTTAAAATGTCTCAACACAATACCGATACATATGAGACAAATTATAAAGTGCCACAAAGATGCCTCTATCAGATTAATTTAGAAAATTAGGTTAGAAAGCTGTCTCTAAAGTGTCTCTAGAATAAAAACATTATAGAGAATTTACAAAATGCCCCTAAACAATGTCTCTATGCTATAGGAGTCTTAATTTTAGAGGCGTTTTTTAATTTGTCTCTTCAAAAATGCCATTATGTAAGGTTTTTGTTGTAGTGGACCTATGAACATTATCATTAATAGGCTAGATTACATAGATCGTGTCAGTATATCTATGCTTGCTATATCTTAGTGGCAGTCGTCAGCTAATCGACTTTGTACTAGTAATCATTTATGGTATGTTTAGTATCTAATTATTCTTGCCAATCCACACTCATTGTGTTTATATTAATAATATAGTTGATTACCTTGCTACAATGCTCATAGATCAATCGACTGGTCCTATCGGCCCATTATCCAATCGACTATTTGATTCAGTTCTTTCTCTATTTATCATCAATTGCAGAGGTCAAATTAACTAGCACGCCCCAAACCTAATTCTTTAGGACCTGCATTAGAGTAAAGCAGATCTCCCATACTTTTGTGTGCTAGCGTGATTTTGGTATTGCACTGGTGCAAATTTTGTTTCAACACTCGTCGCCTCTTTTTCCTCCATTCTTCGAGATATACTACTCATCCTCCCACTTTTTTTCTTGTTGATAAATGTGCATGTGTTGTTTAGAGGGGTGAACGCCAACTTAGGTCAAAAAAACAAAGATTTTGAATGTTTTTGTATATCCATTCTTGGAAAATTGATGTGACGCTTACCATTATATATAATATTATTATTACATTAATTAGGGAAGAGAATTTAGGAACTATTAGTTGTTATAACATATAATTTCTAATTGGGTTGTTATCAGTAGGGACCGTACTATTAATTGTTATATTATTGGAGAAAGATTCTACATGGTTATTTATACCTACTTAAATTACAATACACTCATGTGTTGGAGTTTTACTAGTATTTGGTGCTATGTAGATGGATAGAGCGGTCTGTTTGCAACATGGAGGCACTATCCTTGGGAAGTACTTCCGTGTCTATCCACTGCACGAAGTCACACAAAGATGGAGGAGGCTTCAGCGCCTACACATTTGAAAGTTTGTTAGAACAACAAGTGTATTGTACATGTCACAATCTATATGTTATTACGTCAATCGATTTCTTCGACTTGCTATTCTTTCCCTCAGGTTTCGGCTTCATTGGTGTGTAGACGTAGTTTGCACATCAAATACCTTTGATGGTAGATGTCGTCATCTTTTCTTGTTGCAAACTTGCATTCATCCCCACACCAACACATCGGCCCAAGCGCGCCAATGGGTAGGCTACGACGACCAACGTACTCACCGAGATCCATGCAAACCTGCATAATAGTGACAACAAAGAACTTTGTTTGTAAATATTACTCTAGTCCAACCAAAAGTGCATTTGGGATTCTAACTACTTAAGTCCTACTTAGACAAAATAACAGGTACTACCCAACGTATAAGCTATAGCTCAGAAATGCCTACACAGCAAACACATTGACAATTATCGTGCGTACGAATGTCTAATGCGCGGTTCAATCAGTATTTATGCTCCAATATGATTTCCACCACACTTACCGCCTAGGGCTGCTAAGAAAAATCTAACATTCCACAAATACCCCATGAAAAACATGAAGGGGAAAGATAGATCGATATACCTTATTAAGGAGTTTTTCCCACTGATTTGGAGGAGAGAGATCGATTTTCTTTCAAGGAGAAAATGCCGAAGGGGAGAAGAAGGGAGAGAAGTTTTGGGAGTGAAAGAACTGGTTGGGAGCGGTAGCTAGGGTGGTTAAATACCCTAGGTACGCGCCAGGGCCGATGACGTTGGGCTAGGGGTTGCCCTAGGGCTTGGCACAGACCTTGTTGAGTTAACACACCACATTAGCTACGAGTGGTCTCCTAGGCTAGTTGGAAGGGGCCTCCGCACTTGAGGTCTTGACACAGAGATGCCATACCTCAACACCATCGTTCCTGGCTTTGAGCAAACAACGTGGTAGTGACATAGAGATGCCAGACCTCAGCACCATAATAATACTAAGCGGCTGTGGCAGTGATGTTATTGATACCAAAACGATACAACAACATTATCAACGACGTGGTGGATGGAGGCGCAATTTGTGCAGATGGGAGGACAACGGTGGCAACGGTGACAAGAGGATAGAGCTAGTGGTTGCTATTGTCGCCAATGGTGGTGGATGTGAGGCAGGAGGCGATACGGAGTGGTACATGCAGTCGTGGAAGCTCTTCACTGTCTGACATGGCACCCCTTCCTCCTCCTCTTCAAAAATATCTTCTATTATATTCTTTTCCTTCAACTCCTATTTAATTCGCCTTGCGCATGCTCTCCACCGCTACCGATGACTACTGCTTTCGACTCTTGGCGCGTGTGTGAGAGGTGGTTCGTCGTGGGATGGATTGTAGGATTCCGCTTGATTTTTTGACTCTACCATATGTTGAGAAGAGTCACGCACATGCTTGATTTTTTTCGACGTAGGCTAAGAAGAGTCGCGCATAGAGAGATTGCTGGCACGGTGGCTGGTATACAGGGCCCACGATGTACCAGGGCAAAAATATCCGTATTTTGTAAGTAGTAAAGATATTCGACAAATGTAAATAACCCTCCATCCACTATTTATTCTTTTGCATTTTCAAAATGATTGTATTATATTCTATAATATTTAGAATACCAATGAACTTTTCACATACAAAATACCCAAATGTCACGTTGAGTGGTCGATACATAACTCCTCCTTCAAAGATTTATTTTTTTGCGCACATAAATATTACACACAAATAAATCTTTCGACATAAATAAATTTAATAAAATCAGGGATATGCAAGTGGTTTTTGTCCTTTTGAGCATATGATAGAGTATCTGTACTCAAAATCCAAGAAGGTGATGGTAGTGGTTAATCCTGGCCATGCCTACTATGTTTGTTTATTTGTTAACTACTTCATGCCCTTTAACGTTAAAAAAACTCATATCACATGCATGGTTTATTTTTACCCGTAACAAAAATACAGATACGTACCCCATACATTCACGAATGTGTAAGTGTCGTGTTGCGTCTTGGAAACAAAAAAAATCCACACAAACCTCGCCGAGCCTCAACCCCTCGCAAAAACCGCTTTCCTTCGCTATCCCCACGTATTCCCTCCCCCGCCAACTCCGGCGGCTAATCCCCTCCCCTCCGCCGCCGCCGCCGCCTCCTCCCCGGCCGCGGGCGCCCGATTGGTGAGTACCTACTCGGATTCCCCCCACCCCCCGTGTTCAATTTGGGCCTGCACTCTCCCCATCAGAGAGAACCGAAAACCCCAATTCGGCAGGGGGGGGGGGGGGTTCTTGGGACCTAACCCTCCCTTGTTTCTCGAGCGATTACCGACGCAATCCTGGGTTCTTGGGTTCCCTCCCCCAGCAAATTGCTGCCCCCGGATGATGAGGTGTGATTCGCGTTTGATTCTTGGCAGGATTGGGTGGGTTTTGGTGGGGGGTGAGGCAGGCAGGCAGGCAGGCAGGCAGGCAGTGCAAGGGCCTCGAGGGGTTTCGCTCTCGAGGTTGGTGGTGGTGGTGGTGGTGGTGGTGGTGATGGCGGAGCTGGTGGGGCCGCGCGTGTACAGCTGCTGCAACTGCCGGAACCACGTCTGCCTCCACGACGACATCATCTCCAAGGCCTTTCAGGTCGGCCGCCAGGGAGCTTACCCCCTTCCCCGTGAGTTGTTTGTTCTTAATTTATCAGGACCTGATTGCTTTGTCTACCTTAGGGGCTCCTGTTTGATCCAAGTAACTTGATCCGATTGTACGACAAGATGTGTGTTAGTTATTAGGCTTTAGTGTAAAATGGTTGGATGTGGTGATGATCAAGTAGTTTAATGCGTCGCGATGCCGGTAACAGCGTGGGAGAAAAACTTGGATGTAGCAGTCAATTTCTGATTGCTACTGCAAATGTGCAATGTGCAAAAGAGAAGTGATTGGAGGAGTTGAGAACTCGATGTGAACAACCGCATGGTTTGTCACCTTGTTGTGCACATGTACATACTGCATATAAGGATTATTACTTACAGATGATACCACTTAAAATGGCATGTTTTCGGTAGATATGTACTGTTGATTGGCAGGGCTGTGTTTCTGAACTGTACCTTTAGGTGCATCAGCATCCTACTGCTGTTCTCTTCATCTAATATCCAAGTCTTATTCAAACTTAAATGATACAAATAATAGTTAGAACAGAAATGTGGTCCTATGTTTCTTGGAATTTATACCTTCACAACCCAAAATTACTGACCCCCTTGCAGAATGGCTGAAATGGTGAAGAAATACTGTAGCGTTTGGGCCATCTACTAGTACTTGAAGGCTGATGCCTTTTTCGTCCCCATTGTTTTGGCTAATTTAGGGGAGGAATGGCCGTGCCTTTCTGTTCTCTCATGCCATGAATGTAGTTGTGGGCGCGAAGGAGGACAGACAACTTATGACGGGGCTGCATACAGTTGCTGATATCTACTGCAATGATTGCCGCGAGGTGTTGGGCTGGAAGTACGAGAGAGCCTACGAGGAATCGCAGAAGTACAAGGAAGGGAAGTTCATATTTGAGAAGTCAAAGATTGTCAAAGAGAACTGGTAGAATCCAAGATTAGACACTCCAAATTTCCTCAAGAGGATGAAACATTCATTGTTATGTGGTTATCAGTGTCTTTTGGTTCTTTATGTCTTTTTGTAAATATTAGTCATCCATGGGCTCCAATCTTAAGCCTGCTAGTTCTTGCCTTTCTGTGATATGTAAATTGCACTTGCTCCAGTGAACAAGATATGGCCTGTGGGTATCTGTTTTTGAACCATCCTCACTACTGTGCATAATTTTATAGGTACTAAAAGAATGTTTGTATCATTCTCCTGCACGAGAATACTGTGTGCAGGTTTACGGTCCAAATATAACCAGACATGATTTAATCTAAATTTGTTTGTAAGTTGCAGAATAAGACAGTAGGCCCCTTTGTATTTGCCTATGGTTCAGATGGAACTCAACTTGGGTTTGTAAATCAATTGACATCTGAATGTCTTATATCTTGATTTGTTTGTCTCGTACTGCTGCATGTTTTTCTCCTGTCAGTGTTTTCTGTTGTCATGTCAGTGAAGACTTGGCTATTTAATGCGAGAGCTGTATTTGTCTGTTTGATACACTCAGCGGAGGAATTGGTTCTGGATATGCCAATTAAGCAGGGGAACTTCTTCATCATCATTACTCATCTTTGCTATTGATTTTCCTGTGCTGTTGGGAAGTTGAGAATGACCCTTTGTGGTGAGGGATCCATGAAGTTCTACTCTTTCTGTCTAGGTACAAAACCCTTTTGATCAAGTTACACATTGGAAAAGTTTGCATTTAGTTGTCAGTTTTGCTATTCATTAACTTCAGTTTGCATCCTACTCGCACTTAATTAGATAGCTTTGAGTCTCATTGTCCTTTCAGGGTACTGATTGTAGTCCAAATCTTCTGCTACAGGCTGTATTATGATCGATTATACTACAGGGATCATGCTTCAAATTCGAATGTGAATTTTGAACCTGCAAGCTTACAAATTTGTTTCAGGATTTGATGATATCACTCTTAGTTCGTTTGGTCTTCAGTACACAGGTAACAGGAGCAGTGTGAAACTGTGAATGAAGTCCATGAACTTGCAAGCTTACAAATTGACCAGACTGAAAACTCATCTTTAACTTGTCACATTTAACACAGAAATTACACTGGTTCACCAGTAAATCATACACAAACTTTTTCATCTTCCCACTAATTGCCTCTAAATTGTGTTCAAATTAACTGAAAAGTATAGGTTAATTAGTCATCCATCAGTTAGACTCATGAGCTCCATCTTTCTTGGTCTTCTCCTCCGCCTCCGGTGTGGCCGTGGCGGCGGCCGGCGCCACCTTGAACTTGGCGTAGATGTCCCCCTTGTAGAAGCTTCTGGTTCTCCAGACGAGCAGGAGCGAGACGAGCGCGCCGGCGAAGGTGACGCCGGTGATGATGAGGAAGGAGTGCTTGAAGCACTGCACCCCCTTGCAGATCTTGTCGCCGGCGACGGCGACGCCGCCGTGCTGCCTGGCCGCCTCGGCGTCGTACATGCGGCCGGCGACGCGGACGTTGAGCACGTAGGCGCCGATGGGGCTCGCCGCGGAGCCGAAGTTGAAGAGCGTGGAGTAGTACTTGAGGCCGAACACCTCGGAGATGATGGCGAAGAGGAGCGGCCACTGCGCGCCGAAGCAGAAGCCGATGATGACGGAGGCGGCGTAGAGCGACTGCGGGACGCCGAAGGCGATGAGGAGGTGGCCGACGCAGGAGACGAGGAGCACGGCGGTGAGCGCCAGCGGCCGCGGGAACCGGTACCGGGAGAGGAGCATCTCCGACAGGTAGCCGGCGCCGACGCGGCCGGCGTAGTTCCAGATGCTGATGAGGGAGACGAAGGTGTTGATGCTCTTCGCCGGGTAGCCCAGCGACTGCCCGATCTGCGCCATGTTGTCGATCGCCGTCAGCGTGCCGCCGATCCCGAACACGGACACCACGAACAGCACCAGCATCTCCACGCTCACCAGCGCCTGCATGATGCTGTAGTCCTCCCCCAGCTCCGGCGGCCGGAACATGTTCCTGATCCATCCACAGCCGCCGCACGCCGCCGCCGGCTTGGACGAGGAGGAGACGACGGCCATGCCGGCGCCGTCGTCGTCGGCGGCGGCTTTCGTGGGCTGTTCGACGGCGATGGAGGGCGGGTGCTGGAGCGATTGCTCGAGCTGGGAGGCGGCCTTGTGCTCCTCCCTGATGACGACGGCGAGCGGGAGGAAGAGGATGATGAGGAGCGCGGTGGCGCCGACGACGTAGGCTGGGTGGGAGAAGCGGACCTGCTTCTGCACGACGATCATGACGAGCAGGTAGGCGGCGAGCGCGATGGAGATGTAGAGGAAGCAGAAGAATGGCCCGCTGTCGAGCTCCTCGCCGTCGCGGCGGCGGCGGTAGGGCAGCACCCGGATGGTGTGGACGAAGAAGATGTAGACGGCGGCGGGGAGCCACGCGATGAGCAGCACCAGCGACCTGGCGTCGTCGCCGTAGATGGCGAGGTAGAGCTGCGTGTAGATGGCGCCGCTGAGCCCCACGAAGCCCTTGAGCAGGCCGATGACGATGCCCCGGCTCTCCGGCGAGTTCTTGACGCACGACACGAGCGCGCCGGTGTTGGAGAAGGTGAGCGCGTTGGCGCCCACGCAGATGTACGCGCACATGAGCCACACCGGCGGCGCCGCCGTGCGCCGCTCCAGCGCGAGGTAGATCATGAGGTACCCGGCGAGGTTCATGGCGGCGCCGATGAGCAGCACCGCCCACGTCGGCGCCACCTGCTGGACGAGGCCGGAGACCACGCCGACGTTGGTGCCCAGGTCCTTGAAGAAGCTCAGCGTGTTGAGCGTCTGCTGGTTGTACCCCAGCGCCGACCGGAGCTCCTTGGAGTAGAGCGCGAAGATGTACGTCGACCCGGACGCCGCCATCACCACCATCGACGCGAACACCACGAACCACCGGCTCCGCGCCACCCGCGCCGCGAACGCCGGCGTGCACATCGCCACCGCCGCCGCCGAGCCCTCGCCGCCGCCGGCCATGGCTCCACGACCAATGGAGAGCTAGGCACTAGACATGAAGTGTTTGAGCTGAGCTCGGTGGCTACTTATAGGAGTATGTTTTTCACTGTACAGTGTGTAAACCGTGCAGCGTATATTGGCGCCGGCCGACGGTGTAAAACTTTTTTTTTTTCCATCTTTCTGAAAAACTTGTGATAACGTATCTGCTCTACTAGCACGACTAGTTGACTAGTTGTGTATACATGCAATAAATATATGGCATGTTCTTTTTTCGCGGTCAAACGGTACATTTGAAAATAAAAAATAATTTGTGGATAAAAATGTTATATACATATTTTTACCGATCTAAAAGCAAATACTGAAAATAGACTTCGATAAAAAAACTTGAAAATTAGCTCTAAATTTAAGACTGAAAATTTAAATTTTGTTATCAGCATAAGCGAAAAGATAAGGCCGGTAGATTTTGGATTTTTCACGAGCAGATTTCTCATGCATCTAAATGGTGCATTAGTATTGTGAAAAAAACATATAAAGTTCCTTATGCGGGTTTTTATAGCAAAATTTTTATAGAGGTTTTAAACCATTGTTTGTACCTTCAAATTAATACCTATTATAAAAATTAAATAATCCAGAAGTCCAAAACTTTCTGAGGTTTCAGACAGTCCATCATGCACTGCCCGCATGATCAGAGCATACAGAATTTATAATAGATTAGGAGATCCGGACACAGCTACAAGCTTGGAAAAAATCTTGCAACTGTCCAAGTTGATCTTTAGACGGTAGTAGACTTTTTGGGCCATGCTAGTGTCATTCCTGGACTTATGCATTGACCCAATGATAAACAACTCAGCTAGAATACATTGCCATCTCGAGGGAGGGACATGTGCAGCTAATTAGGCATGAACTCAAGGTAGAAAGCATATCCAAAGTGCATAATTACAATCTTAATTACGTCGTAAGCATGAGTAATTAATGGCAGTTCAAGTAGTTAACCCAAGCGGCAGCTGCACGCTCCAACGATTCAGGAAATAGATTATGCATCATGGAGGATAATATTATATGAAGGTTTCGAGATTCGCTGGGGCTATAGTTGATTCTATGGTTTTTTTTTGTCTATTGGAATAATTATCGTAGTGGATCATATGTCTTGATTCTAGTTGACTTTGGGAGACGTCACATGGGGCTTTACGTGACAGTGTATCGATGAACGACACGTATACAGATCATGGACAGAACTGCAGAAGGTTTAATGGTGCCAGCAATCCAACACATATATATCATGGGATCTGGTACATGTGAAGTTGCTATTATAATTACAACTTAGAGAATCCTAGCAGATCAGCAATTTTATCGTTTGTTCTGAAAATTCTGAAAATAGCTAAAAATAGAGGATAGAGAGTAAAATTTGAGCTCCAGTAGATCATCTATCACATCTTCTATTTTTAGATAACATCTCTATTAGGAGTGAGAAAATCTATATTTAGATGTTCTACATCTATTCTCCAAAAAGATACGAAAGATGTCATATATGGATGATCTATTGGAGTAAAAGAAATACAAATGATGAAACTGTTTAAGATAATCATCCAAATGAATAATATGGATAGTCAAATTTAGATGAAGATGCTTTTAAGCAGTTAAATGGATGTCTTATATACGATTTGACATGAAGAGTGAAGATGTCGATCAATAGGGACTGTAGCAGCGAGATTGCGTGCAGTTGCTATTATACATTAGAATAAAAACTAGACTGAATCTCAATCCTATATCATGCATGTCATGCATGCAATTTTCTTTGTATGTTTGGAAGATATGACGATCCAGCTAATAACTATGGATGTTCTGGCAGGATATCTGTGAGAAGACCAACTGATATATGTCGGTTGGATCGATCTGGCATGCAGCAGGGATTTATGCATGATCGATCTTGGAAAATAAAATTTGTTGCTCATAATCTCTGGGATGCTGGTGTTTTAATTTTGAATTTTGAATGATGAATTTCACCTTGTTTGAATGAACTGAAACCAAAATTAAGCATTGATATATGCTCACTCTAAGCAAAACTAAGCTGATATAGAGTTTATTATAGTTCCTCTTCACTTATGGATTAGTAGAGAAATGTCTGTGCTTTACAACACGTTATTGAACTATGTCATGCTATTGGATGTTTAATGGGTTAACTAGGAATGAGCTAGGTGTCAATGTCATGAGAAAATAGGGTCCCCATAACAGCAGTTGGGGAGCGAGCGTGCGTCTCTCTAAGGTCCTGAGATATCCAAACCGGTTATGGAGCTCATGGAAAGTCACCCCAACAGTCCCGGTCTAGTCAACCTCCGCCTGACGCACCTGAGGTGGTTGCTAGCCCAGGAGACATAAGCTTGGTATTGTCTAGGCTCGAATGCCAGCAGAGGCGAGCGTTGCATGTGGGTCAGACCCTAACTACCCCACCTACCACATTGAATGTGGTAAGCAGGTGGCAAATAGGCGAGGCACGCTCATGGCGTGCTTTGTAGTGAGTATATGCTCGATAGGAGCCTAAATGGATGGAGAATGTCATGAAAAGATGTTTAATGCTCCTCCTATGTGTATAGGCGATCACGTCACAACCACCTTAGCATTGTCCACCGACACCATAGGGACACGCCATAGGAAATCGACTCCCCACGAGACTACTTTGCGGTACCAGTCATAGGACACAGCGCTGGCACCCACGGTCAGTTTGAGATGTATCGTAGAAACTAGTAAAGACAATACCTTTAGTTGGTCCCACCTTGTTGACCGACAAGTAGAGAATTAGCAGCGGAACTTAGCGCAACTAAATCCAATCCACAAGTTTGGAATTAGGCACACAACTGGAAGCTTCAGCTTCACTTGCTTTAACAACTGGGCTTCTCTTTTGATTGCTAATATATAGCATCAAAGGTGAGTACAAAAGTTGATTGTCTTAGTTTGTTGTTAGAAAAAAGTTGTGTATGAATTTATTCTTACCAAGATGTTCCAATTAATTAGAATGAGTTCATCATTTTTTTACCGCTGGTTTTATCTTTCAAATGCATGTTCAGGTTTGTATCTTACTATTTTAGATTCAAGTAGTAAGTTGGGAAAGTTTGCTTCTTGACCTCAAAAGGCAAGAAGTTGGGTACTATGGTGGTAGGAAGAGAATTTTTAGTTGACGTGGGAATGTGAGAAATTAGAACGCACGGATGTGATGTTACTTAAATTGGAATTTATATAAACTGCTTGCGATTATGTTTTTCTAGAGGGTGTGGCTAGCATTCCTTGCGCTGACCTATATTTACAAACCCTTTTTTGCTCGGCGTATGTCATCACTGACGGGTCGTAATGCAAAAGCCGTCATATATATCAACACATGTGACAGGCTTACATGCTAAATCTATCAGAGGCGAGTCATCTTTGACGGATTGCAACTATCACCATGTTAGCGGAGACACTCACCTCTTACGGGCTTTGAAGAACTTGCCCGTTAGATATGAGTGTCACGCCTAATGGTCGGTCGATAGCCAAAGGTGAATAGGATCAACAGTGATTACTTTTTTGTGAGCTGGCCTGAACCCGTCAAAGGTGACGGTTTTGGACCGCTAGAGGTGACATGATCTGGTGCAGTGGAGGCGACCCTAATGTAATTGATGTATCTGATTTCTTTACTTAGCTATCTTTGATAAGGAGTTGAGTTTGCCATGAAACCATCCACATTTCAGCCCCGATCGAGACGAGTGTTAATACTTAGTGCTATACACTATACACCTTATTATTATTAATAATTATATCTTAGGTCGTTTGACGTTAATTAGCTTGGACAGTCTTGATGCATGCTCAGCTCCTTCAAATTGGACTAAGAATTGTCAAGGATCATAAGTAATTTATCAAATCATGAGCTATAGATCAAATACATAATAGCAAATTATGGAGATATTATTAGCAACATTGTTAATCTTCAGTCAGTGCATAAAATACTTGATTCTGTATTGCAATAATTGTTGTAAGATATTGGAGGCTCTGATTCTGCCGTGAAACCTTCCCTAAGAATTGTCCCAATATATATGAGGCGACCGTAATGTGTAATTGATCTATCTGAGCATGCTCAGCTCCTTCAAACTTGGACTAAGAATTGTCAAGGATCATAAGTAATTTATCAAATCATGAGCTATAGATCAAATGACACCTTATTGGAAATTTACAATCGTGGCATTATAATTTTGGAAAGTCAGAAATTGGCACCGGTATCTCAATGACATGTAGGGCCTACATGAGTTAATGACACGTGGGCCAGGATGATATATTTATGATTTTATAAAATTATAATAGCATATTTGCAATTTTCAATATTATTTATTTAGGAATCTAGCTGGTTTGACGTTAATTAGCTTGGACAGTCTTGATGCATGCTCAGCTCTTTCAAACTTGGACTAAGAATTGTCAAGGATCATACATAATTTTATCATATGCATCTCGATCTCTCGCTTTCAGGGACTTGCCGGATGAAATCATGCATTGACCTTGAACCAATTAACCAAACGATTACATCCTCCGTCTAAAAATAAGTTTACTTTTTTAGTTTTTGGATATAACCTTTGACTCTTCGTTTTATTTGAAATTGTTTGGACGATTAATTATTTTATTGTAATTAAATGATAAAACATAAATACTATTTTATGGATGACTAAATTTTTTGAGTTTTTATGTAAAATTTTCAAATAAAACCGATAGTTAACGTTGGACACAGAGATCGAAATGATTTTTTTTCTCCGGCCGAGACGGTATATATGACCATCTATATATAATTATTGTTATGCTCTAGATCAATCGGGAAGTGCGGTTTTCACTTGCAAAGACAAGTAACTAAACGTAGATTTGATCGAAATTATTTAATCTACAGTAATATTGTAGGGCCCATACATACATATATATTTATACTTAGCCATGGGTTGATTTGTCGCCCTAGCTAGGCGGATACTGACGCAAGCAACACACCATTTTCTGACTCTCTCTGTTAAAAAGCAAATTGTTTATCCATTTGTAGGATGACGAGGCGGCGTTCTTGGCCGCTTCTTCACCCCACTGTTTTCTCTGCTATGTGTGTGTGTGTCTCCAACCACTCACATCGCACTACTCCCCTCATGTCCGATTTTTGTGTTTTTAAATATTTTTTAGTTTTACTACTAAACTTCAGCAAACTTATTTTGGAATATAATTTTTTTATAGCACCCTCCTGATGTAGTCACTATACTATCAGCAATTGGCATGAAAGTGTTGTTTATTCATACTAAGACGAGTTGACGTGACAACTTTATTTGGTCGTGCTACTTAAAATGGCATGCTAAATTGTTATAATGAATTCAGGTGAATTTTGGTTTTAAAATTAAGGTTAATTAGATCCATGCCATTATAAATTTGCTAGTTCTGAAATATGCATTACTATTGGACTAATTTTAAGGATGCTATTATAATTTCAGAAGTATTTAAAATATACCACTCCATACTACACACTTTTGTTTATTAGACAAAAATGTTGAACAATGAATAATTCTGAGATAAATATAAATTAAAAATAAAATTGATAAAACTCTATAACATTGAGATACAAAATATTCAAATTAAGATAAAAGAATAATTAAAATCAGTTCGATCCACAAAGAGTAGTAATAAAATTTCTGGTTCCTCCACGATTTAAAAAACAGTCCCCGAGAATATATTGAGTATAAATTAACTTTCTAAAGAATGAGACTAATTTTCATGACGTAAGACTTTTTAGGATTCACTATGTTCGAGAATAGACGCTAATGAATATATATATATATATATATATATGTATGTATATATATATGTATATGTATATGTATATGTATGTATATATATATATGTATATGGGTATAACCAAAACATTTTACTCTATTAAGTGTTGGGAGCAGAAAAAAACAGCTGATTGTGTATTTATCCACGACGGTAACTTTTACAGGCTGACCTGAGACAAACTCTCTTTCTGTCTATATGTGGGTTCAGATAATTGATAGTACACGTGTCGGCCGGTCAGCTGGTCCGTGCACAGCAATATACTACAAGGAATAATATCATGTGGTGCTGGTTACTGCGTTCTTCTTTGGCGCATAGAGATCAAGAAGAAAGATTTTTCTGATTTTTATATATCTACGCTTTGTTCTTTTTTATGAAAGAGAAAAAAATATTTGATTTTTAGGAATTTAATAGTATAAATGATGAAATTAATTAATATAAAATTTTTAAAAATTCTACTTTACAAAGATGAAACAATGAACTTAAACATATAAACATTTTTAGAAGAATACATTGTTTAGCAGTTCGGAAAACATGTGTGTAAAAACCGAGAAACAATCTGGCTACGAGAACACAGTCTAATGGTATAAATGATAAAATTAAGTATTATAAATTAAAAAGACTAGTTTAGTTTAAAAATATAAATAAACTTATATACATAAACTTTAAAAAATATACGGTCTAACTACTCACTACCTTTGTCATGAAATAAATCCATTTTTCAGTTTTTAAATACAATATTTTAACTCTTGGTCTTATTTAAATTTTTTTGTCATTAATATTTTTATTGTTACTAGATGATAAAACATGAATAGTACTTTACGTGTGGCTATTTTTTTTAAATTTAAATATAAAATTTTTAAATAAAACGAATGGTCAAAGCGTTAGAAATAGAAATTGAAAAATATAGTGATTATGTGACGGAGACAGCAGAAAGTATGCGTAAGACAATATGCGCAAAGAGCTAACGAAACAACTCACAATGGAGTGCACGTACGTAGGTGTGGGGTGCAGTAAATTATAGAATTATAAGTTAAAATTTGAAATTTTAATTTTAAATTTAATATTGAATTTAAAGCTTTTTATTATAGTTTATTTTCTAGTTTTATCCTTTCGATCACTGTGAACGTGTATATGAAAGTGTTACTATTAAATTATTTTTCGTTTACAAATGGTCAAAAATATGCCCTGGGTAGCGTGGTACAGGTCAGCATGGCGGCAGTGTGATGCACACGTACGTACGTACAACCGCGCCGACGA
The DNA here is from genome assembly GCF_000231095.2 of Oryza brachyantha. NCBI lineage: Eukaryota > Viridiplantae > Streptophyta > Magnoliopsida > Poales > Poaceae > Oryza > Oryza brachyantha. The sequence goes on along the minus strand of NC_023174.2, from coordinate 11,843,737 downwards.
CGGTCAAAGCTGGCTGCCTGGATAGCGTTCATATCGATATGTGTACTTTGCGCGACGTGCACACACCGTCCGTATTACTACGAAATATTATCTTCCTCCTAAACCGATGACAAAGACTATGATATTTTCTTAATAAATAAGTGATAAACGGGAGTAACATGATATCTAAGAATAAAATATAAGAAATTAAGAATCAGAAATGATTAATGAGATAACTAGCATCGTTAATATCATTAATAGTACCGAAAATACTGCCATTACTATTATAGTATGACATTACAGTATAAGATTTAAATTCTAGAAATAACTATATTACGGAACATAGAGAGTATAAGCATTTTTCCTCTCTCACGGTATCAATACAAATTAGTTAAATGTAATTATCCTTTACTTTGCCGAACTTCACTATATCAATAGTTAGAGCAAGACCAATGTATAAGTTTAATTGCACAATTAATAGTGTGCCCATGTGCAGGCAGGGATAATTAAGACAGTCCATATAATGGTATGCCTATTCGATGGAAACAAGATGTGTCCTGCTTGGTCCCACGGAAAAAATACACATCTCTAGGAGAAGCTGACATACATATTTTATTAGTGTGAATAAGAAAGTTGTAAAGCATTATATTTCATAGCTTTGTTATCACACCTTAAACTTAAACTTAAGGTCTACTTTTATTGCATAAAACTTCTGGTATGACTCCATAATGTTAAATGTGCTTTAACTGTAGGAACATTTATTACTTAATCTTACTTTTTAGTGTTCATGGTAGATGCCCTTACATCTTTAATATATTAATCATTACGTACGTGGCAAATTAAAACGGTTGAAAATAAAGTCTTTGTAGAGGGAGGGAATACTTTTACAATTATTTTTTCGCTTATATTTATGCTTATAAGATAAAATTTGTTTTTGCATTTTAAATTTTGAGTTGATTTTAGGATGTTTTCATCGTAGTTTATTGTTTTATAGCCTTGGCTTTTATATCGCTAATAATATGTATATAAAGTTTTATTTATAATTTTTCATTTATAGATATATCATTTCACTTATTCGTAAAATAAGCGAAAAGATTGCCATCTTACCTTTTCCTTCTTCCCACAGCGGTACGCATGAGGTTTTTTTTAATCGTACTGTACTTCAGGACTAGCAAAATACCCATGCTTTGCTATGAAATTATATTACAAAATATTATAGAGATTTTTTTATCAACTATACTGATATCACTTGTTTGAATCACTATTTCATAATATCTGGAAATACCATGTGCTATTTTACAAAAGAATTATAGAAAATAATGGGAGTGGCAAATTATGGATATTTAAAATAGTAAAGATAAATTCTTGAGCCACAAATATACAGCGACACTAGTATAGAAACAATCGCAGTTGTTTAACGAACTGCGTGCAGTAAAGTCCTCTAAAAAATGGCGATTTTCGGTCCATCATGCGATTTTTCGTGCAAAATATGCGCGTGATTTTTGGATCGATTGTGTAATTTTTCATGCAAACTATGCACCTAGTATATAGGACTTAAATCTGGAATTTCTCGCTCTATACTTATGTTGTGTTTCAGATGGGTGGACGACGTAAGATTTTCTAATTTTTAAAATGCTATTTAATAGTATAAATGATACAACTAAAAATCTATTTTAGAGAAGTGTGATTATTAATTTTTATACATAAATATTTTGCAAAAAATTACTGTTTAGCGATTCGAAATGGGGGTGTGCAAAAACAGAGAAGAAAACCAAGGAATATGATGAAGAACATAATTAGTTTTCTTATCATCTCACTGTAAATAATTCATGACTTTGGGATAGCCGCTATTATTTTGACCTTACCTCTTCACAATTTGTAATACATATTCATTTTCTCATAGTGTTGCGAAAATGAAAAGTGCTCTCATCGTTTTTCTTTTTGAGGAATAAACGAAAACATGTTTTTGTAAACAAAGAATAATTTGTAGGTAAAACTTTTATATACGTGTCCATAGCGACTCAAAAGCGAAATGTATAAAACAACCACGATGAAAAACCACAAAATCAAGTTCAAAATTAAGTTCTAAAATTTAAATTTTGGCTTATTAGCGGTTACAACTATGAAACGAAACGATGGAGCCCAAGGTCATTTACTGCTAAGTTCTAGATCGTGTATAGCCCTCTAACTTTTTTACGTTCTTACCATGCCCTACCCTACCGTGCAACAACTATTTTTGGTTCTCATTCATTTATCATTCTTCAGATCCGACGACTAAAATAATCTTCTTTAAGATTGGACTGTTAGGATAAACTCTACATCTCCTTACATAAATTTTCTGTATATTAGAGACTTTTTAAATTAAAAAGTATCTTACTAATTTAGAGTGCCATATGTTAGAAATTATCATTGCAATTAGAAATTCACAAATATTTTCTATATATTATTCACTTTATATTAAGATAAAGATATAAATTTTTTTATAAATATGCAGTATATATATTTAGAATAAAAAACCAATCACAAAATCAGTGAGGCAGGTGTACTAACACAAGCAAACTGTGTTTGGTTCGTGGACGAGATGGGTTGGGTTGGATCTGTGAGGACGTTCCAAAGCCTAGGTGGTGCAACGTTTCAAGGCATGTCAGTATGAAATATCTGAATGGATGGGGTCTCAAATAAAACCCAAATAGTTACGGCAACCATCCAACCTCATCGCAAACCCCGACATGTCTTGAAGAGGACACTATAAATGCTCTAAGCCATCGGATATGAAATAGAAGATACAACCGTTGGAATAGCCACACTAGTCATCTACGTCATACGTCCGTCAACCACTCGATGGTGGCAACCAAAAGCGTACCCCAGAGACTCCATCTCAACGAAGGCATATTCCCTGGTTATCTTAACCATTTCAAACCATCCTCATGTGGGACTAGTCGCCCAGGAATGCAACATAGTCTCACATAAATCATCTCAAGCATGATAGCCATATAATAAGTGGTTCTAAGCATAAAACATAAATAGCCTTAATAAGGTTCTAAGTAGTATTTGGTGACAAGCCATACATATTGGTTCATGCGGTAAGCATGCTATCCAAAAGCCCATAGGCAAACTTGCTCGGGTAAATCTCTAGTTAGAATCATCCTGGAAATCTGCGACATCACAAGCTGCATCAAACTCCTCATCCAAACGGTTATTATCTGCAGCAGGGTCTGAGCCAAAAACAAGTAAAAGAAACAAAAAAATCAGTACATTAATCAAATTAAAGTACTGGCAAGTCGGGAACAACCCTAGCATACTACATGTTGGCCAAAATTCAAGGATAAGTTATGTATAGGTTAATTTGCATAAATGTCAGTTTTAGTTCACAACATATTTCGCAACGGAATTTTATAACAATAGTATAGAGTAAGTAAAACTGGTAATGTAAATGAATAAATAACACTCATCTACCCCTTAAGGTAGATCATCACCACTTACCATCATCCCATCACCATTCATTGAACTTTACCCAAGTTCACCAACAAAATATTCTAACCATTTTTCAAGTTCACAAGAGTTTATCAAAATCAACAACTATACTCATGACACTTCACCATGCCGCTCATGACCGTGAGCACGACTAATCGATTAGTTTTGTACTCTACAGAGTTTGTACAACTTTTAAGCCCACATGATATGGATCGCTCTAGTTTGTCTGATACCCCTCGGTATCACCACACTCTACACATTAAGTGTGATCTAGAGGTCATAACGAAACCACTACATTGTTTATTGTCTAGCCTTACACCAGCACGATGTGTGCTTTACCCACGCTACTAGCAAAGTAGCGTCACTAGATAGCGGGCCCACGCTTTAACCTAGCGCCGTAAGGACCTACCCGGAATCCCTCATAAGGCAAGACACCGTTGTATTGGGACAGACTGCCTGCTCAAATCATCACATACCACAAGTCATTAATCATTTCCATCACAAACCATAGGAAGTTCCGATAAGTTACCAAAACCCGGTAACCCGTACCCTTCGGCCTACCAAGATGCAAAGCTAAACTCTAAACAACTTAAAAGGTTAAGGCCAGCCCATACTTAGCACATGTGGTTTGTACTGTTTTCATTAGTTGGTGACATAGAGTGAGGTCCTTAATTGACCCGGATGAACGCTCCCCTTATCAGTGCACAACTACCACCATATGTACACCACTTGCCGTCCAAGTCTTAAAACAAGTTATCTCTATTTTCAGTTCACAACACTCACACATTTAAAATTCTATCCAGCAACATCAAAATAACCATTTTCACATATAACATTTATCAAAACGAGTAATTTGCAAGGAGGTAATCGAACATAAGCATATAGCGGCAATATAAGCATAGTATAATCCCAAACAACACAATAATTGTATTCAAAAACACCCTATGGTTACAACCAGCAAGGATTCAATATTTTCAAGGTGGATTATGCAGCAGTTGGGTCATATGTACCATTTCCCACATTTATATAATTTCTTTTACCAAAATTAATACTAGCTAAATATGCATATGTACAATAGAATCATTTAGTCCAATAAAACATAGGATCAAAGTGGTCAAAGGAGGGGCTGACTTGCCTTCATCTGCAAACAACTGAACCTGGTCGTCAACAAACTGACCCTCTTCTTCTTAGACGTATTCTTCCTCTATACAAAATACACATATACGATAAATACAAAAATGCATAAAAACCAAAAATGATGAAAATGCATGAGACTTATGTTCTGGTCTCAGGTGGTCTCTAGTGAAGGAATTTTTATTTTGTCACTTTGTTTTACAGAGATATGCGTTTAATAATTAAGAAGGTTTAAAAAGGGCTAAGATTTATTAAGCAATATTTTTGTACAGAAGTGAACAAAATTCCTTTTCCAAAGTTACAAAGCATGATTTTAGAAAACTAACAGAAGTGGTTTCACAATTTTCAGAGCTACATTTAATTTGTTATGAATTTAACAATTTCAAGGCAATATTTAGGGCAAAACGAAAATAAAGGAAAAGTTTGTACACCAAGTATATATTTTTGTAAAATAGTTCACAGTTTCACGGATCTAAAAAAACTGGTTTCATAATTTTCGGAGTTAAAATGAATTTTCTACAAATTTTTGAAGTTCTGCTCAATTTTAGCTTTTTTAAAAATAGAAATCAAATTCGAAATTAAATTCCAGCCGGGCCCACATGTCAGTGAAAGGTTTTTCTTAGTGAGAGGCGTTTTTGCAGAGAGACCCTCGAAAGATGGGGAAATCAACCCGCACTCTCTTGCTACGGTAAATATGAGTCTTTGGCAGTTTTTAGATTAGACCCTATAGTTGATTAAATTCAAGAAATCAAGTCTCTGGCTAGCTCACAAGTGTGGCAGCCATGCTTAATCTCGGTCTAGGGCTCGCCGGTGACGATCGGTGCACCGAATCGGTTCGAGCACAAAAGAGAAAATATAGAGGGGGGTTCTTGCACATCCCTGAGTGGTGGTGGTGAGGGAAATGGTGGTCCGTAGCCCTTAGAACATGAGCTACAGCAAAGCGGTATGTCTCGGTATGCCCATGCATGTGGTTGCAATGGCTTGGTTAGTGCATGTAAGGGCTCGGTTAGTGTAAAAGAGTTAGTGCATGAGCTGTCTCAAGGTACTAGGGTGCTCACCAAGCGAAGAAACGGAGGAAGCGAGATCCACGGGAGCGGCGAAGATGGTGGCCGGCGGCGAGGTCAGTGACACCCATCACGTGTTCGACAGATTGCTTCTAGGGCAAAATAGGTACGGGTGAGCTCGGCGTGATACCTAGATAACGTTCCATAGGAAGAAAGAGAGATGGACTCACCGAGGATGCAGAACGACGATGACTAAGTTGCCGGAGCCGGGAAAGATGGCCGAGCTCCAGCCATTCCGGGCATGGGATATGTTTGCTCGGACTTGGAACGCGATGTAGGGAGGATGCCCTTGCTCCTGGCGTGCATGCTTAAGAAATAAGGAAGGGTGGAGTGGGGGGAGTGAGAGGGAGGGGTGGCTAGTGCAATCATGGGGTTTCTCGGGCTTCCATTGGGCATGGAGGGCGGTGGATGTTGTGAGGAGAGAGTAGGAGGCTGCCCACTTGTAAGTCAAAGAAATTTAAAAACGGGCTTGGAGGCTAAGTCAAGAAAGGTTGCCTGCCAAGGATCTTTGGAGGGGATTGAAGTGAGATTTCGTGCAGCAAGGAACCTGGGCTAGTGATCCTCTTGTTCGGGGATGATGTGGAGAGTAAAAGTGCTGAAGTGGTTTGGGTTAGAAGTCTACGGTTTAGCCTTGATGGAGTGATGAACATGAGTTGATAGTATTGATTAGCAGCAGTCGACAGTGAAGTTAGTAGCTGATTCTATATTTGGAGAGAGAGAAGAAAGGGTTAGAGATTGATCCACGGTATGCCACTACTCTTGCTGTTAGAAGAAAGTTAGTAGAAGACTTTGGCTGAAACCAAACTTCAAAAAGAGGTTTTGAAATAAATTTTACAGAGGGAGCATGTTTGAATCTGCTAAGCAGTTTTACAGAGGGAGCTTGTTGGCTATATTATTAGTCTCGGTCTTAACACCATTTTGACTTTGATTGGCCGATACTACTGATTACTCGCAACAGTCTGCCAATAGTTTTTGGAAGGATGTTGCAATTATTTGTTCCTAATTGAATATGGCCACCTTTGCGAGAGCTAGCAAGTTATCTTAACCCCTTGTTTTCCACGCGCATACTTCCCTAACAGCTAAACAATGTCTTTTTTTTTGAAAATTTTCTATAGAAAAGTTGTTTTAAAAATCATATTAATTTATTTTATATTTTTTAATAATTAATAACTAATTAATAATATACTAATTTATTGCTACGTTTTCCGTGCCGGATAACGCATCCACTCCTCACCTACAGCCAAACACGGCCTATATGTATCAATAGGATTATTTGGACCCACTTTCTGAGGAAAAAAAACAACCTACTTGGAGAAGCACATTTGGTGTGTGAAATTCCATTGTCTACAAGTAATACACATATGTCTTGTACTTTTAATATGATTGATTTTAGTGAGCGGGATTTACCGTTGGTTTCGACTCTTTCTAGCGTGTGTTAAAGAATGTTAGTAAAATTGTATTAGGAGATATTTACAGTGCAGCGTACATATATGGTATTCTATGTAACAAATGTATTTCAGTGCACCGTATCACCTTGTAGCTGATTCTTGAGCTCCCCTTGATCGTCGACTGGCCAACATGAGAACTTTTGTGTTGTTAAAATTAAAAAAAAAATGCTTCCGCCTGTTTTTAGTTTAACACCGTTGACTTTTATACATATAATTAACTATTGGTAATATTTATATTTTTTGATAAATATTCAAGACATGCTTAAAGTTCCTTTAACAATAAAGCAAATCACAAGAAAATAAACGGTAATTACTTTTTAATTAGATAAATGGTTAAACATCAGTTAAAAAGTTAATGATATCAACCATGAAATAACTAAAGGCTGTGTACTGCAGGACATTTAGATTCTTTTAAACTTCTTTATGTTTCATCATTTTTATAGAAAATTACAATAACACATACAACAGCAAGTTAATTTTACTAAACATTAAATATATTTTGATGCTAAATTTATTATATTTTCTAGATGTTACTATATTTATTATACTTAAATAAAACTTTAAAAAATTAATTTGAAAAATTAAAATGTCTTATAATATAAACCGTGGGAATAAAACGCCAGGCAGAAGCATTGCACAATTTTGCGAGAGCAAAAGTCACAGTACGATTCAATATATCTGTAGAAAACAGTATAACCTTGTTCAGAGTTCAAATTTTTTGAATTTTCAATTTTATTTATTAAATAATTTACAAAATTAAATTTTCATTTCAAAAATTTACAAATCTAACCTCCTGCCGCCCTCCCAGACGGCGGGCCAGCCGACACGGACGGGCGATGACGGCGGATGGCGATATTTTTTATTTAGGTCCTTTCCGCCCTATGTAAGGGCGGTAATATCACGTCCTGAGTTTACCCTAGCCAAGAATTAATTAAATAATATATTAAAAATAATTTGTTTAATTAAAGTTTAAGAGAAAACCCAATGTATAATTTAATTTAATTTACTTGGAAATTTTTCGGATGTTCTAAAATATCCAAAAGCATTTAAAAAATATTAATAGGATTTAAATTTGAATTGCAGTCAATAAAATTTGCTCAAATAAACTTAATAAAAATCAGCAAAATTAGAGGCAATTTCTTTTTTTTTCCTCCTTCCTTTTTCTTTTCTTTTTCCCTTCTTTCTTTCTCCATTTTTCTCTTTTCTTTTCTTTTTCTCTTTTTCTTTTTTTTTCTACTCCCTTGTCGCACCTCCTCTTCCCCTCCCCCTGCGTGTGCGATCTCCCACCCTGCCCCACGATCGCACGTCTCCCCTGCCCCCATGCAGTGCCGCACAATCCTTCCCCCCTCCACAGCCGTGCAGCCCCACCTCTCCCTCACGGTACAAACTAATTCCAACATCTTTCTTATCCATTTGAAATTTTATCTATCCCTTTTTAATAGGAGATGGATAACTCGATTTATCTCTAGCTCTCCCCTATAAATACCCTCTATAGCCTCACCTCTTCTCCCCGTCTCCCTCTCCCGTGCTCCTCGAGCCGCCTACCACCGCCTCCTGTCTAGTAACGAGCAGCAGTGCAGTCGTCCGCTGGTTTTCTTACCCAAATCTCAGGTTCGCATATATTTTATTCTTGTGAATCAATCTAAATTAATCTACCATATAATTGTTTAGATTTTCTAATCTATTAGCTAATGTGAGATTGATCTACAGTGCGGACTTTAATTTCGTACGTAGATTGGATTGACTTTAAAGTCGTTCAGTTTCCGGTTTAGCGAGTCGTTAAATCTCGATTTAACGGGTCGTTCAATCCTGTCGTTGTTCCGCTAACAGTGCACGGTTTCGTATTTCGGATTTGATTCGTAGTACGAATCTCTGATTCGTGCACGTGTTAGTTCTGTCGAGCGAAGGCGCATTCTGTTCGCAACTTCTCGATCCGCGAACCAACCGGCGCTCAAAGTCCGCATCACCTTCCTCGGCCTATCTCCTCCTCCTTTCCTTCCCTCCCCGCCGACCTGCCAGCCCATCACCCTACCAGCCCATCACCTTCCCCTGGGGTCACCGATAGGTGGGGCCCACCTGTCGGGCCATCTCTAACCTCCCGTGCGCACGCCATGCCGCCGCAGCGCCCTGCCGCACCGAGCTGCGTCGCGCTTCGTCGCGCCCGTGTCCGCGCCGTGTTTGTGCCGCCAACCGTCACGCGCACCGGCCGCTGCTCAGCTCGCGCCTGCATTGCGGTCACGCCACCGCATCCGCGCCGCATCGGCCCTGTGCTCACCGCAACCACCAGCCACAATCCACGCCGCCGCTAACAACCTCTCCGCCTCCCCGCGTCCCACACGCCACCGCCAACTACCGCGCGCATCACCGTCCGCATCCACGCACCGCCATGCTAACCACCTCCCCGCCCTACATGCTGCCGCCACCTCTAAATCGCCTCCCCGGCATCGCTGCTCCCCCTTCGCCTGTTTGAGCCGCCGCCGCTCTTTTCCTCGCGCAGCCGTCGCAATCGCTCGTGTGCCGACGTCGCCGCCTCGATGCCGCCCCTCCACACCGGGTCGTTGTCATCAGCGCCGGTGAGCCGATCTCCCCTTGCTCTCTCCGTTCTCTCTCACGCCGCCACCGTGTCACCATCGGTCTTCACCATCGATCTCCTCCACCGAGCGTCGATTGTTGCCGTTGGGCGTCGTCCTCTCCGCTGTCCCGAGTCACGCCACTCGTCGTGCCACGCCACGTTCGCTCGCCACCGCTGCCCCGCTCCCTCGCTGTCGGCCGCCCTCGCACCCGCACCGCAACTTGCCACCGCTGCACGCTCGCCATCGCTATGGCCGTGTGTCGCGTCGCCGCTGCGATCGCGCGCCCGTTGCGTCGCTCTGCCTTGCCGCCGGTCGCTGAGCCGCATCCTCGCGCCACGCCGGACGCCCTCCACTCGCGCATGCTGCCGCTCTGCCTCGCCGCCGCAGATCGCGTCCTCGCCGCCGTGCCGTCGCGTCCCAGACGGCTCTCTGCCTCGCGCTCGCCGCGATGCTAGCACCGTCGCGTTGCGCCGCCTTGCGCTGCTTCGCCACGTCGCCGCTGCCGCACGCCTCTCTTGCCGTCGCGTCGCGCCAGCCACGCCCGAGCCATGCTGCGCCGCCTCGTCATGCACCGCGTTCACCTCGCGTTGCTGGCCGCACAAGCTCTGACCCACGCCGCGCATGTCGGCCACAACCGCCGCCGCTTCTCCGCACCGGCCCAACGCCCGTGCCGCTTCTCCCGCCGCGCCGCTCGCCACGCATCGTCGCTTCCCTCGAGCCACCCGCAACGACTGGGCGCAACCGCTCACGCCGCTTTCCCCGCGCCCGCCGCCAACCACCTCCCAGCCTTTCGCGCGAGCGCCACGGCCTCTCGCTCCTATTTAACCTCCCCGAGCTGCGCCACTGCCCGCCTTTGCCTCTCCCTCGCGCCTAACTTCCGCTGCACCACCGATGCCGCCTCCGCCGTGCGTCTCTCCCATCTGCCGAACGTCGCGGAGCAACCCCGCGCCGCCACCGCCGGTCACCCTGCATCCTATTGATCCCATGATTATAAAATCCCCGCTTTACATTCAAACATGCATTGTTTTATGCAAATATATTTACTTTATTTATGTATTGGGCAACTATATTTATACCCGTCGATGTCCCCTTATTATTATTGTCATCCCAGGGTTAATTTGACTAGAAATAGGCTTAGGCAATGCTTAGCCATGCTTAGTTCAACTAGCTCACCAATTATTATTTAATTATTGATTAGACTTTGATAGACCTTTAATGGTTGTGATCATAATTAATCTCCCGTTGTGGATTAAATACAACTAAAATATTGCTTACGGTAGACTGTGGGTGCATGGTTTTGAGAGTCGCACCCATGGCAGTTAAGGACCGATTCTCGGGAAACCCTAGAAGTCTTACCCGTACTAACCACAAGCCGAAATGGGTAAGGTAGGATCTGGAGCATTGCTTCGAACTATTTGACGTACCAACGTAAGGGTAGGCATGATGGAGTATGGATGGGCAATCGTGGTGTAACGAAAGCCTCGGCTGCTTCCGGATCTATCAAGGCACAAGAGGGGACTGCTCGACTTGGTGTAAAGGAGGGGGTGAAACCTGAAGTGCGGTGCGATTAAATAGGGAGGGTTATGTGACAGGTCCTATCACAGTTTCCTTTCCGTAGTATCGTGGTGATACACCGGCGCACGTTCAAGTGTAGTGGAACTATGTCTTGTGGGTAAAGTTGTACACCTCTACAGAGTAAAACTATTCGAATAGCCGTGCCCGCGGTTATTGGACGAACTTACAGATTCACTAGGATTAGTGAACCTTTTAATAACTTGATGAACTTGGAACTGGTTTGACCCTGCTCAATGTGGTGTAATGTTGGCAGTGGTTTGGGTCTGTCGCAACATGGTTTAACGTTGGGCAGAGGGTTGACCCTGTTGCAGTGTGGTGTAACGCTGGACAGTGGTTTGGGCCTGTTGCGACGTGGTGTAACGTTGAATAGTGGATGATTATTTTAAATGTTTTCTTTACTTTTATTTCAATCTATTTTATTTACTGTTTTGCTAAATTACTGCAGCTTTCTGCAATCTAACCTTAGCCTATCCTTATACCCTATTGCATTCATTATTCCCCTCTCTTGGGTGTTACTTGTTGAGTACGGTGGTTTGTACTCAGTCTGTTTAATTTTTTTCTCCACCAGAGCAAGTGCCAGAGTTTCAGTCAGAAGGTTGTTCCTAAGGTTGAAGTGAGGTTCAGTCCACCGTCGAGAATGCCTATGGTGTGGAGTTGTCATCGCCAGCTAAAGCTGAAAATGAGATGGTTTAGTTTGTTTTCCTTTTCCGCTGCATTTCGATAGATACTTGTTTTTATTTGTTTCTAAGTCGTGGAACTGTGTATTAATTTGTCATAGTGTGTATTCGGGCTGATTCCTGGACTGAGATTTAATACATGCTATTGTTTAGAAATTTGGTGTAAATTTCTAGGTGTGACAGGTAAGGACCTAAATGAAAAATTGCCGTGTGCGCTTAGGATTTTTCGATTGAACCGCGGTTTGATACGTATATGTATAATGTATGTAATTACTTAATCACAAGAGCATATTCTCTTTGATTTTTTTCTTAGGCGTTTTGGTTGGCAAAAATAGAGGAAATATGCTCTTGTTGTGATTCAACCTCTGGTCTCCTAAATAGAAGAGGGACAATGACCACTAAACTAAGGTAATGTTTGTGACTAAAAAATTACATACGTTACATATATGTATCAAACGACGGTTCAATCGAAAGATTCTAGGAGGGCGGCAGGAGGGTAGATTTTTGAATTTTTAAATAAAAATTTAATTTTATAAATTATCTAATAAATTCAAAAAATTCTTCGGAGCTCAGACTGATGCAAAGCGAGACGGACACCATTACCGTTTGGTACTAACAAGTGGGCCGTTATTAGGCTTTTGATGGCTTTGTAGAGCTGATCAATTGGCCCATTCAGTCCACCTTTAGGCGACGACACAAGGTGGTGTGGCCCGATGGCAGCTGTGGGCCGGTGCCAGCGGGAAAAGGTCTACTTCAAGTCCCTCGTTGAGTTTCGAAAACATCCTTACACCACAAAGCTGGATACAACGCATCACTCATCTTCATAAACAAGTGAAAACTAGCAATATATTTATGCTAACACTACGATTTAATTTATAATTCAATAATGTAAATAAGATATTATAAATTTATTTTAATGCAAATACAATCATATGTATATATAATTTACAATTTTACAGTGTAAGATTTTCTAGTCTTGCATTGGCTTCATTCTTACCTATGATATTACCAATAGCTGATTCGATAGCACGAGGAAAGAGAACAACTTAGATTCATATGGATACTAATGAATATATATATATATATTACGTTCATTAATTAATAAATTTAGGCTAGGCTAGAAAGTCTTACAATATAAAACAGAGGCAGTATAAACCAAATATTTGAATTTGTTTGTCCATCAAGTATTTGTTAATTTGATTATTTAAACAAACTATGATAAAATAGCAGCAAACCATCAATCAACAGTGACTTACAGTTTTGTATAATTAATTATAGGTTGGACCATATCGTAATAAACTAAGAGTTTTTGAGTTTGGACAGTAATTGCAGAACCTATAATTATTAATTTCAAAATCACTACAATATCAACAAATTGTAAGGATAATTGATATACTAATTTTAGAATCACTACCATACCCAAGTTCATACATTGCAAGGAAAATTTTAATTAAATAATTGATTCACATTATTTGATATTAACATAAAATTTGAACTCTATAAAACTAAATTTAATATAAACCACTTTATACAAACATGAGTTGCATCACATACACCCTTTTGTCTTCCTTTAATAAGAAAAATTTTGCTGACGTATAAAACAACCATGTAACTCTTGAGCTTAAATTTATTATGAGTTTAAAAACAAATTTCTCCGTGTCTTTATATATTACATGAAAATATATTTAAATTAAATATTAAGTGATCATCTAATTTCTAGCAAATATTTATCTCACGAGTTCTCTGAAAAAATTATTAATAGTTTAAAAATTCGGATTTAATGTATTAGATTTAATGTTAGGAAGATAGATGGAATGTGCACACAATTTGGGGAGCTGATAAATGGAAAGGGGTAGATGAAACGTGGACGGTCTGATTTGATGCGGATAATTTGAACCGTTAAATTTGTTCAATGAGTAAAACATGTTTGTGCACTATAGGATAGATGAGGTCCTAAGGAGGTTCAGGTTACAACTTCAGCTGGCATGGTACTTACATGGTATGTTGACTTTGCCTTCATCTAACTTGACATTTACGCGACGTAATAATCAAAAAATAAATTAAAAAAATTGGGATCACGTGTTAATCACATGCAAGTGACATGTTGGCTCCCCCTTCTAACTCCTCTCTGTCTCTCTTTCCCCCTTCGTGTCCCCTCTTCTTGACCCTAGATTTTCTCGTTTTTCGTATGCACGTATCCCGAACGGCTAAACGGTGCATTTTTGCGAAAAATTTCTATAGGAAAGTTGCTTTGAAATTTAGATTAATCCATTTTTCTATTTTTTATAGTTAATAATTAATTAATCATATACTAATCTATTACCGCGTTTTCTATGCCATTTAACAAGTAAGTTGTCGAACGCAGCCTTGGTCGGTCAACAACCTAGAGGGTGAGCCTAAGCTTGAGCATGGCTTGACTAGACAATGATGATGAATGAGCCACCATGCCCTCCACTAGATCCACAAGCGCTGAAACGCTGTCAGCGTCGTTCCTGAACTAGAGCCTAAGCTTTCTCTATGTCATGACAACGCTGAGAGATGAGATGAAGAGTGAGGACATGGAGAAGGGTGAACAGATCGAGGCGAGACAAGTTTCCCCCACATCCTTCCTTGTGGCGCAACAATGAGCAAATGACGGTGGTTGCGTCTACTTGAAGGTGTGATAGTGCCTACTGGTTCGCCGATAGCTTGGGATCTTCCTCTTTGTCGTGTGAAGCCATCTCTGGCTTAACTTAAGTGTTGCATCGATCACCAATATCATTTCTTGATGCTTGTGTTGCTCTCCCTATCCTCCGGTCCTCCCTTTGCTTAAAATCTTGTCGTTGTTGCATGGGGAGAGGAGGTGTTTCCGTCATCCTCTACTGTATTGTTGGTCATCTCTGTCGTTAGGATTGGCCTCCTAAGATCTACGCCGGTCACCTCCTCTACCGCTAAGAGTGCTAAAGGAAAGGGGATAGAGATTAGAGAGGAGGGATGAAGACGTGTAGCAGCAACAACCTACGACATTGACATGCCATCAACCCAGCAGACACAAGCCCATTTGGCGTCGTTGCTCCCTTGTTCACCTCATCTTCTTCCTCCTACTAGGGCAAGCAGCCATGAGCATCGATGGCCTCCTCGAGCCACTGTTGAGGATAGTGTCATTGATAGAGGACAGCGCTAGACTAGGGTGAGGCCAAATCAGAGCTTACGGACCATGTGCAGTGTCGAGGAAGTTACTGCGATGTACTCTGCTCTTGCTGATCATATGCCTGAGCTTGAGAGCGTCGACCATATTTTGGAGACTAAGAGATGGGAAAGAAAGGAGGAAGGAGATGTGGACCCTATGGTCCTAGCCATTTTTTTGCTAATAGTAAGTGCCATGTAAAGTGTTTGGGTCTCACTTTTTTTAATTTTCTAATGACTAACACGTGGATTCTATTATTTTTTAAATGTGGCTGTAATACCATACACACGCCACCATGCAGTTGCCATATCGGATTAAAGAAGCTATGTAGATGACACGTCAGCCAAAATCTGGTTTAATCTGGTTTTGTGGGTTTGTAAGTTGAACGATCAATATTTTTGTTACTGTGGTTTCGTCATATGATTTTTTGTTACTTGACGATAAGATGAGTGACTCCAAGTTAACTTTTTTTTGGTTGCAACATATCAAGATTGTGGGACAGTTACCGCGCAAAGCAGCGTCTCTCTAGCAATGTAGCTATGAGGGATCATCAAAGGTAAAGTTACCCTTTAGTAAAGGCAAACTATCCAGAGCGAGGTAAAGGTAAACCCTTGAAATGTGTTAACGCCAGAATTTGGTATTTGCCGTTGGAGATTAAACTATGATTAAAGACCGAATCGGATAAGAAACAGGGCAATCGGATAGAAGACCAGTCGGAATACAGCTTGGATTCAGCCGATGGAGTTCGGATCGGATAAGAAATAGAGTCTGATTAGGTCTGGATTGTTACAGATAGATTCGGGAATAATCAGAGTCCGTGTAATTTAATTTTAATTAGTTAGGATTTTATCTCTAAGAGATTAGAGTCCAATCGGGACTTGTGTGTTAGAGATAGAATCTATCTAGAAGTTTATTATTTCTTTTTATTTATTAGGAGTTGTATGTCGTGTCCAACATGGCCTAGCCCCACCCAAGGGAATAAATATGTATGCCCTGGGTCATTGTAAATCATCTACAAATCAATTAGATCAATTACTTTCGACGCATCGCCACCCTCTTGTCCGAGGTTTCAACTTCGGCGGAACTTGGCACCTGACACAGGGCTGCATTGCTTCGATCTCCTGCGGAGGGGTAAGTCCATCGTTCCATCGGGCCACAATAATCGTTCAGCTAGATTAGAACTGTCTCGGTTAGGTCTGATCTTCTAATCTAGTTGCGCGATTGTTAATTATCATATCAGTTTTAACTTAGATCACTTTTGTATTTTGAGTTGATCTGGTCGACCACTTTAGACGATCTATGTTGGTTTGATATTCGCTATTTGACATATTCAATCTAGTACTATCTCGGTTAGATCCGATCTAGTAGATTGCGTTTGTCAAATGGTTTATATCAGATTGATATATTTTACTCATTGTTTTATCGAAGTACCAGCCGATAAGTTACCAGTCATCGGCTCATTGGCTTGATAGCAATCTAGATCTGTTTAGTATCTATCCTGACATTGCTATGTTTAATCTTGAACTGTCTCGGTTAGGTCCGATCTTCTATGATTATTCTTAGCAATCTAGGCTAGGTATTTTATAGATCTTGGTTGTTTGTCCGCCGTCTATAGCCGATGATCTTTGCCGATCTACATGCTTATCATATACACATCAATAGAGTAGCTGATTGCTTTACTGTATTATTTCAAATTGGTTTTAGCCGATCACAACACATGATTTATTGTTTATTCCAAGTAATTCGTCGGTTTATTTATTAGTCTTATCGATCTTTATGTTTTCTATAATCATATCGTACTCGACTGCATACTGTCTTAGTTAAGTCCAATCTCTGTATGCCTAGTTTGACCTAGTTATAGGGGATTGTCCGATCGACTAAGATTAATAAGTGATTTGGCGAGTTATGTTAGTCTAATATTTATTCCAAGTTTATTTCGGTCAAGTTTCTAGCCAATCCAAGCTTTTTACAGCCGATTGCTATGCCTATCGGCTAACCGTTGCAACATCAACATCCGATCGGCCGGATTATTAGTTACCTATCGGCTCGATAACCGATCGGCTTGTTTTACCGTTTATCTTGTCAGTTGCAGGATTAAACTGACTGGCACGTCCGCGCATTCTAAGAATTTAGGTCTGCACTAGAGCTATCTAAGATTGACTCCTAGACCTTTGTATGTAATACGTCGGATCGCATTTTCGACGTTAACAAAAGGCGAGCCCGAAATAGGTAAAGCACTAAAGTAAAAGGTGGAGCTTCCTTGTGGGAGAGGGCACCCACGTGGCTTGGTTACGGTTACTAGGGCTGATGCACACAAGATAATTTACCATTGACAATAACCATATGCATCTGTTCCCTAAGTTAGTAAAACTTGCTTGCGATCGTGACCGCATCATCTGACATTATGGAGAAATGCTAGAGTAGCACAGCGGCGCACAGTGAGAAAAATGACAGGGTACCACAGCAAATCACTGTGGTAAAAATAATAATAAAGTTACAACATATACTATATCAAAAGAATTTAGAGTCACTGCTCTGAACAACGGACGGCTAGGATTATTCTAGTATCCACACCATTAAGTTAAGACGGATGATCATATTCCAGTCAATGAGGCAGAGGTGGGACTTGGGTCTGGTCGCACCGGGTGCTAGGCACGACCTAACCCATCATGCTTTATGTCAAAATTAGTTATGCCGGTTCGACCTGATTTGCTCACTATGCCGTGCCGGCACATGAGGGTGATGCCACGACCCAAAAGCATATTATGCATGTTTGGGTCGTGCCGGCCCAAAGACGACCCAATACAAGTTGTTTAGTCTACTGTTGTATTGTCATGTCGTATTACGGTGGTCCATGCGTCAAAGGCATTAAGCCACCAATGGTTGAAGCACCGAGCTAGAGAAATCGCCCTATCGACAAAATAATTGTGTCCATGTGAGTGCATGACAATATCTGTGAGACAAGCGTGTCGAGTTGTACATGGATATAGCGTTAACATGACCAATAGCCTAGAAATAAAATTGATCTATTGTGGAAACACGATCCAGAAAGAAAATTGACCTGACGTAAATGTTTCGTGCCTCTATTGGGCTGTGCCCGCTAAGCAAGCCTAATGATAGTGCCGTGTCGTCCAATGTACTTTGTTTTAGGCCCAAACCCGATCTATAATCGTACCGTGTCAGTCCAGCTTAATTCGTGTGAGGCCATGCCGTGTTTTACGTGTGTTAGGTCAGTCCAGGAAAGCACGGTCTAATTCCGAGCTCCTAAAAGGTCTCGTAGTTCTAACACGGATAGAAAACGACTTCACTCGACGCGCGACAGACCACCAGCACGGCAGCACCCGACCCAATCCTCGGTGCTGAGCTCTCTCGCCGCCGATGGAACTCCGCGACCTAGGCGGCACGGGCCTCCGCGTCAGCCCCGTCGGCTTCGGCGCCTCCCCACTCGGCCACGTCTTCGGCGACGTCCCCCGCGACGTCGCCCGCGCCGCCGTCCGCCGCGCCCTCGACCTCGGCGTCAACTTCTTCGACACCTCCCCGTACGTACCTCACCTCACCACCTCCTATCCCCCACCACCGGACGCCGGATCTCACTGACCCACCCCACCCCGCAGGTACTACGGCGGCACGGTCTCGGAGTCCGTGCTCGGGGACTGCCTCCGCGCCGCGGCCGTCCCGCACGACCGCGTCGTCGTCGCCACCAAGTGCGGCCGCTACAAGGAAGGCTTCGACTTCAGCGCCGCCCGCGTCACCCGCGGCGTCGACGAGAGCCTCGCCCGCCTCGGCCTTGACTACGTCGACATCCTCCACTGCCACGACATCGAGTTCACCAGCCTCGACCAGGTCCGCGAGCGCCCACCACCTGTTCGACGAATTGCTCCCCCGTACCCTGCAACTGCAGCATACAGCTTCTCACCCATGGTTCTGTACTGTAACTATTGTCTTGTTGGGCGTGCATATGTGGTTTGTCCTCAGATTGTGAACGAGACGATTCCGGCGCTCCAGAAGATCAAGGAGAGCGGGAAGGCGCGGTTCATCGGGATTACAGGGCTCCCGTTGAGCATCTACACCTATGTGCTCGACAGAGTGCCGCCAGGATCTGTAGATGTGATTCTGTCCTACTGCCACTATGGGATCAATGATACATCGCTTCTGGATTTGCTTCCCTACCTGAAGAGCAAAGGAGTTGGCGTGATCAGTGCTTCACCGCTTGCAATGGGGCTTCTCACAGATAACGGGCCACCCGAATGGCACCCTGCACCAAAAGAACTAAAGGTACTACTGTGATGTGTTCTGTTATTTGTATTTGTTTGCACATGGTGACCGTGTGAATTTTTTCGTGTATCCTATGTTCAGAAGAATACCCACATTTCGAATGTCAAAAGGCAATAAAAGATGATGTCAAAATATTCAATTATGTAATTATGTGGTTTCGAGTTTTGAGGAGGAAATTGAAGCAGATTAGGAAGAAATGCAGATTATATACTAAAATGTAAAAACAAATACATATCAGACTCATATCAAAGTTCAAATATTATGTTGGTTAGTGCTTAACTAAATGCTTGGCATGGGTAGACGCCTGTTTACATCTTTTGAAGTCAGTACAATGTTAATTTGGAAGTAGAAAGTTAACATAGTGTGAATTATTATAAGGGTGAAAAATCGCGATACCACTCACCAGAGATGGCAAATTTAATGATTGCTGAAAAATTTAAGCCAAAGTTGATTATCTTTAATTGAAATGGACTTTAAAAGGATCATGCCCTCTGTTTCAAGATGGAAGGCTGCGGTAGAGGCAGAATTAAGTCTACATTCACTTTGGCTTAGGGAAGGAGATATCACTCTTTTACAATCATGACTTGATACAATGTGACATATCTATTAAATTTAACCGTGGGGGGTCTCCCTCACTGTTGTTTACTAAAGAAAATCAGTGAAAAGCTGTACTAGTGTCACTAACTTAATTCACTAATGCTAGCAATGCAGCTTGATTTCTGCACAATGTGTAGATGTGTCTCTCTCTCCTCTGTCTAGTGCTGTCTTAGTACAACACTGCTGATGCTCTTAGAAAATGAGGTGTAATACGTCCTGTTATCAGTTGGCATGCAGGGCAGCAGCAGATCACTGTAGGAAGAAGGGGAAAAACATTACAAAGCTAGCTATGCAGTACAGCTTGATGAATAAAGAAATTTCAACAGTTCTTGTTGGAATGAACTCTCCAGAACAGGTACTCAGTTCTCCATGCTTTCTACCTTCTATGTTGTACCTCCTGTGCAACATATTTATCTACTAACTCAAAATAGATTATGGTTGTTCTGTTAAAATTCTGAACCACTGTTATTCTGAGCTAGAAATGAGCATGCACATGGTTATTTTGGCCTGTACATATTGAATACTATTTCCATGAAACTCCCGACCTGCCTTAGGCCGCGTTCGGCTGCCCTGGTAAGTTAACTAATCTCCATCGTTTTCCACGCGCACGCTTCTCAAACTGTTAAACGGTGTATATTTTGGAAAAGAAATTATGTAGGAAAGTTGTTTTAAAAAATCATATTAATCTATTTTATATTTTTTAATAATTAATAATTAATTAATTATGTACTAATCTATTACTACGTTTTCTATGCCGGGGTAAGTTAACTTACCACCCCCTCAAAAGAACGCGGCCTTAATCTGGTTTGATTAAATCACCTGTCGACTCTGATGGGTGCTTTAGATCTAGCCTTTTGGGAAAACTGGATTATATTAAACTGGTTAGTGGAAATATTCTGTTTGGATGATACAACAACTAACTTATGGGGAAAAAATAGTTTTGTGCAAACCCCGAAAATTGTGTTTTCTGAAAAACATCCGAGTCATTTTTCTTAAAATATGTTTTGATTTAGCTATTCCTCAAAATCCAATCCATTGCTATTCTAGTGGAGTATAAGTATTTTTTCTAGTGGAATGCTAACCTGCCAAGAAAAACTGCAACTATGTACACATATAGCAAGTATTAGGAGTTCATCTGATCATCTCTGTCTTGCTTCAAGTGGACATGGACCAGAATGCACATCGACCGTGAGTCCATGATGATGTGGTGATGGCAACAGAGTGCTTCCCCTATATGGTACCACTTGCTTGTGGCTTTTTATGTTGTCATTTGTGCCTCAAGAGACAACAGGCATATTGGTGGTGCCACACACATTTTAGCGGACAAGTTGGAAGAAATTAGATTGGCTGGTGGAGATGAGCAATAGTGCATCCTGGGCAGCTTGACCAAGCAAAATATACACAAAATATGCATGCTTTACTATTTTGTTCTCCAAAAAAAAATTGTGAACACAGAAAAATCCAGAATGACCAAATAGGAACCTAAAACCCTTTTTCCCCCTCAAAATAAGTTACTTTTTGGTTGAAAAACTAATTGTAATACATGGGATCCAAACAACCACAAAAGTGTATTTGGCTCAATCTAGTCATATCGTAAGGGGGAAAAGCCGAAAAGGTTAATCTATTTTAATTAAGAAACAAATAGTTTTACTGGAAAAAGAAAGAATATTGTTCTCAGTACAATCTAATCGGAGAGGTATCTTTTTGGATGGTGGTACCATGGCTACTTCATTCCATCTGTTCACCTAATCACAACTTCAGTCCCCTCTTTACAAAAAAAGGAGAATTGAAATTTCACAGTTCAACAAAAAGAATATTGTCTCTCCTTGCAAAAGAAAAGAAACAATATTATGCCATATATGATTTGAGTATTGTTCAATTCGTTCCCTAATTGTAGGTAGAAGAGAACGTGGCTTCTGCAATTGAAGTGTCAACTTCAGGCATAGATGATGAACTTTTACATGAAGTTGAAGCAATTCTTGAGCCTGTCAAGAACATGACCTGGCCTAGTGGCATTCAGCAACCCTGATATCTGGCAAGTTGTTGCGAAATTCATTGCGTTGATTACATCTTATATGAGTTCCTTGAATCAATTATGTGCAGTGCAACATTGAATGAACGGCGAGCAAAGGAAAGGCATCGTCGAAAGTTCATGACACATTGTCTGTATCAGTTTGGATGTCTGTGAATAGACAAACAGCAAAGATGGATGCTGATAACTGAATAAGTTGTGTGCTCCTGCGCCTTTACTGGAATGAGGCTTGTATATTGCTTCAATTACAAACTGTACCAGAATCAGACTGTGTACCAATAATTTGCTGAAAAGGAAAATGACAGAATTATGTGCAAGCTGAATGCTGTCTCACAGTGGATTACAATTTAGGCATGCATGGTTGCATCTTATCAATGCTGGAAACCTCTTCCTCTCTAGTCTCTATGTAACTAATCATCTATGCGTACAGAAACTAAAGATGAGACACTGCATTCTCTTCAAATTCTTCTGTCGAGAGGGATCGAACACAGTAACCTACTGTACTACGGATTCTTGACTGTCCGGTCATGGCCGCCGAGCCCGACGGCCCCCTCCACCGCCGAGATGATCTGCGGCACCGACATCCCGCCGGAGAGGACGATCTCTGCAACAAAATTTCCCAAACCAAATCAAGCACCAGACTTCGTAATAATCCTGTACACGCCATGTCAACAAGGGCTTGTCTTGGGGAGGTTTTTTGGTTTTTCTATAGAAAAAGTTAACCAGTATATTTGTAAACGAAAAATAACTTTGGAAAATAAACTTTGGTGAAAAAACCTCTAAATTTAATATTAAATTTAAAGTTAAAAATCTAAATCTTGAGAAAGAAAAATGAGGGTGTTCTTGTACCGATGGCCTCACGGACGGAGAGGTCCGGCACGATGACGTCTGCTCGGCTCATGAGGAAGATGTCGCCGAGGTAGAGGTTGTTCGTCGGCACGTACACGCAGGCCAGCTCCCGGCCGCCGCCGTCGCCGGCGACGCCGCCGCACAGCGTCAGCGTCGACGTGACGAATCCCAGAGCGTACTCGCCTATCCTCGGGTGCCGGATGATCACCGCCTCCTTGAACGCCCGCGAGCTCTGCTCTGAATTACATTGGAAATCATATTACTCCAGAAATTTTGTACTCATAGCTATTAATAACGCATTTGAAACTTGACAAATTTGCAGCGAATTTTGTTTTTCGGATGGAACAAACCTGGTGAGATCGCAGCGCTGATCTGCTTGGAGGCAGAGTAGATGTGTCGAACCAGCGGCATCTTCTTGATGAGGAGCTCGCCGAGGCCGAGGAGAGATGCTCCCAGCCACGACGACATGAACACGCCGACGACGAAGATGAAGGTGATCGACGTCGCAAACCCCAGCCCTGCTCGAGATGGCGACGGTCACCATCGTCAGGTATTCAGGCTGAAATCAGTAAGAGTATGTATTCGGTGTATTCTCCTGGTAGTATAATTTAATTGACATCGTCGAAATATTTTAGTTCAGCTGACTTGCAGCGATTGCGTAGAGTGTAGCAGATGAACGTTTGTTCGAAATTCTTGTCCGAATTTTGTGATTGAGTTGTTGAGTTACCGAAGACATTGATGCCGAGATGGATGTAGATCGGGGAGAAGAAGCCGTCGACGAAGCGGATGAACCACCAGGTGGTGTAGAACGTGATGGCAATGGGGAGCAGGATGACACTGCATGCACAAGTGCAGCATCACACATGAGCAAGTTGTGTGTTGAGTACACAAGTTGAGTTGTAAATTATATATTAGTCTCTGAATATGATGCATATGAGTATGAGCATTACCATGTTTGAGAATGTACCAGGAGGTACTATTTTTTTTATGTAAAATTTGATATTTCTCACCACTTTAGATATTAGAAGATACCAAATTTTATATAGAAAACAGGGTACCTTATAGTACCTACTCAAGTATGGAAAAAATACTCTATGAGTATACTTTCTATGAATTAGCCTATGATAATTTTAAAAAAAAACACTAAAAAAACATAAATTCGAAGTTACTAACAGAATAATTGATTGCCATTACATCAAGAAGGAAATTAAGGAGCCGGCGAGGCATGTCATTGTTCAGTACCATCCAGTCATGAACTTCTTCCATGCCCAGCTGCGTATCACCCTTGAAAACGCCTGCAAGATGTGATAATTGTTAATGTCGTAAGTAGGAGTGTAGGACCTGCATGTTCATCTGTTTATCATTGCAGATATTCAGTGAATATATATGTATCTCTTTCTAATGTACATGGCATTGCAAAACACATGGAAAACTTGCTACGTATGCTGTGGAGAAGCCAGGGAGAAACCATGGACAGGAACACCGGTGCCCTGTGATGAAACAGAGAATGAACTGTTTAAAGCTGCCACTTCGATCTCAATCAGGAATGGAAAGCTAGGGAAATTTTGGCAGGACAGATGGATCAACGGTCTATCACCAAGAGAACTAGCCCCAAACTTATAGTACATGCGTAGCCTGCAGAAAGAAACAACAGAGCCATCTCGCAGGAGTTGACAGGTAACAATTGGTTGAAACCAATGCGTAGGAAAAAAGAGACTTCAGAGACAAGCACAGGAGTTCATCCACCTTTGATTTTTAATCCAACAGACACAACCAACTGATGAAACCGAAGGTGAAAGATTATATGTTTTTATAGCTATTCAATGGTATAAACAAAATTAACTATTAAAAGTTCAAAACGTACTTAAAAAGGTGAGATGATGAACTTATATATAGATTTTTTTTAAAAAAATACACCGTTTATCATTTTAAAAAACGTGTGCGCAAAAGCCGAGAAAAAATATCATAAAAATCTAGACAGAAGAACACAGCCCGTCTGGAGCTGGACCCGTCAGGAATATACTCGGCAAGATCGGCCTACAAAATGCAGTTTGTAGGAGGTATCACAGACATGTTCATTTGGAAGCAAAGGCAGAAGGTAGATAAACTTTTTTCATCTGGTTGGGTGCACAGCGAATGATTCTTATGGCGGATAAGCTTCAATTGAGAGATGGCCTGATAGTCCGACATACCCAATGTGCGGATTAGAAGAAGAATCAACAGGACACCTGATCATGGACTGTGCACGTATGGTCGTATCGTATGAAAAAAGAATTACAACATTTCTAGGCATATGGTTGCCCTGAATATATATAATTTTTTGGTCATTTAGAATGGCACATTGCCTGGTCCAAAATTGTACGGCTACGTAATGTGCAATTTTAAGTTACTTTACAACATTTTACCGACATTTAGCTTCACCTTTATTCGCTCCAAATTTAAATATTTGCGTCTCTGTACTTCAACATGCAAAGATTAAAAACTCTAAAAGTTTAAAACAATTGACTGTTCAGCGGATGATTAAAGAATCACCTCGATGCCGGTACGGTGGTGGTGGCGGCTGCGCGCCAACGGCGGCGGCGAGCCGGCCACCGGCAGGGACGACGTCTCCTCCTCGGCGCCGGCGCCGGCGCCGGCGTGGTCACCTGCCACCGGGATGAGCAGCAGCTCCCGGTCCCTCTCCCTCTCCCTCTCCTTCCCGGCCATCTGATCTGATCTCCCTCCCGCTCTCTCCTCTCTCGCAGTCGCATCGTGCGTCTTCGTCCCGGGCCACTCCATCTCCATGCGCGCGCGTGTAGATTACGCGAAGCGCGAGCGGAAATGGCGGATCGATCAGCTGCATGCGCTGCGCTGCACGAACAAGGCAGCGTCAGAGTTTGGAGCTGGTGAGAAAATTGGTGAGGGTGGCAGGGAAGTGAAACTAGTACTAGCTTTCTTTTGTGCATCGAATTCGGAATGGGTGCAATTTGTGTATGTGTGTGTCTTGGATCAAATTTGAATGTGTGTGCTCATCAATTTGTCACAAATCAATTTGAATGTGTGCTCATCAGTTTTGTATGCCTTGGATAAATTTGAATGTGTGTGCTCATCAATTTGTCACAAATCAATTTGAACGTGTTCTCATCAATTTGAATGTCTGATCATCAATTTTGAATGCCTTGGATAAATTTGAATGTGTGTGCTCATCAATATGTCATGAATCAATTTGTCACAAAATGTTGCGCTTTTGCAGTAAAGCTCTACTAGCAGCTTAAAGGGCATCGTGTTTTTGGCAACTTCGTATCAGCCTAAATTTGAATTTGAGTTTGATTTTGAAGTTGATTTAGATGTTTTCAATCGTAGTTAATTCTATATTTTCTTTTAGGCCGCGTTCGGCAATGGGTGTTAGTTAACTTATACCCTGCGACAGAAAACATAGTAATAGATAAGTACATAATTAATTAATTATTAATTATTAAAAAAATATAAAATAGATTAATATGATTTTTTAAAACAACTTTTGTATAGAAACTTTTTGCAAAATACACCGTTTAGCAGTTTAGGAAGCGTGCGTGCGAAAAACGAGGGAGAGAACGTAACTGGGGGAGCCGCCGAACGCAGAGAACATAAAAGTAAACTTTACCTATAAATTATTTTTAAATTGTTAATATGTCATTTCGTTTAGGCTCTGTCTTTGTTTACTTAGTATCTTTTTTAGGTGACCGAGGAATTAGAAAATATTAATTGGTTGATAAGTGAAAACACCAGCCTCTAAATCTGTTCTACCGATCATAGTATCTTTTTTAGAGGATGGAAATGAATGTTTTTTTCCATTATCTTTGACTGTTCTTTTGTATCCCACACATGAGCGAACCATTTGTATGAAATCTAATAATAAACAGACTCTTCTACTCATTGCTTTAATTAAAAAAGTGTTAATTATTACCGAGCAGAACTTAAACTACGAATTATGTTGGAATTACCATGTTCCTAAAAGTTAGCGGAATGAGGTGCTCCGTTTCATCATAATTGTTGGACTTAATCAAATATAGACTTTACGTTACTATGTCCCCTTCGGTTTTTAACAGATAACCTCATTTATTTTTCGGTACATTCAACCATTCACCCACTTAAAGTTTTTTAAATAAAAACAGTAAGTTGTACTTAAACTATATTTTAACAGTAAAATAAGTTAAACAACATAAACAACAATGATATAATTCTTTTAATGAATTATTCTAAGAGTCAATAACATCTCGAGGCAAAACCCAGAGCAAGTACTCGAGGGATTGCCAGCTAAGTCAGCAACAACCAACCACTTCCACGCATTTTGGCTCTATCTATAAAAATATAACAAGTTTAACCCTGCATGATCAGAGTTAATTAACATACCTGCATCACCTATATGGCCCTTGATGAGTCCACGTGTCATCGTCGTTTGCACAAACATCAATCGCTATCCCATTTTCTCTTTGCCAACTAAAAAAACAGCTAAGCCTGAGTGAACTTATCCGTCAGTAGGAGTCAGCAACTCTGCAACGGCACGACTCTCCTATGTAAATGTTCACCTTTTACCATGTCATCCATCCACAGCGACCTCGTGTCAATTCCGTCCTGGTAGAATTAAATAGCTACATAATGCTATAAAATTCATTTCTAGCTATTATATTCTTATATCAAATTCGTACTCCAGCTTTTTTAAAACTCTGCTATTAAAAATATAATTATTGATTATTTTGTTATAATTAGATTTATTACTAAATTAAATTTAAGTATAATTTATAATTTGGTATTTGGACAAAATTTTAAATAAACTGAAGGGTCAAACGTAAATTTAGAAGTCAACCATATCAATTAAAAAAAATCGAAAGGAGTATGTTCCAAGCAATTTTTTTAAATAGAAAATCGATATTGTCCTCCAGCTCATGTTTAGAAAAGTCATGACATAACAATGTCACATGGTTCCAAGAAATCTTTGTAGTTTGGCGTTTAATGAAAGACAAATACAATGCCGTTCTTCATTTTCTTCTGCTAGAACACTGGATCTTACGGAGATGCAATGGTGGTGTACCAGCAGAGTCATCAGGGCAGAAGACGATGGTGTAAATATGCTTTCAATAAGAATTTAGTAGGATCAGGTATATAGCGAAAGAAATTCTTGAATGACTAATAAGTGTGTAAGTGACACATTCGTAGATCTGTATGCTGATAAGGATGTGTTTGGTTATCGGATTGCATGTGCTTGACTTATCGTATGGGTCTGGTTCATCTAACCCTATCTTACTTGTGAAATGGTCGTGTTTGGTATTTGAATCTTTTAGGACAGGTTGATCAAACAAATTGTTTGGTTATTAAACTGTCTTATGCATGCATGTCGTTGGATGATTTTGGGGTAGACATGATGTAGCCACGTCATTGTTTTTTTGTTTGCCCTAGCCAGATCCGCATGAAATGAATCTAAACCGTTGATGCCGTCCTAGGCTCCGCGCTCGTTGCCGTGCTATTTACCCTCAAGGCCCTGGGCAAGAACGGGGCCTGCTAGGGTCAAGGCCGTTGTTGGTCAACCTGACCCTGCCCTCTATTGCCGACCCTACTGATCTTTTATGTTAGTATCGTTAATACCTTTGCTGTGATATATGGATCATCCTACTAACCATTCAACCAGGGTCATCACCAAATCCACCATCATTCAACTACAATTTGGTCCTACACTCTTGAAAATCAAATTCCCAAAACTAAAAGAATTTTTCTTTGAGAAGGGTTGGTAAACCCCTGGCCCATGGCATCACTCCTTCCAGCTCCTTTCTCAAAAGTGGTCGGCCCAACCAATTCTATTATAAACACAATATTCACTTTTTTTTTCCTCCCTTCTTCTGCTGCTGTTTAGTGGTGCTCCATTTGCAAAGTTTGACACTTGATCTAATGATCATCTCCGATCCATCCTCCACCTAACCCTAAATTCCTCCTCATCCTCGATTCTTCCATCTTTTTCTCCGTTTCTTGATTGATCCGAGTGAAATTCTCAACCTTTGTTTCTGAATTTTGATTGCTCCTGAGCTGTACAATTTGGTGTCCGGCTGAGCTTGCTGTCGCCGTCGCCGGCGCCGGCTATGGTGCGCGAGTTCTTGGCTGTGGTGGCGCGCGCGGCGCTGCAGTGGGCGCTGTCGTCGCTGCTGCTCGCCAACGGCGCCGCCTTCTGCCTCATCGCCGCCGCGGCCTCGTGGCTACGCCTCCCCCCGCCGTGCCTCCTCTGCGCCGGCGTCCACCGGCTGCTCTGCTCCGCCTCCGCCTCCTCCGACGCGCACAGCCAAGAACGCGCCGCCTTCCGACGCCTCCTGTGCGACGCGCACGTCGCCGCCATCGCCGCAGCGGCGACGCCGGAGCCGGAGAAGAAGCAGGAGCAGGAGCAGCAGCAGCAGAGGACGCGCTCTGCTTCTGAGCAGATTGAGGAGGAGAAGAGAGACGGAGCAGAGGCTGAAAATTCAGACAAACATGGAGGTAATCAATCAACCGATCGATCAGTCACTTTTCTCCCTTTTGCTTCTTGCAATGACCAATCTATGAACATCACATTCAAATTTGGAACTGGTGGTCTCAAATTACAAAACAATTGTGCTAACGCGTGTCGGTTTCGAGAAAATTTGTTGGAGAATTCTATCAGATTCAGGTCGTTGCTGATGCAATCAAGAACTGGGATGAAGCTTTCCCAGTAGGTTTAGTTGGTTGATCACTTTGTAGGATGGCATTGGCATCATTTCATCTTGGTGCAAACCTTTATTAGTTGAGCTTTCACAACGCCATTGGTAGGAGCTTTTAGGGATAAAAAAGTTGGAGCCTTGGAAAAGAGATTTCAGAGCATACAGAATTACAGATAGGCAGAAAGTGATTTGAACGATAATCCCCATAAAGATGTATTGCCACACTACTCTTTTTACAAATACTCCATCTATCTCATACTGTAAGACCTTTTGGGTTAGACCAGATTCATCTATGTATTAATATATATATTATATATATATACTTAAATTCATTAGCACACAAGTAAATTTAGGTGAGACCATAAAATCTTATAACGTAGAACAGAGATGACATATGTTTCTAAGAAGTCATGTGGTCAAATCATCAAAATCTTAACCAGTAATCGATGACAAGATACCGAGATTTGATATTTTAAAAAAAATAATATTAGTAGATTTGCCATAAATAATACTTTGATATAGTTATGTTTTGAATACTTTTTATAGAAATATAATAAGAAAACAAATGAAAACGTGAGCATTGTAGATTGGGTTGATATCCAAAGTGTCAACGAGCTTTTAAGTTGGAGGGAGTAATAACGAAGTGCAAAGATCTATCAATGACTCCGGTATATTTTATTGGTAGTAGAATTTAATTCATATCATTGATCTATTTTTATTGGACGGCTATGATTAAATTATACTACCAACAATATTAGGTGTAAAAGAAATTTAAAGGGGTAATATCGTCCTTTTTATTGTGATCTTTATTGAAAAAAATAAAATTGTAAAAATACAAAATACTGCTAATCAAGTAATTAACAAAGTAGAAAATACCATTTCTCTAATGGTAGTATAATACTACTAGTAAAATACAACAGACAATTGTCCAAATTTGTGAAGTCGAATGAGTGTTTTATTTTTGAGATAAGACTAATAAGTGTTTTAGATGTAGGAATTTCACATGAAACTTTTAAATCTGTCATAGGTATTGGGAACAGATCCGCCTATTGTTCTGAACTTTTAAATCTCCCATAGGTATGCAGTTTCGTTTTGAAGGGGGGTCCGAAATTTCAAATCCTGAATCCCTGAATATGAATGGGCTTAAATTCTAAGAAATATCCAGTTGATGCTAAAGCTTGTAATGAGATTAGAGTTATCTGAGAGTTCATTAGGTAATTCCATCTCCATCATAAGCATGGTTTCTTTTCTACGATTCTCATCAAAATATCATTAGTGGCCGAGATAAAGAGAGTGATATTTAGCCCTATTTGCTAGGGATAACTGATTATGAAAAGATGAATGTGAGCAAGAGCTCTGCCAAGCAGGCCTTCTTATGTGGCGAGATCTCTCTCTCTCTCTCTCTTGGGTGAAATCTTTCTAAGAGGTTCATTTTTTAGACTAGTTTTGATTGAATTTGAGCCAGTTTTATCAAAATTCAAGCGAATTTAAACATTTGTGAAATTTAGGCTGTTTAAAAGAATCTCAGTAGCTTCCTGATCCATGAACTTAAGCACAACTGGTCATTATCAGCTTATCATGAAGAAAATTAACTCCCTTAAATAGCTGCCATCAAGAAAGATTGGTTTTTGATGATGGGCATGTCCGCAGGAATGGAGGCTCACCGCCGCGTCGTCTCCATCGGCAGCGAGATCTGCGAGCGAGACCACGTCGGCGACCAGCGCTCCGCCGGTGACGATGCAGACGGCGACGGCGAAGACCCTTACGTGTCCCTCTTCGAGCTCGCGCCCATCGTGGCGCGCGCGCCGCCGCGGGACGACGGGCAAGAATCGCTCGACGACCTGCCGGCCGAGCTGCGGCGCGACGGCGCGCCGCTGACCGTGGGCGGGCTCGTCGCGGCGCTCCGGGCGCAGCGGCGGGAGCTGGAGGCGGTGCGCGCGGAGCTCGACGGCGAGCGGCGCGCGGGCGCGGAGGCGGCGGAGTACCAGCGGCAGCTGGAGGAGCAGGGGGAGTTCGACCGCGAGGCGGTGCGGCTCGCCATGCAGCTCGTCCACGAGGCCGAGACGGAGAAGCACGGCCTGCAGCGGCAGCTCGACGCGTGCAGGGTCAAGGCCCAGCTCTACGAGGCCGCCGCCGCCGCCATGGACCACGCCACCTCGCCCTTGCCGGCGGTGACGCGGCACGACGACGCGGATCAGCAGGCGCCGGCCGGCGTGGAGACGAGCGGCGACGGCAGCAACAACAACTACCAGTCGCTGGTGGACTTCTTGCCCGGGTCGGTGTTCTCCTCCTCGCCGGACCTGGCCAACCTGCTCAAGCTCTACACCGAGGGCAATGGCGGCCGTCGTCACAGGGACGGCCTGATCGACGGCACGGCGCCGGCTGTCCCTGTGGTCGGCGAGGAGGAGGAAGAAGAAGAGGAGGAGGAGGAGGAAGTCGACGCCGTGGCCATCAATGGCCAGGGTCCGGATGCGAATGGTGAGACTGCCGCCACCATCACCATTGCCGGTGATCCTTCGCCGGAAAGAAGTCATGATGACCTCGAATCCTCCGAAGTCTCACCCGTGCGATGAATTAGGGATCTTCAGACGAACAGAAATTGTATGTAATGTAAATTTCAATTTCAGCGTAAATGCCATTTTTTTTCTTTTCATTTTCTCCCATCATTCCATATATAGAGCTTGAAAGTGTGTCATGAAGAAATGGTGCGTTTCAGTGCTTGTGTTTAGTTCTTTTATTATCAGTTGACAGCTATACCATTCATCAGTCGAATTTTTTTGGAGGTTTGCTCCCGTCCAGCATGTCGTACCGGGGATACCAAGTACCGGATGATACAGGATTAAATCCATCCCTCCATCGTACGGGGGTACGATTGGGAAGCAAACTAATCCTCCTCTGACCTCTGCTGCTTTACTCCGTTCGCGCGCCGCCGAAATTTCTTCTCCCTCCGCGCGCCGGCGATTTTTTTCCTCCCTGCGCTCCGCTGACTCAGCCTCTCCTTCCCATTGCAGCCCCGCCTGTGCGATGGGAGAAAATATCCTGAGCCAAGCTGATACTGTCAATTAAAAACAGAATAATTGAACAACTAAAAGATTCGCAGAGATTGTGTTCAGCCCAGGGATAGATATAAGGGAAACTTGCCTTTCATCAGAAACACATTTTGTAGTCTGCAGCTAACTTGTACAGAAACTACAAATCACTATCAATTTACGACCAAATTAAACTTCAAACAGCAACATGGAAGAAATTAAGCTGTAAAGCAACATCGCCCTCGCCCGCAAGCCACAAAGCAACTACCAATCCAATTTTCTGATGCAACGCGGAAGAAAGTCACCGCACTACCGCCCAGTACCCCAGCCCCTCGCCGGCGCCTGCGACGTGCCGTCCGATGCGATGACCCGACACCCGGCAAAGGCGACGAGGTGATGAGGAGTCCAGGCGATGTCCGATGGCAAGCCGGTGACCTGGAGAAGGCTTGGATTGGTGCCTGGTGGTTTGGCGGCGGGCGGCGCATCTGGCTTCTCCTTAGGTCACTTGCCCTCGCCTCCTTGTTGGGCCTGGGTCGTCGCCGCCTCGTCAGGGTACACGAAATTACAAAATTACCCTTTGTCCACTCTCTTCACTTGCGGTACCACTTTATGGGCAAATCTATACTGAAGGTACCGTTTCATGTGCACCGTCCGATTAGGCATATTTAACCGCTGAGATTTGGCACCGCGTTCCTGCTGGAGTGAAGCAACGCTCATTTTTTTTTAACTCTAAATTACCTGCACTTGGATGAGGTATAGACTAATTAAATTTGCACACTGTACATAAGCAGGTACCATATTAGTGTAAAATTTTTATACTGTAGGTTCTAGGTATATGAAGTTGGTACCTTGAGGTATTTTCTCAAATACTATCAAATTTCTCAATTTGTAAAATAATTTACAAAGAAAATTAGTGCATCAAGATACTTTCTCAAAGAGCCGTAAAATGTCTTAATTTGCATAATGCTATAGTGGCCGATCCACTAGCCGGGCCAATAGAATTTGATGGTTATTGATAGGTTGGAATACGAAATTTTCATAACAAGCACTTAATTCATATAATGAGATATGTCTGGGCTCTAAATTTTTCTACAAGGTCTTCTTTTGGCTTTTAGTGAAAAAGACCAAACAACATATATGCAAACATAAAATGATTTGTGAATAAAACTTATATATATATATATGTATATATATATATATATGTTCTCAGTGATTTAAAAAACAAAACTGAAAAATAATCTACAATGAAAAAATTTTAAAACTAACTTCAAATTTAAGGTTAAAAATTTAAATTTTGGTTGATAAGTATAAGCACAGCCAAAAGATGAGTGCGCTAAATGGATCGCCGGTGGATCCAAGAATTTGAGTCCAGACAAAACCCGCTGTGGTGAACTTGGCACCCATCCTCCTGCCTATGTGCTAAGGATTGAGATCAGATGCAGTTTGTACTAATCTACCTAGTACAAGATAAGAACTGCAGATCATCTATTCTTTGTACCAAGGGTTTGGTTTGTAGTTACAATACCCGGACACAAATTCAATTCACCTTACGTTTCTAGTCAACAAAATCTTAGATGATCTGACCATTGAATTTGCATCAAATGGCCCTAAGAGCATCTCCAACCACCCTCTAAAACAGATCTGGCGAATTAGGCTAGAAAACTTCTCTCCAACGGGTTCACAAATCTGTTCCTAATTTTTATATGTACCTAAAAACAACTCTCTTGTATCCAAGATTCTCTAACTTTGTGAAGAAAAGTTAGAGATGATCAGTGCTGTGATTTTGGATATATTATCAGCCGTTTGATTCACAATCAACATGTGAATCTGTTCCTAATTTTTATATGTACCTAAAAACAACTCTCTTGTATCCAAGATTCTCTAACTTTGTGAAAAAAAGTTAGAGATGATCAGTGCTGTGATTTTGGATATATTATCAGCCGTTTGATTCACAATCAACATGTGAAACTAATTGCTACGGTGTCAATGAACAGTACATATGCTACAATACTTCTACTGTTTTGTGACTTTTCTTAATAAAATCCGAAAATCCGGACTGGATGTTGCCTCCATCCATCTCCAGTAGCCTACAGCGGCCTCTGGCATCACGTCCGCCTGGCCATCCGGCGTCGCATCCCCTTCTCCGGCGGTCTCCTTCCCTATTGTCCACTCGGTAGACCTGACTGACATCCTCAGACTTTCTCTTTCGATCTCGTGTGCTGTTGATTTGGATGTTGGTCATTGGCTTTGCCTGGCAAAAAGTCTGATGTGCATTGGTGTGCTGTTGGCCATTCTTTTGAGTAAAAAGTTTCTGATCCAGTAAAAAAAATTTCTTGCACAAGAAAAAAGTAAAAAAAAAATTCTAAGTTGCTGGAAGGGGACATCCCCAAAATTCTTATTCCGATCTGGTGTGTTGTTGCTCCTTGACTTTCCCTTGCAAAAAGTGTATGACAAAAGAGTGAAAAAGGTTTTTGTGACCTAGTTATAAATTACTCCCTCAAGGTATTTTAGCATTGTCTAGATTTATATGGATGCTAATGAAGCTAGACATATATATAAATTATATATATTTATCAATAAATAAATTTAAACAAGACTAAAAAGTCTTACGATATAAAATATAGAAACACTGTATTAAATGAGAAGGGATTCTTTGCACTAGATTGCGTTTTAGGGTAGAAGTTTAGTTAGATTTGCAGGACGTGGTTTTTCGTGCTTTCAATCAACTCTATTTAAGGGACTTGCAATTTCATGGTTGCTATTGATTTTGATCCATAAAACTTCTTGCCTAGGAGATGCAACTTGCACTTTTGCCAGACTATGATCGTGTATGAACCTATCTCTGTTAAAATTATCATACTCATTGTCTAATAAAAAAACAAATTTACCAGATTTGAATGTCAATACAGGACACGTTCGAAAAAATCCCTTACTTACCCCAAATCCCTCATTTTCCACGTACACGCTTCTCAAACTACTAAACGGTATATTTTTTGTGAAAATTTTCTATAAAAAAGTTATTTTAAATAATCATGTTAATCTATTATATATATTTTTTATAATTAATAATTAATTAATCATGTACTAATCTATTACTATACTACTTTTTCCGCACCGGATAACTAACCCCCCCCTCCTCCTCCTACTCAATGCCAAACGTGGCCACAGTTTATCTTCTTTCCCGGTTTGCCTATATTCTACCAGGTAGTATGAAATGTTGGTCAATAAATAAGTGATTTGTTTGAGAGAAAGTGCAATATTATGATTATATATATGGAGTATATGTGTATATCAAATCTGATGCCTGTTTTTGTCCTATCTCTATAAAAAGGATTGGGTGTTACTGTGTAGAACGTTCTCAGATATGTCAAAACTATAGGTGTATGTTTATTCCTCATAGTTGAAGTTTTTTTTGGCTATATATGAACCCTGTGGCTGTGCTTTCTCATGCTCTATTGTGCTAAGAACTGCATTGCAGTCTATTTGTATAGACAATATTCAGATATGTGAGAATTGTCACATAGCTTAAGTTCTCTTTGCCTGCCATGACTAAATACTAGTAAGGCCGCTCTCGCGGGAGGGGTGGTAAGGTAACTTATCTAATACGGAAAACATAGCAATAGATTAACATATAATTAATTAATTATTAATTATAAAAAATATAAAATAGACTAATATGATTTTTAAACCTCTTTCCTATAATTTTTTTTTGCAAAATATACACCGTTTAGCAATTCAAAAGACGTGCACATGGAAAAAGAGAAAATCTGGATTAGACAAGTACTGCCGAACGCAGCCTAGGGTATCAGTATCACTGCTTAAAATTTAACTGATGACAAAATAAAAAGAATGTGTGCGTTTACTGGTTGAGGAGTTAAAAATTAACTGATGACCCCCACGACTTTTGGTCCCCATGAAGGTTTACGGAGTTAAAAATTAATTAATGACAACATGAAAGGAATGTGTTCTTTTATTGATTCATCTGTAGTCGTTTGATATGTAGTTAAATTTTAACTATCATTCAAAATATCTGGGTGAGTTTGCTACCTTCTAAAATGATGTATTTACTGCGATGTTGTACTTGTTAAGTTAAAAAATAACTTGCCGATGGCAATGACAAAAATACTTTTGTCCATGCTTAACATCTGTTTTGAGTTAAAAAAAATAACTAACACACGTCCCTTGGCACCAAATCAATAATTATATGGCTCAGTCAATGATGACTGAAACCTTGACGACATGTTTGAGTTAAAAAATAACTCATAATATCCCCGTGCCGTGTTTTGATTACAAACATAGCTGAAAAACATCAGGTAGCAGAACACCTTAAAAGTATGATAGATCATCTACTTATCACGTCGCATAATATAAAGTGTGTCACCTCTATCAGTAATAGTAAAAATATATACCTTCATCTTACATAACGAAAGCCTAGGAATCAATCTTAGACAGCTCTAGTGCAGGACCTAAATTCTTAGAAGATATGTGGGTGTGTCAGTCAGTTTGATCGTACAACTGACAAGATAAATAGTAAAATAAGTCGATCGGCTATCGAGCCGATAGGTACTAAGTACCGAGCCGATCGGATGTTGGTGTAGCAGCGTTTAGCCGGTAGGATGAATAATCGGCTGTAAAAAACTTAGATCGGCTAGAAACTTGATAGGAATAGACTTCAATTAAATATTAGACCAACGTAATCCGCTAAGTTACTTATTAATCTTAGTTGATCGGACGAGCCCCTATTATCAGATCGAACCACACATACATAGATTGGACTTAACCAAGACAGCATGCAGCCGAGCATGATATAATTATAGGAAACATGAAGATCGATAAGGCTAATAAATAAATCAATGAATTACTTGGAATAATTAAATAAACAATAAATGCTTTGATGCGATCAGCTAAAACCAATTTGTGTGTAATTCTCGTGAGCCGATGCAACATAAATAACTGTCGATCTAAATAAATCTAGCCGATTGGTATAAAAATAACGAAGTAAAGCAATTAACTTCTCTAGTGATGTAAATGTGATAATCATGTAGATCGACTTTCTGGAGGCGTGAGCGGCGAGCTTGGCGCTCGGCGGCAACGTCCGGGCGCTCAAGCTGGAGCTGCTCTACGCGCAGGGGATGCTCACCACCACCAGCGCAGGGACCACAGCAACCCGGCGCTGGCGGAGCTCCTTGCTGAGCTCCGGCACCTGGCCGCCGCCGCCAACGAGGAGGAGGAGGAGAGGGCCGGCCTCGTCCTCCACACTCGCCACACCGCGAGAGCCGTCGCCAGAAAGCTGACGTCGTGCTCGCCTGCGGCCCCCAAGAGCCATGTCGATGCCACGGCCACCGCTGCCGGTAAACGCCTCCCTTGCTACTCCCTCCCATGTGTGCATCATGACGATGGTGGTGATGATGATGATGATATTGTTGTTGGCTCGCCGGCGAATCGACGGCGTTCCTTGCGTGGAATATGGTCATCAAAGGAGCAACAGAGGAAACCTGTTGTCTCTGCACCTAAACTTAAGTTCGATAGGGTGGAAATGTCTGACAAGATGATAGATATCATAGAGCAACTCAAGCCTCTGTGTGCCAAGGTTGCCACCATTCTTGGGCTAGAATCACTGGGCTACTCTAGCAGTGCAAAGACCCAACATTTTGACTTGGAACATCGACCCAGAACCAACCCAGAGATTATAGAACCTGAACTATATGGGAGGGAGAGCCAGAAACAAAAGGTTGTAGATGAAATTATCAATGAATATTGTGCAAATGACCTTACTGTGCTTCCCATAGTTGGCCCAGGTGGTATTGGAAAGACAACATTCACACAACACATATATGACAAAGTGAAAAACCACTTCCAAGTCAGAGTCTGGGTGTGTGTCTCTGTGAATTTTAGTGCAAATAAATTGGCACAAGAGATTGTAAAACAGATGCCTGCAGCCAACAATGAAGTTGGGCAATGAAACTAGCCAAGAGCTAATTGAAAAAAGAATACAATCAAAACAGTTCTTGCTTGTATTAGATGATATGTGGACATACCATGAGGATGAGTGGAACACATTCCTATCTCCATTTAGAAGAGGGGGAACAAAAGGGAATATGGTTATAGTAACAACTCGAATTCCAAAGGTAGCACAAATGGTCCAGTTAATGAGCTGCTCAAAAAAATTGGATCGTTTACAAGATGAAGACTCTATGCAGTTATTCCAAGCATGTGTAGGGACAAAGACATGGGAATCTTACCCTGGTTTAAAGGATGTTGGGGAAAATATAGTTAAGAGGTTGAAGGGCTTCCCTCTTGCTATAAAAACTGTAGGTCGATTGCTAAGAAACCAACATAATTTGGATAGATGGACAACAGTACTTAAAAGTAAAGAATGGGAGCTTCAGGGCAATGATGATGACATTATGCCGGCATTAAAGCTAAGCTATAACCATCTCCCTTTTCATTTACAACAGTGTTTTTCCTATTGTGCTTTGTTTCCTGAAGATTACAGATTCAGTAGGCAAGAATTAATTAGCTTGTGGATCGGACTTGATTTACTTGGTGCTGATGATCCAAACAAGATAATTGAAGATAGAGGACTAGATTATTTGAATGACTTGGTTGAGAGTGGTTTTCTTGAGCGAGAAGGGAAAAACAATGATAGTTCTTATGTCATCCATGACCTACTGCATGACTTGGCAACAAATGTTTCATCATATGAATCTCCTTCGAATCAATAGCTCAGATGTGAGGTCCATCCAAATCCCCACGTCCATACGTCACATGTCAGTCATAGTAGATAACAAGCATGTTAGGACAGAATCACTTTTAAAAACCATAAGAAAGACTTAAGCACATTGGCCAAGAAATTGAAAGCTGGGAACCTACGCACAATTATGCTATTTGGAGAATGCCATGGAAGCTTTTACAAGATTTTTGGTGATATTTTGAGAGATGCAAAATCCCTCCGTGTTATTTTTCTATCTGGTGCATCCTATAATGTTGAGGATCTGCTGTATAACTTTGCAAAACTTGTCCATCTTCGCTACCTAAGGATCGAAGATTCTTACATTCCTGGGACAATTCTACCTAGTAATATGAATAGATTTTACCACTTGTTGGTCCTCGATGTACACTACCATAGTGGTGAATTGGGTTTTCTAAGTAATATGAGAAACCTTCTAAAATTACGGCATTTCCTTGTCTGGGATGATAGTTTCCACTCATGCATCTTTGAGGTGGGAAAATTAAAACTTTTAAAAGAGTTAAGGAGATTTGTGGTGAAAAGAGAAGAGAAAGGTTTTGATTTGGATAAAATTGGACATTTTTTGGAACTCCATGGGTCACTAGGCATTTATAACCTTAGAATGGCGAAAGAAATAAAGGAAGCAGATGAAGCAAAGCTAGTGCAATTCAACCGATTGGGTGGATTAAAATTGGACTGGGGGGCAGAACAATGTGAGAATCCTATACAAGAACAAAACATTCTTGAAAGTCTTAAACCGCACAACAACCTTCGGGGGTTACACATTGCTGGGCATGGAGGTGCAACTTACCCAAATTGGTTGGGTGCAGACTTTTCCATTAGAAATTTGGAATCACTTATTCTACAAGGTGTAAATTGGGGCATACTTCCACTTCCAGGAAAGTTGTGCATGTATGGGTGTGAAGAGCTTAAATGCTCTGTCCATGGCCAAGGTTTTGATAGTCTCAGGATGCTAAAGCTAGTTGAAATACCAAAGCTGAAAAAATGGTGTGGAATTAGTAGCTGTATTTTGCTCCCTCATCTACAAAATCTCTATGTTTGTGGTTGCCCTAATCTAATAGAATTGCCATTCTCAGATGCCACATCCAATCAATCTAAGCAGAGCATGACCTACTTTCCTGAATTACAAAATATCGATATTTCAAATTGTCCAAAATTATTGTCGTTCCCTCCTATACCTTGGTCTCATTCTCTATTCTATGTATCCATAGAAGGTGTGGGTTCAGAATTTTATTGGTTGTGGTATGATAAAGATAAACAGTTGAGAATCAAGGGAAAAGATGATGGTGATGGTTCGTTTTGGGACTTGTTGGATTTAAACAAACTAATGGAACTGCCAAGATTGGAGATCAAAAATTGCCCCCCTATATCTGTAGATCACATCAAAATGCTCACATGTTTGGAGATATTGTCGATTGAAGGTCCAAGTAATACCTTGTTGGCACTTGGGAGTGAAAAGGATGCTCGGTACAAGCTTTCAGTCAAGAAACTCACAATTGATTCACGTGGAGCTAGTGGGAGTGAATTGACACAATGGCTCTCTCATTTCCCCAAACTCTCGTATTTAAAGATATCTAACTGTCCAAATGTAACAGAGCTTGCTGTGGAGGAGCAGAAGACAATGGCGGCAGCTAACAAAACAGTGGGCACAGTAATCGCAGGACATCAGCAGGAGACAGAAGCATGTGAGGAGGAAGTAACAGCAGCAGCAGGAGACCAAGGGTTGCTACTACTGCCTCCCCAAATACAGCAGTTGACTATCCGGGGGTGCAGAGAGCTGAGCTTCCGCTCCAATAGCACGGCACCATTAGTCGATAGAGGAGGGCTCCAAGGTCTTGCCTCCCTTCAATCCTTAACTATATTTGAGTGCCCTATGCTCCTCCGTGTATTCCCCTTTCCCGACCTATGGTGTGGAGGGCATGGAGACCCTGCCACCGCTTCATCTCCCAAACCTCACCGACCTGGTGATTTCTAGATGCGGCAATCTCAAGGGGGGCGACGTCATGTGGGCTCTCCTTGCCCAATGTCACCTATCCTATTTATCTGTCCAGAAATCCCCAAATTTCTTCTTTGGTTCAGAGCCCTCCCTCTCCCAGTCCCAGTCCCAGTCCCAGTCCCAGTCCCAGGTGGTTGAGAGGTTGTATACGGATGGTGTTAGAAACAAAGGCATAAACGAGACACGAATTTAACGTGGAAAACCCTTGCGGGAAAAACCACGGGCGCTAACCGGCAATAATCACTATGAGGATATGATTACAATGCAGGGGAAACAATGAGAACTCTACTCTTCCCGTGCAAACTACAAGAGTATATATAAGGGGAAAATCTAAGAGTCCTAGTAGAATTAGGCGAAAGAATCCTATTAGGAAACTAATCCGACTCCTAGTAGGAAACAACTGGGAGAAACCTACTAGGAAACTAATCCGGATATAATTCTAGTTACAATTCGGATCACATATTTAACAATCTCCACCTTGAGACGAATTTCCTCTTGTAGCATCAAAAATCATCAATCACCAATATACACCTCACAGGTCAAATTGATTGCGCGCCAAATAGTCTCTTGGACTATACCGTAACACCAACCAAGCTTGAGCAAAGCTCAAACTTAGTGGCAGGAACTGACTTTGTCATCATGTCAGCTGTATTATCATGAGTACTTATCTTGCATACCTTAACATCACCATCAGCAATAACACCTCGAATAAAGTGATATCTGACATCAATGTGCTTAGTTCTCTCATGAAACATCTGATCCTTTGTAAGGCAAATTGCACTTTGACTGTCACAAAATATATTTATGCAAGACGTAATTCCACAAAGCTCAGTATATAAGCCTCTGAGCCAAATAGCTTCTTTGCAAGCTTCAGAAATAGCCATGTACTCTGCTTCAGTAGTAGATAAGGCAACAGTTGCTTGCAAACTTGCCTTCCAACTAACAGCACAGCCTCCAATAGTGAAAACATAACCTGTAAGCGATCTTCTCCTATCCAAATCTCCAGCAAAATCTGAATCCACATAACCAACAAGTCCATCTCTAGACGTTCCAAACTGCAAACGAGCATTAGAAGTACCACACAGATATCTGAAAATCCATTGAACTGCTTTCCAATGCTCTTTGCCAGGATTAGCCATGTATCTACTGACAACACTCAATGCATGTGATAAGTCAGGACGCGAACATACCATGGCATACATAAGTGAACCAACTGCTCTTGAATATGGAACTCCAGACATGTACTCAATATCAACTTCTGATTGTGGACAAAAATCTGAAGATAATCTGAAATGTGCAGCTAAAGGAG
This sequence comes from Oryza brachyantha, assembly GCF_000231095.2. Lineage (NCBI taxonomy): Eukaryota > Viridiplantae > Streptophyta > Magnoliopsida > Poales > Poaceae > Oryza > Oryza brachyantha. The sequence goes on along the minus strand of NC_023174.2, from coordinate 11,801,132 downwards.
TGCTTACTGGTTTTGCATCATGCATATTGAAGCGACGAAGGACCTTTTCAATATAATCTTTCTGGCTAAGATACAACTTGCCAGACCGTCTTTCTCTGGTAATTTCCATACCGAGGATTTTCTTTGCTGCACCTAAATCCTTCATCTCAAACTCACTACTCAGTTGTGCCTTCAATTTTGCTATCTCTGATTTGTCTTTTGCAGCAATCAACATATCATCAACATAAAGAAGCAGATATATAATTGAACCATTAACCTCTTTAAGATAAACACAACTATCAAATTGTGATCTTTTGAAATTCTGAGAAAGCATGAAAGAGTCAAATCTCTTGTACCATTGCCGAGGTGATTGTTTCAACCCGTAAAGGGACTTATCCAACCTACAGACAAGGTTTTCTTTAACAGGAACAACAAAACCTTCCGGTTGCTCCATATAGATGTCTTCTTCTAACTCCCCATGTAAAAATGCAGTTTTCACATCTAATTGCTCTAGTTCATAATCATGTATTGCAACGATACCAAGTAAAGTGCGAATCGAACTATGCTTCACAATTGGGGAAAACACATCATTGAAATCAATACCTAGAATCTGGCTATATCCTTTAGCAACTAACCTTGCTTTATATCTTGTCCCATCAGTTGGAGATATACCTTCCTTTCTTTTGAAAATCCACTTGCAACGGATAGGTTTCTTCTCCTTTGGCAATTCCACCAATTTCCAAGTATGATTTTTTTCAAGTGACTCCATCTCGTCATGCATGGCAGCTATCCATCTATTGCTATCGGCAGAAACAATAGCCTCAGAATATGAAGAAGGTTCTGCATTACCTTCGATTTCTTGCGCCACACTCATAGCATAAGCAACTATGTTCGCTTCTTCGATCAATCTTTGAGGGGCTTTAATATTTCGCCTAGCTCTGCCTTGTGCAATAGAGTATTTTGGTGACTGCTCAACAACAGAAGAGTCTGACTCTTCAATAACCGGTGCATCTTGGTTACTAGCAATATTCTCTTTTTCTGGTACATGTCCTGAACTGATCAAGCGCTCCACCTGCACGCTTGCTTTCTGCTGACTCTCAACAAGAACATTAGTAGAAGATTTATCATTCAACATAACTGTTTCATTAAAGATGACATTTCTACTAATTACAACCTTTTGGGTTTCAGGACACCATAACTTGTAGGCTTTCACACCAGAAGGATAACCAAGAAATATGCACTTAATAGCTCTAGGCTCCAATTTACCGTTGTCAACGTGAGCATAAGCAGTACAACCAAATACTTTCAGGTCTGAATAATTAGCTGGGGAACCAGACCACATCTCAATTGGAGTGTTCTTATCGATGGCATAACTGGGTGAGCGATTAATAAGATAACAAGCAGTGGAAGCAGCTTCTGCCCAAAAACGTCTAGGTAAACCTGCATTTGACAGCATACAACGGGCCTTTGAAATAATTGTCTTGTTCATACGCTCAACTACGTCGTTCTGTTGAGGTGTATGAGAAACGGTGTAGTGGCGCACAATGCCTTCTGACCTACAATATGATTTAAATTGCCTAGAACAGAACTCCATCCCATTATCAGTACGAAGGACTTTCACCTTCCTTTCAGTCTGTCTTTCGACCATAGTCTTCCACTCCTTAAATACCAAAAAGGCTTCAAATTTGTGCTTTAGAAAATAGGGCCAAACTTTTCTCGAATAATCAGCAACGATAGTCATCATATAACGAGCACCTCCAAATGACCTCTCACGAGCAGGACCCCATAAGTCAGAATGCACATAATCAAGAATACCTTCAGTAGTATGTGTGGATGTGGTAAACTTCACCCTCTTGTGTTTGCCAAAGATACAATGCTCACAAAATTTCAACTTTCCGATGTTTTGTCCATCTAGTAATCCTCTCTTGCTCAATTCTGCCAAACCAATTTCACTCATATGCCCGAGACGCATATGCCAAAGATCGGAATTCGATAATGAATCGGTAACTGCAGCAACATTACCTACTATCGTAGTACCTCATAGATGGTACAAATCGGCAGTTTTAATGTCAGCTTTCATCACAACAAGAGAGCCTTTTGTTACCTTCAAAATTCTGTTTCCACCGGAATATCTGTACCCTTTGCGATCAAGAGTAGATAAAGAGATGAGATTTCTCTTTAAACTGGGAATATGCCGCACATCTGATAATGTTCTAATGCAGCCATCAAACATCTTGATCTGTATAGTACCAACGCCCGCAACTTTGCAGGGCGTATTATCACCTATCAAAACATTACCACCTTGTACAGGTTCATAGGTGGTAAACCAATCCCTATTAGGGCACATATGATAGGTGCATCCAGTATCAAGAAGCCACTCGTCACTGGTTTGTACACAACCAGCATAAGCAACCAGTAATTCTGCATCTGGTTTATTATCAGTAGCAACTGCGGCTTTACCTTGCTCTTCTTGCTTACCTTTCGGTTTATAATTTCCCTTGTGCTTTTCTTTGTTCTGTAGCTTCCAACAATCGGAAATATCATGTCCACCTCTCTTGCAGTATTTGCATGACTTATACCTGCCTCTGGATTTTGATCTCCCGCGGTAGCCACTAGAACTTTTGTCTCTTGATTTGTTGTCTGTGTTCTTCTCTGGTTGCCTGCCCCGAACAACCAAGCTTTCTGGTTGTGAGTTATATCCTTCAGAAGGTACCATCTTCTTCATCTTTTCTTTGGCATGCAAAGCATCATAAACTTCTTGCAAAGTTAGAGTATCACGACTATACAAAATAGTATCTCTGAAATTTGCATATGAGCTAGGCAATGAGCACAACAGAATAAGGCCTAAATCCTCTTCATCATACTTTATCTCCATGGACTCAAGGTCAGCAACAATTTCCTTGAAAGTGGAGAGATGATCCATCACAGACTCATCATCTTGCAACTTGTGCAGAAATAACTTTTGCTTCAAGTGCATCTTGCTGGTTAGATCCTTTGTCATGCATATTTGTTCCAGTTTCAACCACAGCGCGGCAGATGTCTTCTCCTTAAGCACTTCCTGCAAAATATTATTGGATAGATGAAGATGGATATATGCCATAGCCTTACGGTCTCTCTTCTTCTCATCGTCGGACCAATCATTTGTCCTTTTGTTGTTGAATCCATCAAGCGCATCATCCAGATCTTGCTGTGCAAGAATTGCACGCATCTTCACTTGCCACAATGAGAATCTTGTGTCTCGGTCCAAAAGAGGTAGATCATACTTTAAACTCGCCATTGGGAATAAATCCTGAATCTGTTGGTATTAATATGTTGAACCCAAGCAGATACGCGAAACTCCATTGCTCGGAACGATGCACAATAGTTGATCTGACAATTTTTGGGTAAACAAGATCGGGTAAATGTAGCAATTAAATCTGGAAAGAAAAACGATACTGTTACTGTAGCTGTACTGTAGCTGCTACAGTAGCGCGGATTGGACGGCACGATCTGATGGCTTGTCCTTGGAACGATCAATTTTTCTCCTGCGTGCGTGCGTCTGCTCCTTTCTTTTTCTTCTGTGCGGACGCGACGTCGAGTCGGAGTCGCCGCCGACTCTGACCTGATCTCGACGGAACGACGATTCTGTAGACGCCGAAAAAAGCCCGGTCAGCGGCAGCAACGTAGCGTAGATTAATCTTCGCGGCTCTGATACCAGTTGTTAGAAACAAAGGCACAAACGAGACACGAATTTAACGTGGAAAACCCTTGCGAGAAAAACCACGGGCGCTAACCGGCAATAATCACTATGAGGATATGATTACAATGCAGGGGAAACAATGAGAACTCTACTCTTCCCGTGCAAACTACAAGAGTATACATAAGGGGAAAATCTAAGAGTCCTAGTAGGATTAGGCGAAAGAATCCTATTAGGAAACTAATCCGACTCCTAGTAGGAAACAACTGGGAGAAACCTACTAGGAAACTAATCCGGATATAATTCTAGTTACAATTCGGATCACATATTTAACAGATGGCATTGTAGGGGTTCTTGCTGCACCCAGCATCTGCCGTCTCCTCTCTTCCTCCCCCACCAATCTAATCCTTGAAGGAAACGATGAGGTGGAGTGCTTCACCAGGGAGCAAGAGGAGGCCCTTCACATCCTCACCTCCATCAGGACCTACAAATTTTCTCCTGTCAGAAACTGCGGTCCCTCCCTGCTAGGCTTAATCGACTCCCCAATCTTAGGAAATTAGCGATCAGTTATTGTCCCGCCATTAATTCGCTTGGCAGCCTCCCAGATTCACTGCAAGAACTACAGATTTGTGATTGTCCAGCCATCCACTCGCTGCCCCAGGGCAGCCTACCAACTTCACTCCTTGAAATAGATGTCACTGCTTGTCGCAACGACGAACTTAAAAGGCAGTGTCGGAAGCTTAAAGGAACAATCCCGATCGTAAAGGCCTAGCCTACACCAAGGTAACAAGCACTTCCATCTCTCTACTCTTCTCCACTGACCAACTGTTGGTCTTCTTATCATGTTTCCGTCCTACCTCTTCAACACAAGGTCATTCAGTATTTGTTTTGTGCAGGATTCCTTGCTGATAATGGAGTTTCTATTAGCTTCTCATGTATAGTTCTGTTGTATAATTGATTTTTCCTGGGTTTCCATATCCAACTACGAAGTCTCTGCCCTGAATTTTCCAATGTGCACATACAACAGGTATGATTTAATATTCTAACATTCTAGTACTCCAGTTGGTCAATGCATGATTTAATATTCTACCTTTTCGTTTCATTTGTTTGGTATCAGAGGTAGCATATTGACAATATATTTGAACTGCTATTCAGTACCATGGATTTCTTGAATGAACAAATGGCTTTATCATTATGTTGCAAGACCAATTCAATTTTGTGATTAACGGTATATTATCAATGATGCAGGCAATAGATTAACCATGTGAAAAGTGGACATGGGCTCTCTGCCAGATACAGGACAAACAATGTAGTAGTGTGGCATCCTGCATGCTACTGGGAGCAGAAAAGGAGAAGAGAAAAGAAAAGGAAATGTGGCATCAGCCTTGTCTAAAATTATATCAAGGTCACATAACTGTTGGGAGTACTAATTTTTGTTGGTCCAACTTCGTCAGTATATTCTTCACTAATCCAGGTATCATGTACTTTTTTGCCTCTGCTCTTCTCTGCCCCCTAGTTTCCACATGCAAATTCACTTCTAAATTTCTATTTACACAATTCATCAACGTGAGGTCATTCTGTGTTATGACAGGACAACTCAGCAATTTCTATCTACCCAAATCAGCAAGATTAAACTAGTCCACCGATCAAAATTAATAGAAACAAAAAATAAAAGCAGTTTTTTATCAGATCTTTTTCAATGGAGCAGGCCACAATCTTCTTAGTATCACCATCTTGTTGAAGCAGTGTCACTGTCAAAGGACAAAACCGACAAAGGCCGATCAGCTTGGCATGGAGCACGCATCTGAACTTGTCCACCACCTCTTCCAATCTTTCTGGAACCAAAAGCCTCCACTGCTTCAAAAATGACAAGAACTTGTAAGCTAACTGCATAATGTTAACACCAGTTTTTAAACATCTCATCATTGTGAGCTAACTGATTCAAAAACAACAATACCTTGTAACCTAACTGCATAATGTTAACACCAGTTTTTAAGCACCACATCATTGTGAGCTACTAATGTTCATCTTAGAGCCTGCATATTGTGCTGCACAGTCTGCATCAACCTTGTACTTACAATTTTTATAGCCAGATTGAAGCAAACATAAGTGCAAGCATACCAGCTTGAAAATTTTGTAAGATTAGTATCTTTTCTATCGGGAATCATCTCTAACACTCAATAATTCAACCTACTCAGTTACAATTCATTTATAAATAATCCTTCTAATATTTCATAATTTGATCTTTTATTTGAGGCTAACAACTCAATAGTTCTTTCTGTTCCTATTTTAAGTTTGTCGGAGCATTATCTTTCTGAATCAACTCTTCTTCGAGTGGTCTTGTTTGATTTTTTTTCTGAAAACAAATTTAGTAATGCAAAATGCACTTTCTTTTAGGTATACAGAAAATACATTGGATCTCCTGGTTGCCATCTGAATCAAATTTTGCACTAACAAGGACATTTTTCCCACCTCAGAACTTGAGGCTTCCTATGTTAGAAGGTATCTTTTCTTTTTCTTTTTGCTACTCCCTCTGTTTCATAATGTAAGATGTTTGGCCTTTTTGCTTACAATATTTAACTATTTATCTTATTTAAAAAATTATAAAAATATTATTTATTTTGCTTGTGATTTACTTTATTATCAAAAGAACTTTAAGCACAACTTGTCATTTTTTATATTTGTACTAAATTTTTGAATAAAACGAATGGTCAAACTTTGCAACCAAAAAAGTCAAACATCTTATATTATGAAACTGAGGTAGTATTAATTTTCAAAAGGGGTTTTTCTTAGCTGTATATTACTTAATGAATTACACATCAACTACTTCCATCTCCACTATGATAATTACACATCTACTGTAAGAGTTAAAGAGGTATAAGCAAGATCAATGTAAAATCATATACTAATCCAAGAGCAATTTTACCATCCTTAAGAAGGTACTAGGAGATACCACTGTTTTCTATACCAAATTTGATACCTACCAAATTTACCAGTGGTACCTCATAGTACATCCTCAATGATGGGAAAAATGCTCCTAATCCAAAGTTACAAGAACTTCCTTGTATGCACTCTTCGCCATTTTTATGAGTCAATTATAGGTATGAACATACCGATATATTGTTCAAGATTTGAAATCTGATGGGCAGAGTTATGTACCCATGTCTCTACCACCACATCAATGTGTGCCATACGTACTTATGCTAACTCATGAACATGAATTCGATATGGCTTTTATTTCATTGCATGGTTCATCTTGGTTATGTACTTCGTTTTATCTGGATTAAAAACAAACTGATCTAGGCATATCGGTTTACATTTTTGTAGATATTTTGGAGCCATTTTTTTATTCCATCCTTTGAGGCTTATAGATTATGATACGTATGAACATATCTAGCAAATGTGCTACCTCAACCTCCATCCAGGAGATGGCACGTCCAGTGAGAAAATTGGGCTCTAGCAGAGAGGTCATCCCGCATGGCAAGATAACCCTTTGAAAGTTTCTGATAAAAAAATACTCCCTCCGTTTCTAAATGTGTAACGTTGTTGACTTTTTTATACATGTTTAACTCTTTGTCTTATTCAAAAAATTTACATAATTATTAATTATTTTTATATCATTGTATTTATTGTTAAATATACTTTTATTCACATATATAATTTTACATATTTGACAAAAAAATTTAAATAAGACGAATAATCAAACGTGTATAAAAAAGTCAATGATGTCAAACATTTAGGGACGGAGGTATTACTTAGTTGTCTAACTCTTCTGTCCATAAATAACACAAGGAGTTGTATTGTTTCAGACATGAAGAATTGGATTCCACCAGTGCGATGTACATGTAAATAAAAATTGAAGATCACACAAGCGACAGCCCGTTTATTGCTTCAGGAGAGGATAAAACTGCTTCATGGTATCGTTTTCCCACCCTTACGCATTAAAATGTTCAGTTTGTTGTCATTTTGTTGCAATGGAAGCAGTTTTAGGAGATGTGTGAACTGTTTTGGCTGTCAGTATGGGCTTCTTGAATGGACCCAACTCCTGATGGTACATATATGATCTCTCCTTGAATTTTGTAATGTTGTGTTCTTAACAGAAAATGCTCTTTGCCTCTTTGTACAAGGATATTAGTCCTACATGAGATCCACTCACTGTAAGGCAAGGGCAAGAGTGAAGCTACTTCTGTTGGTGCTGTGAATACTGAGTAGAGTGGCAGCCTGCACATGACCATAGCAACCAGAGGAATATTAGAAGAAATTAGTCTGACCAACAGACTAATTTTCAGTTGATGTAGATGCAGCACCAGACTGGTGTGAGCACTGCAGCATGGTATGCTGTGTCCTTGAAAAGATTGTTAAAGTAGATTATGTAATCTTGAAATTTTCCGTTTATCTTACATAGTATGCTGTGTCCTCTAGCTATTTCAGTTACCATTCATGCATGTAAAAGGCTAGTTGAAAATAGTCCGAAGGTATCAGTATTCAGTTCAGAATTAGCCGTTTTTTCAGATGGTAGTGACTGAGCTGGAGATTAATTAGTTTGATGGCACAATATTTTGGATCTGGCGGTTTTTAATCAGTCAAGATTTGTATGTAATCTTGAGAATTTCTGCTTATCTTACTTAGTAAGTTGTGTCCTCTAGCTATTTCAGTTACCATTCATGCATGTAATAGGCTAGATGAAAATAGTCTGAAGGAATTATGTATCCAGTTCAGACTTTGCCCTTTTTTCAGTTAGTAGTGACAGAGCTGGAGACTAGTTGTGGGATGGCACATATTTTGGAGCTGGAGACACTCTGTTCAACTCTGAACAGCAGGGGAAGAGGAAAACAGAGAAAGGAGAAGAGGAAAAATAGGATTGAATCGGCTTACTTTATTTCTTCCAACTGTTGCCTCTAAATAGGCTTACAAATCATAACTGAAATGCTAGCAGAAAGGGAAAGAGAATAAACAGCTTACACAAACTCTGAACTAAACATATCCTTTTGCAAAGCCGTGTACTGTAGGCGTCACAACCAACTACCATAGGACGTCAATTTGCAAGGGCAAGGAGTCTAGGGCGCAATCGACCCCGGCTACGCGGTCAAGGATCGCCAAACTCTAGCTGAGGATGAGAGCCCGAGGGAGAACAAAGTGATTGGAGAGTTGAGGTTGAGAGACAGAACAAAGCAGAAGCAGCGCAAGCGGTAACTCGGCGAACAAGGTCATTCCCCGCTTACCTATTTCTTTTTTTTTATTTTGAATCTTTCTATTCTGAATTCAGTTAATGGTGAGATTTAGTATCTTTTCTTGCGCTTCACCATAGAATTTGTTATGTAAATAGCTAAGTGGTGATGAACTTGGAACGTCGTTTTGTTGGGCTGTTAAGTGTTAGTAAGCTGCATTCTCTAGCTACTTATCGTTCATGCATGCAATAGGCTGGCTGAAAATAGCCCGAATGAAACGGTATTCAGTTCAGTATTAGCCCTTTTTTAGTTGGTTGTGGACAACACTAATTATGGGATGGCGTGGCGTGAATAATCGTGATACTGTGGATCTGGTGTTTCTTGCCTACCAAACTCTATTTTTCTTCCACTCTGTTCTTCAACTCTAAACCTCAGAAAGACAAAACTCAGAGTTTTCAGTTTCCACCCTGCGCACATGATCAAGCTGAAAAGATTTGTCTGGTTGCAACATACATATTCAGCAGTGTAGCCTTTGGTGCATTTGTTGTGAATTTTACAGAATGTCTATAGCTTAGCTCTGCATTCATGCTACGGTTCAGGTCATTTGCATCCGTGATTTACTATTTACCTTATTAGAGCTCCAATTTCTTTTGCAGTATACTTAACTGGTTTCCTCTCAACAGTTCAACACCATGCGTATCAGCATGTTTGGGACACGAGTAAATTTGACCCAAAAAAACACCAGGTCTTGTTGGCAGGAACCACAAGTTATATGGTGCAAATTATCATTCACAAAAAAATCAAAGATCGACCACTGCTCAATATACTTATTGGGGGATATTTAAAATAGAGAGATTGCCATATTCTGAGCTGACAAATTTGTACAAGAGCAGAAGATCATGACAATCACAGATCAACTAATAAGCTGCCACAAAAAGCAGCTGCATTTTGCTTGTTGGCGTCATCAAAGAACTTGGTCAGTTTTCACCCTCTGTTGAAGCACTCGCAGAAAGGCTTTGAGCTTCTAAAAGCTTCATCTGCCGCTCGGCATGCTCCCGCTCACATTGGCTAATGCCCATGATGATGTCAAGCATGGTTCCAGTGGTGCCAAAGAAAACCAGCGGTGCCAACGATTTCTTCTTTATTCCCACAGGAATGGCAATAAGAGCACCAGCAACTGAGAAGAACCATGTTCCGAGGGCGCTGAAAGCACATGAAAAATTTATTAGCTAATAGTTTTGAAAAATACTGCGGCCTCAAGGTCTGGCATTTTTAACATGCCTACTTCCAAGCACCTAGGGAAATATATTTATTGTTTTCTATAGTATATATTTGTTCATTTCTGGCAGCAATTTTGACAAATGAGTCTATCTCAAGGATTGAAATAGGGAAAAACGATGTCCCCACCATATCAAATTATAAGTTCTTTAGATTCTTTCTGCACTAATGTAGTTCATGATACACATAAAGAACAAGGCAGGGTAAAATACAAAACAGAACAACAGGAATTCAACTTACATAAAGCACAAAAAAGTAAACAATTTTTCTTTTGCCATAAAAAAAATACCACACTTCTCTCTTTTGCTACAATTCTGTTAATATGAATACTATGCCATTGCCATCTAGTCAATCTGGGTTCATCATCAAGTTTCACCAAAAAAGCGTATTATGCCCTTATTTATAAAATAAGTTGGAAAAAAAGACGAAATACCCTAAAATACACCCGCTCCCCCAAACAAAAAAGGGCACACAAATATAGGATCATGACCATAAGGATTTCATTTTTTCATATAAAATCAAGACAAATTGTATGAGCATTTGTTTTGTTAAAAAAATACATCCAGAAATTGTATGGTCATTAATTTTTCACAAAATAATATACAGAAATTATATGGTTGTTAGATAAAACTTATATGTGGTATGAAAGAAATGTTTCTTTAATATTTTCATTTTGTGTTAGTTACAAAAGCATTTCAAGGTACAATAAAAACTCCCAATCATAAAGCTTTAGTGCAACTTTAAACCCTAACTTTTTTTCATTTATGTAAGGGCATTATAGTTTTCCTCAATAAAATATAACAGTCAACTACAGTTGACTGGATGGCAAAGGCAGAAGAGAGAGATGGGTATCAAAGCGTCTTTTTTTTTTTGACAAACAGCATAACTACATCTGTTACATATAATGTGATAGACATGGCCAGACAAGTCATTTTAGTAAAGTACGAATGTAGGATAAGCAGAGACAGTTAAACCATATAAAAGAAAAGACTCATCTATCAATTCAATGGAGAAATCAGTGTCAAACTGCAAGCCTCTTTTTATTACATGTGCTCAACATGGTACCTTCTGAAGATTGGCTGATTGGATATGCTTAGCCCCTCTCAATTTATATGAAATGCCATTGTAATTTAATTTCAATACATATATTACTGTTTTGTATAGACCAGAAATTTCTATGTGCAATGTCATGAATTACATCTTCAAATTCAATACATATAAAACATGATTTGAACTGAATAGTCCAGAAAAGTTAGTCAAGGCAATGTTCCTGCACCTATCATCCATATATATAGCCCAACAACTATGTACCAGATGTGAAACAACTTCTTCAATCTGATTTATTGTTGCAAACTGAACACTGCAATCAATACTTACGAGAAGCATATATAGGCATATAACACAGAACTACAGATTATATGTCACAACTCACAACCCTCAATATATGGAAAACCAAATATATAGAATACTCCGTAAAATGATGAACAAAAAGGATTTTAAGCAATCATGTACTTGACCTATTTGTCCAAAAATAGTAAATTATCAGATGAAAACTGCAAAGACAAACCACAATTAACAAATTCCATTTTGTTTAGCATAAAATACAAAATTAGAAGAAAAATAGTGGTATATGTTTCACCATTGGCCTAGAATTTGCTCTGGCAGGATTTGAGTTGCCTTTTTAAAGTATCAATTTTGTAGGCGTCTCCTCCATTAAACATATCATTTCACAGCGTGCAGTTCAAATTTATCCAAACATAAATAGAGAACAAAAACATTTCCTCTCAATAAAAAAAAGCATAAAAAATGAACAGTTACTTTGGGGGAAAGCTAGGGAACACGATCCTATACCCATCGCCCACATGTAGGGGTGGTAATGGGACAAGGCCCTTGGGTCTTTTCACAACCCTACTTAACCCTTTAAAATTTTTAGCTCAAAAATCTACAAAATTTCAGCCCACCCCATTTTGAACCCAACCCTTAAATTTTGTAGGAAAAAAACTTGGGCCCATTACCACTCAGTCCTATGGCCAAAGCATCATTGAGAAAGAAACCAATTAATAGCACTCAGTCATTTCATTGAATGCCTCGACTAGAGAAGAAAAAAGAAAAAAAATAAAGAAAGTTGCTAGATCTAAAACTAACACTTCTGTTAAATAGATTGCTTGAGGAAAAAGGAAAAAAAAGACAAGAAAAAAAAAGAGCAGTCGGATCCAAGGAAGCTCGTCAAGCAACTTTCCATCGACTCATCACGGCCAGTGGCCTGCTCTCACCTTATGCCATACAAGCTCAACGGAAAAGCTTACACCATACATGCTCAACGAAGGATAGAAGGGTGAGATTAGGCATGTTCAAAACTCAGGCCGGGCTTGGAAAAAGCCCGACCAAAAAACCTAGGCCCAAGCCCGACGATTCCAGAAAAAGCAAAGCCTAGGCCCGGCTCAGGCTCGGTCTGGTGCATGGTCGGGCCGACCGGGTTAGGCCAGGCTTGAACAGGCCTAGGTGAGATAGAAGAACAACTGAAGAAGAGAGCTAGCGAGATGGTGGCTGACAGACTGATAGCAAAAGAGTAAATAGCTGGTGGGGTGACGACCCCTGCACGAAGCCTGCACATGCACATGCAAGGAAAAATGTCGATGGCTGCATCTGACAAACCTGGATTGCAAGCGAAGGTCAAGAGTTGCATTTCCCTTGGGCTAGGACAGGGGAAGGGAATCTACGTGAGAGTGAGCCTGGCTCTAACAGACACCCAGGCAACCAATCAACCAAGCCCCACATCTCTCATGCGAGCCAGGCATGGTGTGGGCAAACAAACAGCCCTAAACTTTCGTCTATGCGCTAGTGTGTCGTATAGTGTCAATGTTGTATCATAACAAGATGGTATAAACTACTCCCTCTATTTCACAACCTAAGACTTGATAGTTTTGCCTAGATTTATATGAACACTAATACATCTAGACATATATACAAACCATATACATCGATCAATTGATGAATATAGGCAAGGTTAAAATTCTTATAATATAAAGCGGATGAAGTATGTCAACTACCCAGGCCGGATTAACAATCAATTTTAAGAAGTTACCAGTACGTCAAAGGAACTAAATCACAGGTTCACCAAAATTTCGTTTCTCCACCCAGTGTCATCACACTATACTAAAAGCTAGCCACATTACTTTAACATAGCAATTTTTCGTTTAGTGAATAAGCAACAGCATTGCTGTCGTTCTCATGTAGTCCTCTAGCCTCTAAATCGGAAGCTTGTAGTTTCAATGGTGAACTTCCCACACAAAGAATCAAGAATGGCTTACTGAAGAATTGAAATTATTCCACTTCAATATGCATACCTTATCTTACATTTAACGAAAATGGAACCCTATCACCAACGTGAGCGCGAGGATAATCACAAGGAAATCTCGAGCCAAAACCTAGCACTAGCAGGACGCAACGCACCAGAGAATTCCACGACACGCGAAACCTAATCCCCGAGAGATTTCCAACTAGACAGGCCAGATCGATGGCGACTGCAAACAGCGAGAGAAATCGAAGGCACTGCAAACAAGGGAGAGGGTAGGGTGGGGGGGGGGGGAGGGAGCGGGGGGTCGATCTACCGACTGACTTGGACACGGAGCAGTCCTCCAGCTGCTTCTCCCCGCCGCCGACTCGCTCCATCCTCTCCTTCTTCTTCCCTTCAGGTGGCCGCGCCCCCGGGGAACAGCAGCTCGACGCGGCGGCGGCGCAAGAGGAGGCGGCGGCGGCGGCGAAATCACTCTCCAGCCCTAGTAAAGCCTCGTTTCGGCCCACGAAAGCCCATTTATACTCCCACGCGCATCGGACGGCCCACCTAAGCCCATTTATACCCCCTCGCGCATCGGACGGCCCATAGAAAGCCCATTTATACACCCTCGCGCATCGGGCGGCCCACAAAAGCCCATCAAGGTGCCTGCTCCCAACGAAACCCTCGGTTAAAACCCTCGCCTCCCTCCGCCGCACGCCGGAAGCGGCCACCACCAGCAGAGCAGCGGCAGCAGCAGCCCAGCCAGCCGTCGCCCGCGCTCTGCCCCCATGGACCCCGACTTCCGGTTCGACCCGGACGGCTCCGACGACGACGGCGGGGCCGCCTCGGCGCCCGGGAGGCGGAAGCCGGCGCAGTCGCCGTGGGAGTTCTCGTCCTACGCGGAGTCCGTGGCGGCGGAGCACGCGCGCCGCCGCACCACCTCCATCGACGAGAAGATCACCCAGGCCCTGCGTGGGGGCGGCGGCGGACGGCCCGCCATCGCCGACGGCGACTCCGAGGGCGATGAGGGCTCGGATGTGGAGGACGATAGCGAGGACGACGAGGAGGAGGAGGTGGTGGAGGGGGAGATCGACGACGAGGAGGACGAGGTGGAGGAGAGCGAGGATGGTGACGACGGGGTAGAGGAGAGCGACGACGAGGAGGCGGTGGATGAGGAGGATGGCGAAGGGGAGGAGAAGAGTGACGAAGAAGAGGAGGGTGAGCAAGAGCAAGATGGGGAAGAGGAGGGGGGAGACGAGGAAGCTGAACAAGAGGTGAGACTTGTGCGAGTTCATTTCTCCATTTTTCTTCTGCATACTTTAACTTTTGGATGCTAAACTTGCTTGCTGTCCAATTCGTTAAAACATCAAGCAATCATGCGCGTTGTTTCAATGTCCACTATTTGCTTGCTTGCAGTAATTAACCACGGTGTTCAGTGCAATGTGTGGCATGCTTATGCATTGGTGTATTTACAGGAAGAAGACACGGACAAGCAAGGTGGTGCAGTTAACCCTTCCAATTTTTTTGCATCGTCCGAAGGAGCGTCATTCCATGCGAATTCGTTTCTTGAGCTGAACTTGTCACGGCCACTTCTTCGAGCCTGTGAAGCACTTGGCTACCAAAAACCAACACCAATCCAGGTTTGCAACTGCGAACTTTACTTGTGAATAACATTGTATGCATGATTATCATCTTCAGTTCTTCATATATGCTGGGGACTTGACAATCCTGGAACCATAAGAAAAGTGAATGGATGATATGGTTTATGTTCGTTAGGATATTTCTATTCTCAGTGTTGTCTTTACTAGTTGACATATGACTCAGATGCCATCAAAGGACACAAAACTTCTTTCTAAGGTGTATCTTGGGCCTTTTACGTGGCTTGTTAGTGTTAAAATAAAGCTTCCACGTTTATCTTGACCATGAGAATGTAGGTTCATGTAGCATTAGCTTGACATTAATCTATCTATCATAGATGTCCACAGATATCTGCACTACGGAGTGGTGTTAGTTGAACTATGGTTTTCTGTGCTTTTGAACTCTTCTTTATCAAGTAGATTCTGTTCTTGTATGCACTTACTTCGGTGGAAATTGGACCTTTTAGTTATAATGTGGCAACTGTAAAGCAGTCAATAGTTATATTATTTTATTTTAATGACAGCCAAGATATTTCTCTTGTCAGATTTTGTCCTTCCTTGTTGGCTGCCAATATAGTCTGATAAAACTGTGCATATTCTTAGCTAATAAGCTCCTCTCCCCAATTACCTTCATTTTCATGAAGTTGACAATAAGTGCAAAAATTAGCAAGTTGTGGTTTATAGTTTGATACCGTGTTTTTTTATTATAAACGAGAATCCTTTAATTGATAAAAAACAGTTTTTTTTTGGTGAAGTAAAATTTTCTTGTTAAATTGCGTAATAATACCTCATTGATGCATGCTAGCAAGTTAATTTGGTTGCCAATTTTCTTTATTCTTAATGTCTTCTCTTATTCCAGGCTGCATGCATACCATTAGCATTAACTGGACGGGATATATGTGGTAGTGCGATAACAGGATCTGGAAAGGTATATATAATCAACAAAAACATCCCTGTTGGGAGTATTTTGAATCAGCATCTATCCTTAGCTTAACTGAACTCTTTATAGACAGCTGCTTTCTCATTACCTGTGCTGGAACGTCTACTTTTCCGGCCCAAACGTGTACCTGCAATTAGGGTGCTTATCCTCACTCCAACAAGAGAGCTGGCTGCTCAGTAAGTTCTATATGTTCAGTTCTCAATGAAATCATCTTTGATATTAGCTCATTCCTTCTGTTATTTTTTTTTATGGCTGGAGCTCCAATAGAGAATTTCCTGTGTTTGCTCTGTTCAATTAGTTTTTCGTTTGAGGTTAATTTTTTCCTGTGCTGTTTTGTCCACTAATCACCAATGTTCTGATACTATGTTTTAATATGTATATTTCTTGAAGCTACACTTTAGGGATGCTTATTATTTTTAATTGTATTTAGGATGTTGGTCTTTTTTGCCATTTCAATTTTGTTTGAAAATTGATATATGATTAAAATGTTGAATTCCCATTTTCAAATAGAAAATTTTGAATGATTGAATATCTTTCTTAGCATTTGTTTTTCTAATCTCTACTTTTAGTTGTGTCCTAAAATCGTAGCAGCAAAGTTTACTGCACCTCATTTATCTAAGATGAATACAACATTTCGCACAAGGAGATCCAAAATGAATTGGCTGTGTAACATTACTTATGGAAAACTTATCTTAAATGCTGTCATAGATCAAATGGTGCTTATCAGTTTTGTATTATTACAATATTTATGCGTACTTACTGTTCATACTACAATAAATGCAGGGTCCATAGTATGATTGAGAAATTAGCACAATTTACTGACATCAGATGCTGTCTCATTGTTGGTGGACTTTCAACTAAGGTATTGCATTGCAGTTTGTTGTATTTGTTCGCTGACCTTCTACGAGGATGTATCCTCTATTTTTTTTTCTTGTGATTTACTCCGTGAGAGTATAACCCCATGCTTTTATTACATTTTAGTTGTTGTCCTGGTTATGGAGCTAACAAAGTTTTAAGATATTCAAATGCTATCCATCCATGTACCATCTCCCTTGAAAGAAACTAATTTGATACTGTGTCCGGATATACTATTATGCAAGAGTAAGAGGGCTGCTTTGGCTCGAACTAAGAGCACCAGAAGAGATGGAACTGTTTGTGTGTTGTAGTTGCCCTTTTGTGTCACCATGGTAAATATGGCTGCTTAAAAACCTAAGTTATTTAAATATTTAACAATAACTAAACTATGAATGGGAAAGTTTGATATTTGCTAGTGTTATAAGTTTCTGTTGTTGAATTTGGAACTATAGCGTCCACTTCCATGGTAATATTTCTGATTGTTTACATCCCTTATATTATCCTCTGTTGTATTTTATGCCAAGTTTCTGGGTTAAACGCTGACAGAATAAATACATACCTTACCAGGTACAAGAGGTAGCTTTAAGGTCAATGCCTGACATTGTTGTAGCTACTCCTGGGCGTATAATAGATCATCTACGCAATTCCCTTTCCGTTGGGCTTGAAGACCTTGCAATCTTGATCCTTGATGAGGCTGATCGTTTGCTAGAACTCGGTTTCAGTGCTGAAATTCAGGAACTGGTAACTTCCAAAATTCTGTTTCCCGATTCTTGCTTTCTCTGCACTTTTGCAGTTTGACGTTTGGGTCTCGAAGGAATGTTCTTGCAGTGGCTCTGTTTGAAGCAGAGCAGCTTAATTAATGAGAGATTTTTTTCATCAGCAGCATGCTGTGATTAGCCATTGTTCACTGAACATGGTTACAAACTCGCAGCTGTTTTATGTTGATGCAGATTGTGTGTGTGTGTATCAAAAGCATCATTCATGTTACTTAAATCTTTTGTTCATCTTCTACATTTGGACAGAAACAAAAATGTGATAAGAGTCGTTATTTAAGTACCGTATGTTCTTTGTTTATTGTTTTGTGATGGATAGCCTTCTATTGTTTCGGATCAATGGTATTGCTGGACATTGGAAATGGAGGCTGTGGAAGTTTGTAGGGCTGAGCTGGGTGTTGGGGAAAGGGTACTGAGTACTGGTCAATAAATCCAGAATTGGCCATTGTTTTTCTGGGCCTTACATTTACTCAATTGTCAAACATTATATTCTGTTGTCATCCATATCTTCAAGATTGGAATTGGGGCAGTTATTCTCTTTAGAAAGAATTGATTTTGTCCTTGTTTTTATGTGGAACCCACAATTCTGACTGTAATGGACTTCTGATTCATAATAAATGCAGATTCGCATGTGCCCTAGAAGAAGACAGACAATGCTATTTTCTGCTACGATGACAGAAGAGATTAATGAGCTTGTGACACTTTCGCTGAACAAACCAGTCCGTCTAGAAGCTGATCCTTCTCTGAAACGGCCTGCGACATTGACAGAAGAGTACACTTTCTATCCTAAGTCCAAACATTCAGTTCTATGTGCTGTATTTCATGACTAACAGCATCTCCATTTCCAAATTATTTCTTCATCATCAGGGTGGTTAGAATACGAAGAGCACGTGAAGCAAATCAAGAAGCTGTTCTGCTTGCTCTCTGTTTGAAGACTTTCAAGGATAAAGTAATCATTTTCAGGTTTGTGCTCTGGAGAAGCTGATCATTTTTTATGGCTTTATGCTTTTGTCAATGACTCAATGTAACAGTTCCTCAGTTTTGGGCATTTTATGAAGTATAGTTTGGTTTACTTCTATTCTGCTCAGTGCTAGGTAGGTACAGTCTAGTGGGCAGTGCCTGTGTTTCACTGGATTCTGTGAAACTAATGATTGTGATTCATGCAATAGTCACGAAGTCTAGCAACAGATATAGTTCATGTGTATGTGTGCCTCTATACTGCAGAAACTATTGTCATTTGTCTGCAACACATGTTGACAATGCATCGTATGCTTGCTGTTATTTTCCTAGATTACTATTTACTATCCTACTGCAAGTTTGTGTTTGGATGATTCTAGTACTTGATCACATGCATATTTTGTATAATATTGATATTTCATGTCCCTTGCAGTGGGACAAAGCATTCTGCTCACAGATTGAAAATAATATTTGGTCTTTCTGGGATGAAAGCTGCTGAACTTCATGGCAACCTTACACAGGCTCAGCGGCTTGAGGTGATTTTATGTTACAGTTCCTCCTTTACCATCCTTTTACCATCTCCTTCAAATGCATATGTTTCCTCATTGTAATTTTTATTATGATGGTAGTTTTTGTGTTTTGAACTCTATTTTCCATTATCTTCAATATGATCTTCAAAGCATTATGGCATCATTGTATTTTATGTGATATCAGATTGTGTATAAAACTTATCAAAGCAAACTAGCCTACATGCCCTTTACTAGTATTTTCACCCCATAAGTTCTCTTCTATTGACTGCATATGTAACATGCTTGCAAATTCGCAATATACTGCTTCTTTCTTGCATTGTAAATTTTAATACTTCTGCTCACTGATAATAGCTCTAGGCTCTAGCATCTTCACTAAGTGGAAATTTTCATCCTTCTATAGGCTTTAGAGCTTTTTAAAAAACAAGAAGTGGACTTCCTGATTGCAACCGATGTTGCTGCTCGTGTAAGTAAATTTTTATATCTTTCTTTAGTTCTATATGTTAAATAATAAGATTATGTTTTAACAATGGAAATAGAAAAGATTATGTAAGAGAATATATATACATTTGTTTTATGTATTGTTGTTTTTTGTTGATGAATTGTTGGTTTGAATTGTAGGGGATTGATATTGTTGGTGTTCGGACTGTAATAAATTTTTCCTGCCCACGTGATGTCAGAACGTAAGCACTAGATAAGTGAACGTGGTTTTACTATGGTTTTCCTTTTGCATGGCTGCTGTTTGGTTTATATGAAGCTTTAAATGGTTATGAATTATTCGTGCTACATGCTATATGGTTGGGTGACAGTATTGTTCATTGGATATATGTACACTATGAAATTGCTCTTGGTTCAGCTCATATATCAATTTTGATGATATCAATCTCTTATATAGTGGCATGCGCTTTAGCTCATCACCACTGGCATATCTATTTCAAATTTGATTACCATAAGTACATGCACTAATGATAATATCATTCATATATGTATTAGCACAAGTTATATGAATGTATCAGTGAATGATATAGTTTTGGCAATTAATCCAGGGGAGTTAAATCAGTTGTTGAGTATTGTTTGTGGGTCTTACAGAACCCAGAGTCCCATTATATGTGTGATTTTTCTGATCTTTCTGTCTGTTATCTGATTATTTGGATATCTTTCTGTAACATTTCAGAAGTATGTATTGTTGGTTTAGGAGAAAAAAGGTTACCTTCTAGAGAATGTATGCATTGTGTGTGTTCTGTTTGTAAGTCTCCACATGGACAATCACAGATACACATCATTTTTCTCTAAGACAATGAATTTTGTTGCCCTTTTTCGTCGTGCAGTCATGAGGAAGAATTATGCCATTTAATCATGTTTTTTCATAGATGTTTCTTATTTATGCTGTTGCAGTTATCTACATCGTGTGGGACGCACTGCTCGTGCAGGCAGAGAAGGATATGCTGTGACATTTGTTACTGATGATGATAGGTCCCTCCTAAAAGCTATTGTGAGTATATTGTTATGAGCAATGGTATGCATACCAAAAAAAAAATCTTAAAAAACTCTACAGAACACTAAAAACCTTGTTATATCATATACGTAATGAGTTGTCTTAGTCTCATATAAGTAATGAGTACTCGTAGTCTCATAGGCATATGCCGCTACCTGTATATTCATACTGTGCTAGAACATCAGATTCCTTCAACTACACTTTCCAGCCTTGTCTTGAGAACTGCAGTTTGTAATCCATTTCTGATTCCCTTAATTCTAGAAAAGCCGTGATGATCATTTTCTAACAATCATGTTTAATGGGAATAATTATGCGTGGATACTTTCATGATGTTGCAGTTAGTAAATAATTTCTGTGATATGTGGGGGAGTTCTATGCACTATACGCTGGGGTTGGTCCACTGATAAAGTTACTATGTATTTACACATAACTATCTGTTCCTCGAGTGTGAAATTGGTTTGTAGATATGCACAAATTGTTAATGTATAGGCATTAGTGTAAATATGATGATCAATGTTCGTTTTTGTCTAGCCACTACATTTGTTTATTACTTATTGGTATTCATTGAATTACTTTCAGGCAAAGAAAGCTGGTTCACAGCTGAAAAGCCGCATTGTTGCAGAAAAGCCTGTGGCTGAGTGTGGAAAATTGATTGAGCAACTTGAAGATCAAATTTCTACTATAATTCAAGAAGAAAGGTTTGTTTCAACTTTCAAGGCAGTTTAGGGTAGACTTTGTTCAAACTACAACTAGTATTTGTGCCATTTTTTTTTCAGGGAGGAAAGAATATTAAGGAAAGCCGAAATGGAAGCTACAAAGGTAGTATATCTTTAGAAGTTTCAAAATTTCCTTAATAACAGAGCACTTTTTGCTTGCAATGATAGTTCACTAGAGTTTGCTATTAAAAGTGTTCCTGAATGCTATATAGATTAATAGCTTTCTCTGGCACATCTTATCATTGTCAGGCAGAAAATATGATAGCTCATAAGGATGAGATATACTCACGCCCAAAGAGAACCTGGTTTGCTACTGAGAAGGAAAAGAAATTTTTGGCAAAGGCTGCTAAAGTAAGTTCACCTTGAATTATATATATATATATTTCTTTGATGCCAAATAGCCAATGACATTTGCAAAATCTTTTGTATTTTGTATTACTTTATCCGATCCCAAGTACATGAGATTCTTCTAGCTTTCATAGTGCACCCACTGCATGTTATTTCCTTATTACCTCCTTTTACCATTTTACTCTGATATACCACTTTAGCTATTTTGCCTCATCGTTTCGCTTATAATAAGCATAAGCTAAACAACATATTAGCAATTAAAAATTAATTTGTGGTAAAACTTTTACATATATGTTCTTATCGTTCTAAAAGAAAATCCTGTAAAATAAACTAGGATGAAAAAACCCCAAGATCTATTTCAAAATTAAGTTTTAAAATTCATATTTTGGCTTATAAACATAAGCATAAGCATAAGTAAAACGATGGGGTAACGATGGGGTTGACTACTGCCATTAACTAAATAGACAGTCTAGTGTCCTTGCTTTTGTTTTATTAAGTCTTTCCCACAATCGTTTTCTGCATTTCCATGTGTGTTGATTGTGACAGTAGGGCCTTTTGTTGATTTGTTCACTTTTTTTGGCTTATATTATTTTAGTGATGATGATTTCTGGTTAGTTGTTCCTGATTCCATGAATAAAGGCTGATGTCTATGTTACTTGTAGTTATTCTTGGGTGATAAGCCTGGTTTCTTTCATTTGCACAGTAGATGATAGTTACAATTTGTTAACTGTACACCAAAATGTTGTTAGGATACAAGAAGTGGGATGAAGAAAAGGATTTCATATATTTGAATTTTCACAGATCCAAAACCTTTTGGATGTCTATTTAACATGCCTCTATCGCTCTGTGGCTATTAGCCATTCCTGAGTTGCAATTTATATGGTTATTCACATGC
The DNA here is from genome assembly GCF_000231095.2 of Oryza brachyantha. Lineage (NCBI taxonomy): Eukaryota > Viridiplantae > Streptophyta > Magnoliopsida > Poales > Poaceae > Oryza > Oryza brachyantha. The sequence continues at coordinate 11,778,611 of NC_023174.2, read as the reverse complement.
TTTCATGATGGATGTTCATTTAACATACTTCTATTATTGCTATTCTTTGGTCAATTTTTATGGTTATTCCCATACTTTCATGATGTTCTAATGAACCAGAAATCCTCGAGGTCTGATATAGTTTTTTTTAAGTCAGGAGAAATACACATGCATGGAATCTGTACTTAAACTTATCTTGTTAGTCTTGTGCATATCATTAATATCTGAGTTGTTCTTTATCAAGGAATCTACAAGTCAAGGTAAGAGTAACTCTGGAGTTATTAGCGCTCAGCAAGCTGAAGATCTTCGTCTGAAGGAGAAAAGGAGAAGGGAGCGTGAGGTATGCTTATGAATATATTGTTTGAATGAGTTGGTAATGCCCATGAGGCTTTCTTTAGTTGATTTTTTATTTTTATCTTTTATTCTACAGAAAAATCTACCTAGGAAGAAACGTAGACGGTTAGAGGCAGAACGGGAGATGCTAGAAGATGAGAGTGATGGTGATGAAGAAGCTAAGGTACAGTTCCCTGATGTTGAGATTTTTTTACGTACTACTGTGGCACTGATAACTAGTAATGGTATTATGGTAGCCATAGAAGGTTTGGTTTACAAGTTGTTAAGAGTAAACTAATGACAAACTTGGTTGATTGAATTCTGTTATGTTTTATATTTGGGTTTAGTGCTGTGTTGGCTGGCATGAACAATTTTGTACTGACTTCTCTCTTGTCAAAATTTTGCCGCCACGTCTACAATGTTTTGTGTATTGAAATTAGTTTGTTGGGACTTAGTTATATGCATTTTTTTTCTTAGTGAAAGAAATCTATACTTGCAAGGTTTTCATTCGCACTATAATTTTATAACCAATGAGCTACATTCGGTCCTAAACTTTGAAGTGTTTCGTGCAGGAAAGCAAAGGTGGGAAGAAAACAAATAAAGGTCAATCTCTAGTCGATGTGGCTTATCGTAGAGCAAAATCAATGAAGGCCACCGGTAAAAGGGGTGCTGGCACTGGCAAAGTAAAGAATGATAAAAAGGCAAAACAACATTCCGAAAAGGGCCCAACTAGGCAAGAGGAGATGCAAGAGTTGTTCCAAAATGATATGAGTGAATGGAAACAGGGTCGCTCCTTAAAGAAAAACAATGCTATACGAAAGAAATCAAAAAATTCTTTCAAGAGCAAATCGAGGTATGTAACAATGTTTTCGCCTGGCTATTTTAGGTGGAAAAAAAGATGAAATATAAGTTAGCATTTTTTTTTAAAAAAAATGTACAAAACTGTCTAGTTCGTTTATTACCAATGACGCTAATACCAGGTGTCCAACATTTCTAAATGAGAGCACCCCTTTCCTTTTTCAGGTACAAACGCCGAAAGTAGAAGACCTGGTAACTTGTAGCGTGTTCTATACACTGGGAATTTATTGCATTCCTTTGTATCATTTTTGACCGGCTGATCCTGATGAAATGTCAGGATATGTTGTGCCCATCTTGTGTTTACTAGTTACAGTTGACTTCTCATATCATGTAGTGACATTCGTTATAACTTTCAATGTAATGACCTCTTGAGGTCGGTCCAAATTTCATCTAATCCTTCAATCCACAGGTGCACCTTACAAATTCCATTGTCCACTGTCGATCAGTTCGTTCTTGTGATGTTGATGCAACAACTCTTGTTGAACGTTTGCATGCCAACCAATTGCAAGATTGAACTAAACCACAACACCAAAATTAGAGACGAATGATCTGACGGTAAAAGCGGTTACAGCGACCGACGATCTGATGCTAAAAAGTTATAGCAATAGACTTTAGCAGCTGCTGTAAGTTCTGCCAGTAAAACTCTTTAGCGTCAGGTATCACTTCTAGCGACAGATTGACTGTCACTTTGAATATTTACAGTGACAGATAGTCCGCTGCTAACTTTTAGCGACAAATACTCTATTTGCAAGCATATACCGATAGATCATCCAACTACCCATGTATCTATAGCGTCAACAGGACAGTTTAAATGTAAAAAAATAAAAAAAATACAATTAGAAGATATTTAGCACATACCAAACCTACATTCAAAGTTTAATATCCATCACATAATAATAATACAGAAGCACACATAACATAAGCCTCGCTTTATATATATATACTAGAAATAGTGCCCGTGCGTTGCAAGGAAAAAAATTATACATCATGCGGTGACATGATTTAAAATCAACTGTGCTGGAAGAAATATTTAAGAGATATTAAGCTTTCTATCCTCTTTGGACAAAAAAACACTATATGAATTTCGATTGCTATGCATTACTTGTTTGCACAAGTCAAAATTCAAGAACGTGTGAAGTGAATTAGTAGTTAGCTCAAATTCCCAAATACAGAAATAAATTGTTCTTTGTTTCATCAACAGTTTAAAATTTTAACTGATACCAAATATAAACTCTTCATGCTACAGTGAATAAGCACCGATACGTGGATCCAATATTCCCGTCACATGAGAATGTGCCAAACAATTTAACCACATCCCAATCAAAGAATCGAATTTACCTTAAAAAAAACAAAGAATCGAAAACAGTTCACAAAATGAAAAAGATGTGCCAAACAAACCACAGCCCAAACATGCTCTCCTCGTTTGGCCATGAAAGACGTTGTTGCTCGATCACATATCTGTTCTCCTCCAATGACCTCGCATGCCATGCCCAATCTGTTGGACGACGCGCGGCTGCATATCCGGATAAAAAAAATGCTATACATACGATGACATTCGTATCGTACGGGGGAAATCGTATGTATAGCATCTCTATCCAGATACGATACGGCGATACGACGCAGATGACGCAAACGACGCGTGGGCCGACGGCCTGACGGCGAGCGCGAGTTAAACGGGCCGACGGTGAGCGCGCGTGAGTGGGCCGCACGGACTGATGGCGAGCGCGACGCACGGCCTGACGCACAAACGGCCCATGACGTGGACGGACTAAAAATTTCTCGCAGAATCAATACTCTTTTTTATAATAGTATAAATATATATATTATTATAAAAAGCGGTAACGATTCTGCCAAAAATTTTCGTCCGTCGTGGGCCCCACACGGCGTTGTGGGACCCACATGACAATAAAAACATAGAGGGTCTCGCCGTTCGTATGGTATGACTCCCTCCGTATTTTAGCTGTCCCGCGCAAAACTAAACCAAATTGGGTCTATGGTCCAGCGGATAAGATGACCTCTTAGCAGGCGAGAGGTCTCCCGTTTCATCGTGTACGTTATTTCCTTTTTTAGCTGCGTCGTTTCCGTCTGAAGTCCTGTTTGATTTCATGTTTCCTTTTTCCAGCGCTTGCCAGCCAGCGTGACCGTGTCGATTCTTTTTCGATGCAACGTATGTATTTGATTTTTTTCTGCGCCAGCCAGCGCGGGTCGATGACGTAGCAATACAGCATATGCATTTGATTTTTTGAAATTAGAGGCGAAGCCCAACTAATTAAATATTAAAATTTTGATTTTTTCCTAAATTTGTAACGTTGTTTGTTAGTTTTTTATCATCAAATATACCAAGCCAATAGATTGAAAATTTTAAAACCAAAAAAATTGTCCACTCAAAATTTCTCAAAACATATCATTATTATTGTGATTTTAGAGTAGATTATTTTGATTGTTGAACAAAGTTGATGAGCAAAATATTTTCACATACAAATATTTTATTTATGTATAAAATTTATGAACAAAATATTTTATTTGTGTTTAAAGTTTATTAAAATCTATGCATAAAGTTTATGACTATAAGTAGTACTCACATATTTTCCAAATATAAAAACTGGTCAAGGGATTGGCATAGAAGCGAGGCAAGGCTACTAAGATTAAAGTACATTACTTCAGTTTAAATTGGTTGAATATATTACACTTCTCAATGCCTTCGGTAAATTACATATTCTCCCTTAGTATTTACAATGTTAGAGTGAATATAATTTAAGTATTGAGATATGGAGCACACATGCACGTTTAGTGGAAAGGAAAGTGGCAACACGCATGCCAACCAATGTTTCATATTTAGTCAAAATATGTTCAAATTTCAGAGCTAATGTGCGTTTGGTGTGTATGGACTTTTTTATCTCCATGAGGAGTCAGAAACAAGGATTATCCACATGGGAAGAAAAGGAAAAGAAAGAAGAGTAAAATAAAGAAGAAATGAAGAAGGAGAAGAAAAGAAAGAAGGGAAGATAGAAGAAAAAAAAGGAAAGGAAAAATAAAATAAGGAGGAGCTAAGAATCCAGAATTTAAACCAGGAGAGAGATTTGTCATATGGTTCACATAATTAATTAATTATTACTGAGTTCTATATATATATATATATTAAGTGGTTTATTTAATATGTAATTTTTTTACCTGTTGCGAAGCACGGGCAACGTTGCTATATATATATATATATATATAAAAGACATAATGATATAGAAGCACACATCACAATATTATCTTGCACATTACTTCATCCAACAAAGTCACATTACATCATACAATATTGCCAGCCACCGAATGCTTACTTGAATGCACACCCAGCAAGCAATATAATAGTTAGCACTTGATATACTAAGGTTTGTGCACACAATCATTTCTAGGAACTAAAAAACCAAAAGCACATCCATAGGTTTTGTGGAGAACCATTTTCCAGAAACTCAAGTCAAAAACTGCCCAACACATCCTGAAAAATATAAGAACCATGTAATTAGGCAAGTGAAGAAAATATGTGAAGTTGTTTTGCAATATAAGTTTATAATCAACAAGTGGTGATCCATTTTCTAGAAATTACAGTTCATAGTGGTTGAGTACATGTGCAAGTAACAATTACAGTTATAATGGAAGCTTGCACATATGCCTACTCAAGACATGGCTTTTATTGTTCCTCGTTTTTGCACAAGTGGTGGAAGCTTGCAAAATTATTATACAGTGAACAATTGCCAAGATTGCACTAATATATTTTTTTATATAACAGACTGTACTTTAGAACTATAGTTCATAGTTGTATCACCTCCTCTTAGGAGTAAAAAAACTGGTGGTAATTTCATTCCTCTTGCACGTTTCTTATTTCAGCTATACTTCATAGTTGTATCTATTCCATTCTCTGACAGAATGTAGTAACTGTGTTGCAAACTATGTGCCTTTTACAAGTGGTCACTAGGTTTGTACACAGATTGATAAATGTAAATTTAGCGACATACCTGAAGTGCCCTTGAGAGGTGACTAGATGCCTTCTTGCATTCCTTTATCTATCACAGATAGGTTTAAATAGGAACATTGGTCATGCATCACAGATCAAACCAGAATAAAAACTTTGTCAAGTCTAGTTTATTACTTTATTGTATGGCCATACAATGCTCATCTTGAGAGCACTAGCCATAGTCCACATGTCCCCATAAGAGGATGACTTCGATGCAGCAATCTACAACTCGTTGGGTTTAGTGAGCCAGCTCCACAATACTTTCACCTAGGGAGAACTGAAATGAATCAAAAAGAATAAATCAATTATATCATTAAAAAAATAAATTACGCCTGCTAGTAACACTAGAAACCAACAATCTCTTAATATACTAAATATATAATGCATTAGTATTTGTAAGATGATCTCTTAATTAACTTGATTAATCAGAAATAAAATCACAAGCCTAAATTCTTCCTACCATACTGCCTAGCCTCTAAAAGAATTAACCTGAACACAATGTGCTATTATTTTTTCCCTTTACCATCGCTAATTAGGACAAGCAGATTGGCAAAAGCTCTCAGACCAGAGATAATGGTTGTGAAATCCAATTTATGCACAAGCTTAAAATAAAACAAATTCCTTAACCTTTCTCTTGTGCTATTTAGGAAATTTTCAATCTCCAGTCTAAGCTCCAAACACGCCAATCCAAGTCTAAACAAAATTAGCACGATACACCATATTGTGAAAGAACTATCATCACATAAAACAAATGAACACAAAAGCACTTGTAGAACAAACCAATACAGGGTTGTTTCATATAACTTCTACACTATTTGGGATAGGACTGAGGATGAATAGCAATTTTGATGTGGAAATATTCAAGTGCACGAAAAAAATGGGGTGACTGCTAGAAGACTTCAATTTTGATGCTAAACTGCATAATGGATGATATGTCCAGCACTATAGCTATAATGGATGCTAAACTGCATCATTTGGGCTATGATGTGTATCTCCACATTCAACCTAGTTTCTAATTGCTAGGTTTTCAGTCACACAATTTTTTGTATTGAGTTGTTCTGTTGATTAATTCCATAATACAATTTGTGTGACTGCTTATAACACTATTTGATATTCCTCAGAAAGAGAAAAAATGACAATACAGATACTTAGCAATACAAGTGTATAAACAAATAGAGTGTTATTAGTTAGTAAATAGATAGGCATTATAGTTACCTTAGAAAAGTTGGAAGATGCCTGGCCCATTTAATTGATAGGATATTTGTTTAATTCCGTTAGGAAGGTCTGTTTTGTTTCTTTTGCCAACTTTGTTAGGATTAACAGACTATTCAGATTATTTTCAGTTATCAATAAAGAAATACAGACAAAAATATAAAAAAGCATATGCATAAAATAAGTATGGTGTGCAGAATAACAATTTCATATGATAGTACTGCTACCAGTAAGAGGCCATGACTGTCTGACCTCAGTTGTGCTTAATTTACACCTTTTGTGTGAAACAAATGAGATGTTTCATGCAGTCATAAGAACATAAATAAACCGGTCAAATTCAAACCGTCTAGAGTTGATAGACCATATAAGTCTTACACTATTATGGCTCCCACTTTTTTTTGGTACGTAGGCTAAACACTTGCTATGATTTTTATCATGCTAGCTAGTAGGGAAGGATGAAAAAGAAATTGCACAATCCAGTGAATAAACAGTAAGATAGTTGCACCGAACCAATTGTTGTAATCTTTTATAAATGTGTAAATATAATATTTCTTCACATTTGAATATTTTTGGAAGTCTAAAATCAAAACAGTCAAGGTTGTCACAACAAGTTCCTAAAATATATCAATTAGACATAGATTACATGGGAAGGAAGCAAACACACCTTTAGCATCTTGAGCCCTTTGATGGGTTCAAACCTTTTCGAGAATTATGTGCCTTGCTTACCTGGAAAAAATGAAAATGAAGGCCTATCAATCATCAAATAGTCACTTCCTTTTGTTCAGAGATTACAAGGAAGAAGTACATGCACACATCCAAGAGTGTCCCCTTAACACATGCTCATCACATGATCACTATAAAAGCTACGGAAGCACCTCAAATCTGTCACTGTCTTAAGTAGGTAAATATAGAACTAAAAGCACTTTACAGAAACCAAATTTGAAACTTCTTTGTTCGGTGAACAGCTGTAATAAACACTAAACAGGAAATCAAGAGCTGCCCTTAAAAAAAATTCACCAATGTTTCACTCAGTGACAGGTGCAGAACAACAGAACCTCTACACTATCTGGGATAGGACTGAGGATGAACAACAAAGATATTAAATGGCAGACCCATATACTAAGGTGTTCTCAGATTAGAACCGCAAGGGAGCAGCCCAAAGAAAAACGCAGGGGAGGGCATTTGGACATACTGATGGATCCGCAATAGAGGGCACAGATCGGAGTGGTGCAGATGCTAGAACGCTCCTAGTTGCTTGCTCCACCAGCGGAGGCTACGACTGCTGCTGCTGTATTCCTCCGTCTTGAACCACTCCACGCGGCACAGACAAGGAGCTGGTTTGTAGGGGGCGGCACAGATTTCCTCTGTCTCGAAGCACTCCAGCGGTGGGGGGTCGGGGCAAGTCCGATGTGGTAGTAGGGCGTGGGCGGCGCTGAGCAAGCAAGATTTAGGCCGGGAGGGAGTAGAGGACGACGGGCACAATGAGATTTGGAATGGGAGAGGAGGGTTCCTGCACAGAAAAAAAACAAGAACAATAATCAAAAGAAGGAATAAGAGAGAGAGGAACAATAATCTGAAAGATGCTGAGCGAAATTTAACTATTTGCCACTGTTAAAAATGCAGCCTCTCCGAATGTCATCCTTATCTTCGCTCTTACGTAATTGTCATTGGAGAGATAAACTTCCTTAATAATTTGCCACTATCCCACACGTGGCATGCCAACTAGAGATGGCAGCGGGGACCCGTGACTCGAGACTCGATGGGTATTTACTATATTAGGGTATAGGTATGAGCTAAATATATTACCCGTGGGTAATTAATTAGGCAAATACTTTCACCTGATAGGTATGCGGGTATGGAAACGTTCTTATAATCCCCATACCTGTTTACCCATGGGTAATGAATACCCGCAAGTTTAAATGCATGTCATGGCCTAATATCATATTAGCCTAGCCTAATTAACCAAAACCACAGGTATTTAAACCATCCATACTTTTTCCATCACACTATATGAATGTGTGATGTCCTAAGTATCTAGCGTCTATGCATATACTATATGAAAACTGTGATATTTAAATTGTTTTGAACTTTTGCGGGTATATGGGTGACCCGACAGGTAAGGTTTACCCAAGCGGGTATGGGTATGAGGAAACTTTTTTATCCATGATAGGTATGGGTATTTTAATGGTACGGAATTTTACTAGTGGGTATAGGTATGAGATAGCAATACCCGATGGGTATTTACCCATTGCCATCCCTAATGCCAACTCACATGGCCAGCGTGGATGAGGGAAAAAAGTCTATTTTACCCCTTATGGGCCCCATAAGTCAGAGAGTGCTAGATTAGTATTTGTTTTATCTGATTAGTTGCTTAATTTAGATGCATATCCGTTGTGTGATCGTTCATGTATCTGTCGGCCTGATTGGAGGCTACAATTTCTTCACATATTTAAGTAATGCAATAGTATGGAAAAGCTGCCAAGTTCGCAGCACCAAACAAGATAGTGATTAGTGTTCATTCCTCTATTCACGTGAGTTTCTGTGTGTATGTGTTGGTCGTGATCCCGTCCAACGTAATCTGCGTTATCTCTCCAGCATGATTCTAACAAGGACGAGGTGCGCAAGCTGCTCAGCTCCAAGCACCTCTTGTTCCACGAGATGTGTGCCTACCACAACTCCGGCACCGTTTCAGCCAACGCTGTGCATGCGCCGCACGACGCCGCCCCCGGTGAGGCGACCGCCTGCTTCCACCACCCGCCAGGCCACAGCGGCAGCGATGGCTCCTTCCCCTGGCATGAAGGACTCCTCCGCTCAGCGGAGGATGGTGACGAGACGACGACGTCCCAGTAGCAACGATGTCAACAACGATGTTGAGGTGGGCCCAGCGATGAAATCCCGTCAGATTTACAGTGGCAACCGTGTGCACCACCACCACTAGCATCACAATGGCCAGCACAAGTGTCACCATGGCGATGACGTCTCATCAGCGGCCGCGGGGGACGACGACGACGAGAACGGCGGTGGGAAGCGCGCAAGGGAGTCTTCAGCAGTAGCAGCAGCAGCATGCGATGACGAGGGCCCCTCCACAGTGCAGCAACTCCAGAGCGAACTACCGGTGAACTTGTTATTTCAAACTCTAGACCGCGGAGGCAACGGAGAGAGGGAGAAGCAGCGGCCTTCTCAGCGGCGAGGAGAAAGAGAGACGGGGAACTCGTGGGGCCCACAAGAGGTAAAACGGACTTTCTGTGCTCTCATCCACGTTGGCCATGTGAGTTGGCATGCCACGTGTGCGATAATGGCAAATGGTTAAGAAAGTTTCTCTCTCCAATGGCAATTATGGTCCTGTTTCTTTTAGCTTGGGATTATTATAATCCAGATTATTGAGAGTAAGCTGAAAGAAACAGACAACTTATTGAAGTAGCTTATTATAATCTGGAGCCCAACTTATTATAATCTGATAAGCTCATTTAGGTGAGCTTTTTCCAGATTATTGGATAAAAAATAACCCACCATACCACCCCACTCCTTCTTTAGATTTGCAAACCCAATAATCTATGCTCTAATAATCTAGAAAAGAAACAACACATAGCTTATTCTACTACAGATTATAAAAATCTGGGTTATAGTAATCTGACTCAATAATCTAGATTATAATAAGCTTAAGCCGAAAGAAACGGGCCTATGTACGAGCTAAAATAAGAATGGCATTTGGAGATGTTGCATTTTTAACGGTGGCAAATAGTTAAATTCCCCTTACTGTGTACGTACTATTTAATGCAATGGCATCCCTCCACTCATATTAATTTGCAAGCATTTCATCAACCACTGGTACCTACATTATCCTCACCAAATTAATTGTTAGGATATATAATTAATAGAGAATGGCCAAGGTCATCGCACTAATCCTTGTTGTCATCACTGTGGTAGCCTTGTTGTTAGTTCTAGCAGCGGATTGTACCGACAAGACGCCTACCGATGCTGGTGGTAAAGCTACAACACTACACCCTCTATCCCAAAATAAACCAATTCATGCGTTTTTAGATTGAATTTTTGACTCTTCGTCTTATTTAAAATTTTTTATGATTAATATTTTTATTGTTATTACATGATAAAACATGAATAGTACTATGTATGTAACTTTTTTTTAATTTTTTGATAAATTCTTCAAATAAGACGGATGGTCAAACGCTCTATAGGCAAAACTCAGAAATCTGTTTTTTGTCGGACGGAGCAGTATTTGGCAGCAACGATGCAAAGAGCCCACGAGCCTTCGTTGCGTCCGTGTTAAAGTCAGCAGCAGAATGGAGGAAAGACATTGACAAGTGCAGTAGTTTCCATTAACTACAGGATGGTACGTTGCTGATGATACAATCATTCGATCCGATCCCCACCAGCTGACAAGTATTTAACGAACGATGCAAGTGAGTGACCTTCCAATTAACTAGCAGCTGATCCTACTGCTTAATTGAGCGCAGAATGCAACCACAAGCACCCCTGGATCGATGCACTAAGTGGCATCATGCTATTTTCTTTGTGTAATTAATACTCTTATTGTTTAAATCAACTACGTACTATTATTACCCATGCCATTACTCCGGCTGGCTAGGTACATTTAAATCATCCTAACATGCTTGTAACTCAAACATTGAATTGTCTTCCACAAGTATGTACTCCCTCCGTCCCTAAATATTTAACGCAATTGACTTTTTTTATATACGTTTGATCATTCGTCTTTTTTAATTATTTTTGTAAAATATGTAAAGTTATATATATGCATAAAAGTATACTTAACAATAAATAAAATGATATAAAAATAATTAGTAATTATGTAATTTTTTGAATAAGACGAATAGTCAAACGTACATTAAAAAGTCAACAACGTCAAACATTTATGGACGGAGGTAGTATATATGTTGCTCATCCATCCTGAAATCATATTATACTTGGTCCAAATGATAGACCAAGTTTAGGTATGTGCATGCCTATTATCATAACTGAATGTTGTAATATCAATTAATTGCAGAACATGTGAAAACACATCTTGTTGTTGTCTTGACAATCCATGAATTCTTTGGCCTCTCACAAACCTTGTCTCCATAGACTCACCTCCATGCTAGCGGTAATATATACTCTCCAATTCAATGCTTAGCCCTCATTTTATACGGCGAGTATGATTAGCCAATTGGCCTCATGTAAAACAAGAAATATGATTACCATATGATCAATTGATTATTACTTTAGAGAAAATTACATAACACCCCGAATATCACTTTGAGTTTGAGACTCCCCAAGATAAGACAATTGGTTGCAAATTGCCTCATCCTAAATCACCTTGGTTCATCTTTAGCTCCTTTTATTTATGGACATGCACATCATGTAGCCACATCGGCTCAGTCGACTCGTTAAAACTGGGTGACAAGGTTCATTTGCACCCATTTTGACCAGGTGTCATGCTCTGAAGTTCTGTTCCTAGTCCAAATAATCAAAATAAATATCGAAAACAATTTGTTGAAGTCTAATCAAGAGCAAAACACTGAATAAAATTATTTAAATAAATCCAATCACTTGCCGAGATATTTTAAAATATTCTGCAAGTGTCAAAATGCGCTAACAAGACATAAAGTAGAATTCCAATTCACAGAGATAGATAAAACAATTATTAAAAATCTGCAAAAAGCGAGGTAATTCCGCTCTGCCTTCTTTTCTCCCCTTTTCCCCCTTTCCCTTGGCCAGTGGGCTGCTTCCGGCCCGCCTATCCTCCCTCCTATGGCCCGCCAGCCTACCACCAGCCCCGAGGTCCACTCAGCCTCCATCCTTCCCCACTGCAGATGACAGGTGGGGTCCACCTGTCAACCCCTTCCTCTGACGGCCGCACTCGCACCCGCACCACTGCCTCCTGCCTCCGCCATGCCCCACTCGGCGCCCGCGTGCCCATGCCTTCTCCACACCAGCGTCAACCGCACCCCGTTTCCTGCGCTTGCTGCCAATGAAAGAGAGGACTTTGTCCTTCCCACTTCAACCACGTCACCGGTGCCCATTTCACTAGTTCCCCTAGATCGCCACCCCTCCCCTAGCCGCGTACGCTGGTGCCTCTCCCCTATAAAAAGCAGCAGCCCAAGCCCAGCTCGCCCTCACTCATCTCTGTCGGTGAGCTCGCGTCCCTCCCGTCCTCTCATCGTCCTCATTGTTGCCGCCATGTGCCACGACGTGGGCATGCGTGCTGCCGTCATGTGCCGCAAGCTGCTACCGCTACCACGTTTCACTGCTGTGTGTGCTTTGCACAGTTGCACCGCCGCACCGTTGTCCCCTATTATGTTTGGTCCATGGATCAGCCGTGGACCCGATTCATAGTGGAACCATGGGCCAAGTCACCGATGGGTGGAGCCCAGCCATCGACGCACCCTCCCCTCGGCTGACATGAGCACCTCTTTTGTTTGCGCTAATATTAAACACCACGCATGGGTTAATGGAATTAAAATGTGTTTATTGGAGGGTTGTGGGTGCATAGTTTGATAGTCATGCCAATGACAATTAAGGACCGGTTTACGGGAAACCATTTGACTATCTATGCCTAGGTATATTTTTATTGTAGAATTAATTTGTACTATGGTTGGGGTTAATGAGTTAATGTTGGTTTCATGCAAAAAGGTTTGTGCATAAAAAGATTTGTTTTCCCATTTGGTTCACTTGAGTCATTTATTTTTATTTAATTTGGAGTTGAGCATACATTGATTCCTGATCCGCACCTCTTCGCTAGCTTCTCTAAATCTTGAGGTTTACATTCCGTTTAAGGGGGTAGGTTTGTCACACCTCAAAGTTCTGTTCCTAGTCCAAATAATCAAAATAAATCATTAAAAACAACTCATTTATGTTTAATTAGAAGCAAAACATCGAATAAAATTAGTTAAATAAATCGAAGCACTTGTCAAGATATTTTAAAATGTTCTACAAGCATCAAAATGCACTAACAAGACTTAAAGTGGAATTAAAAATCTGTAAAGAAAAGGACGCAATTTCTGTCTTTGTTCTTTTCTCCTTTGCTATATTGCAATTTGGTCATATACAATAACAAAATTAACTCTAATTGGTAAAATTGAAACCACTTCTATTTGAACAATAACTTGAACATAAGTGTACATGCTTAATATTTTATTCAAATACTAGTTTATTTATCATCACCAAATATAAATTTTGTGGAAATTTAGCTCTCCGTTTTGATCTCCTAAAATTTCAATATTACCTTCAGCCTAACCAATTTCATCTTTTAACCAGATTTAAAATACTTGAAATTTATGTGTGAAACTTTGGAAAATACTTGGAATAATTTTTGAACAACTTTTACCTAGTCAAATCAAATTTACCAAGAGAGGGAAAGAAAATAAATCTTGTAAATTGCAAAAAAGAATCGATACTCAGTTTTTCACCCACCTGTCTCACCTAGATAGACAGCCACAACTTGGGCCCACTTGTCACTGACCTTGTGTGTCTCTTTAGCCCCAAAACACACCCTTGGGCGTGCTCCCACCTCAGGACTTAGGTGGGCAGAGAAAACCCCTTCTTCTTCCTCCCCTTTCATTTTCACTGCCATCTCACTTCAAGGTGAGCTCCCATCTCACTTCTCCTCCCCAAATCTCATCCAATAGATCAAGATCAATCCATGCATGTTAGACCACAACAATCCCCATCATCCAAGTTTTCCACCAATCCCAACGTCTTGCAAATGCATGGAGAGTTGAGAGAGATCAAATTGGTTAAAATCTAGAATTTTGGAATAGTCTGTAGTTAAAAAAATCTCCAGGAAAAATTACTCATTGTTTTACCCTAAAACTTTTTCTGGAGTTGCGCAACTACTCCAGGCACTCACACAAAAATTTTCAGAATTTTATTACTTCTGTAGCTCTCACTAAAAATTTGTAAGTGACTGATGTTCGATAACCTGAGAAATTTCAGAACCTTTTTTCAGAAAACGTAAAATATACCAACTCAAATTCGACCAAACAGATTGCAAAAGTGTACTTCTGAGAGACGCTCGATAGAATTGCGTCATATAGCTAGCTGAGAGACGCTCGATAGAATTGTGTCATATAGCTATTGTGGCCAAGTTGTATTTTGGTTTATTTGGTCTTTCACGTTTCATGCAATTGATATGCTTTTCAACCGCTATGTTGATCGTGTTTGGAAAACTATGTTGGTTTATTGCTTCTTGTTCCCGCTTTAGCATAGGATAAGCCCATTTGGTTGTTAATGGTTCTTGTTTGCTGCATCATATCATGCTAACATAACATGTCACATTAGTGTATAATTGGATTATGCATTTGTATTGTGCATTCATATTCAGTCTGTAATTTTAGACTTAAATTACCTTGTGTAATACGTGCTAACTTTTAGAACATTGTTATTCCTTAGTTTCCCGTCACTAACCATCGTTGATATCCTCAATCCAAAGGATGTCTTGCCACCACACTCGATCCCACGATCAGTATAGTCTGAAGTGTTCTCATCGCAACCAAGGGGGGTCACCACCTCCTCCTCCCACCATGGCCGAAGTTCTCATGGCCATGGAGTGCAACCAGTAAGGCCGAGAACACTGTCCTTTAGCAAATCGCTGCTAGTACAGCTGCTATTGCCACCCACATTGCCTGAGGTGCGGCAGTGGTGGTCGACACCAAGTCGCTGGGGGACTCGCTGAATTTCAGCGTACACAACCTCCGGTGTTCAATCGCTCCGATGATCCACTTGATGCTGATGATTAGCTTCCCACCATCGAGCGGAAGCTCACTCTCATTCGCTGCCCCTATACCGAGAAGACCAACCTAGCAGCCAAGCAACTCCAAGCCGCAGCCGAAGATTGGTCGGAGAACTTCCTTTCCATGCAACCCGCCGGCTGTGTCATCAATTGGGCTCAATCTCACGATGCTTCTCATGCTTTCCATGTGCCGAAGGGTATTACGGACCTCAAACAACATGAGTTCCTATCTCTCACTCAAGGCAACAAGTCCATCAAGGAGTATCTCTGCGAGTTCAACCACTTAGCTCGCTATGCTCCGGACGATGTCAATACCGACACCCGCAAACAAAATTGGTTTATGAACGAGTTGTCGGACGAGATGCAACTCGAGCTCGCTGCACACTCTTTTCTAGACTTCCAGGACCTCGTCAACAGGTCTGTGGCTGTGGAAAGCAAGATGAAGAATCTCGAGAACAAGCGCAAGCGCAGGAGGCCTGTGCAGTTTTCAGCCGCGGGAGGTTCACAAAGAACCTGTGGTTAGCAGCAACCCCCTCCACGTCATCGAGCTCCACCACCCCCCTCATCAGCAAGGATCCGTGCCACGCCCACCATAGCAGTGTGCCGCGTCCTCCGTGGGTGGAAATCAGCAAGCAAATCACCTGCCCGTTCGCTGCAACAATCGCTTCAATTGCGGACAATCGGGGCACTGCCTCAACCAATTCCCGTATCCCGCTGTCATTGTTGCATTGCAAAGTTTTGGCATATTGTCGTCATTCAGATGGAGGTTCCTTGCATGGAAGGCAAACATGAATGCAGGATATCCGAGTCTCTTTTCGACCGCTCCATCGCTCTATTCCATCGCTCTTTTTAGGAAAGCCCGCTGTATCCTGGCATGCATCGCAGACACACATCCCAATCTCTCACAGATCACTTGCCTGTGCTGTAAAGAATGAATCCCTCCACGGCACCACGCTATCTCCTCTGCAGCACCCTTCCCTTCGAATCGGTGGTCCTGTCTTCTCGCTTTGGCGTGTGCCAAACTGCCAATGCACATTATGATATGAAACTTTTTTTGTCATATTTAAACTCATTAGATACATGTATGTTTATATGTTGATCGATAGATCAATTTAGACATATATAAACCATATATATTAATAAATAGATAAATTAAGATAATATTAGAAAGTAAATTTTTTAGTATGGAACAGATAGTGTAGGTACAAGCGTAGCCTCCTCACACGATGACACTAAGTGTGTCCCTCCCTTACAAAACCAAAACAAATTGTTTTCCCCTCACAGCACCCCTCTTTATGAAAAAAAAAAGTAAATTTTATAAAACTACAGGTACTTTGACTAAATTATCACAACTTTATATTTACATTCGTATATCATAAACTACATACTCCCTCTGGTTTTTTAATTGATGCCATTTATTTTTGGATTTACATTTTATCCTTTGTTTTATTTAAAAAATATATAATTATTGATTATTTTGTTATAATTTGATTTATTAAAGTTCTTCGAGTATGATTTATAATTTTGCATATTTGGAAAAAAAATTGAATAAGACGAAGAGTTCAATCATAACATTATGAATTAATTAAATTTTATAAACTCTCTAGTACAAATTAATGGCTAGAATTTATAAAAGTTAGAAACAAATTTACTAGAAATCAAATATTTAAAATTACCCCTCATTAACTACATATAGAGAGAGCGAGCAGTGGCTTTGAAACCTTGAGAGCCATTGATGAGGTGATATCGAATGGCGTCGTGGCGGACGGCGGCGGAGGAGAGCGCGTGGGTGGTGGAGGTGGAGAAGGCGGCGCGCCACGGCGACCCGTCGGCGGAGGCGGCGCGGTGGCGCCGCCACTCCGTCTACCGCGTCCCGGCGTGCATCAAGGACCTGAACCGCCGCGCCTACCGGCCGCAGGTGGTGTCCCTCGGCCCCTTCCACCACGGCGACCCCGACCTCCTCCCCATGGAGGAGCACAAGCGCCGCGCGCTCCTCCACTTCCTCCGCCGCGGCGGCGCCGGCCCCTCCACCTCCAGGCCGCTCGCCCAGCTCGCCGCCGCCGCCGTCGCCGACGCCGCCGAGCAGCTGGTGGGCGCGTACCAGGGCCTCGCCGACGAGTGGCGCCGCGGCACGCCGCCGGAGCCGGAGGCGCTGGCGAAGAAGAGGGAGTGGTTCCTGGAGATGATGGTGACCGACGGGTGCTTCCTGCTGGAGGTGATGAGGACGGCGTCCGGGTGGGAGGCGAACGACTACGCCGACGACGACCCGGTGTTCAGCGGCCATGGCCTGCTCTACAACGTGCCCTACATCCGCCGCGACATGATCATGATGGAGAACCAGCTGCCGCTGCTCGTCCTCGAGAAGCTCGTCGCCGTCGAGAGCGGCATCAAGGAGGTAGTAATTAACGACGACAAAAGCCATTGATTATCCTTGTGTTAGTGTTACTAATTAACCATCGTTGATCACGTTTCTAGTTAGTATTAAGCTTCTAAAGGAAAATAGATCGTTCAATAGAGAAAGACTACAACTATACTCCCTTTGGATGGTTTCTTATGTTTAACGCTATTAAATATATATAATTTCTCGGGTCAAAAATATTTATTGTTTAAGATATGATTTGGTCAAACATTTTGACAACCAATTTTTTGTTACAAAAAATTTGTGAAAACCAAATAAGTTTATAATATTGTGATAGAGTACCTTTTAAAGAAAATGTGTATATGATTTGTTTTGTATGTAAACTAAGCATTTAAAAAATAATTAGTTGTCGGTATTTTAAAAATTGGACTATATCTTGTCCTAAATAAACAAATATTTTTTTATCGTAAGGAGCACATAATTATTGACTTGCTTTAGTTTTTAAAAGAATTTTAAGTTTATAATAAAAATTAAGACTATTAGTTAAATATTATCTAAAGTTAATGACGTTTACTTATTAAAAGGCTGGAGAGAGTATTAGTTAAGTAGAAGATCCAACAAGCTACAAAGGTTAGTCAAATGCTTCTTTATGAATTGCTTTGCAATCTTTTCTTTCGATTTATGCTTTTGCTTTCGGCCATGCACCAAAAGCAAAAGCCAGCTCAATTTGCTGCTGATGATCACCCATTAATCTCACGATGAATTTGGTAATTAGCCATGAAATGAAGTTCTTAAGAATTCAATACTGGTTGATCAGTTGATGGGCACACGTTCTTGGCATCCATGCAGAACGAGGACTTCGTCAACCGGTTAGTGCAGAGGTTCTTGTCGCCGACGGCGTGGCCTCCGGCCACCGGCGTCGGGCTGGCGCTCCACCCGCTCGACGTCCTCCGGCGGAGCCTCCTCGCCGGCCCTGCCGCGTCGCCACGGACGCCGCCGGAGACGGCGGCCACCGACGACATCATCCGGTCGGCGGAGGAGCTCTACGAGGCCGGCATCCGGTTCGGGCGTAGCCCGACGAGCAGCCTCCTCGACATCCGCTTCCACGGCGGTGTGCTCTACCTCCCGGCCATCGCCGTCGACGACACCACCGAGTACATCCTCCTCAACCTGATGGCGTTCGAGCGGCTCCACGCCGGCGCCGGCAATGACGTCACCGCCTACGTCTTCTTCATGGACAACATGATCGACTCGGCGCGCGACGTGGCGCTGCTGACGGCGCGGCGGGTCGTGTACAACACCGTCGGCAGCGACAAGGCGGTGGCGCGGTTGTTCAGCGGCCTGTCCCGCGACGTGGTGCTGGAGCCGGAGAGCGCGCTCGACGGCGTGCACCGGCAGGTGAACGCCTACTGCCGCCGGCGGTGGCACCGGTGGCGTGCCAACCTGGTGCACACCTACTTCCGGAGCCCCTGGTCGTTCCTCTCCCTCGCCGCCGCCGTCTTCCTCCTCGTCCTGACCGTCATGCAGACCGTCTACACCGTCCTGCCGTTCTACAAGGGTGGCTAACTCAGGAGCTTGTCGAAACCATATATCTGACAAACACCTTGGGGTGTGCTCTAGTTTGGTTATAGATGAGTGGAAATCATGCTGTTGTCTTTGCAGTGCTTTTTGTTTCTTTTTTTATGTTCTGGTTGTGTTTTTGCGTCTGAAGTCTGAACTATTTCTTAAGTTTTTCCACGAACGTAAATGCAAAGGTTTGGATTCCTTTCATACTCTCTGGGGGTGGATTTCAAACCCTCGTGGGAATATTCCCTCGTTTATTGCATTCTATTCAAATAGTCATTAAAAAATTTGAAAAAAATTGTAAAGATAGATTAGTATAAGATATATCACTACACAAACATGCAAGTTCAAATATGAGTTCTACAATCCATACTCCCCATACTCCCTAATAAATATGGAAAACGGAAACATGACTCTCTTGGCTTAGAAAAGGAGATATGCGCCATTTGTTTACTGAATATTCACGTGTTCAATACCACCGTAACTAAAATCTCTTATATTTTGGGACATAAGCAGTATTTATGTTATCCTTTATTGAGTTATATCTCAAGAAATGGTAACCGATATCGATATGCTTGACTCAACAATATTGCACGGGATGTCGGTTAGCGCTCCCACTGTCACATGGAACGACATTTTGTTCGTATTTAGGTTATAGTCTTTCAAGATTTTCCTATTCTAAAGTAAACATACGCACAAGCTCTCTCTCAAAACATATTATGCATTGACGATCGATGGATAGGGAAATATAGAGTTTGATTTGTGCATGCATTAATTGGACCATCTGAACGTGCATAGTGTGTATATGTATGCTGCTAGAAAACGCCAACCGACTGGCTTAAGTTGGCTGCCAATCGGAACAGTTTTCACAGGCGGCTTATTTAACTTGGCCACGTGTGTAAAAAGGATTCTAGATGTGATCATGTTAAGCAGCTCAGATATACGAATCTTGTTTCTTCATTTGAAACCAAGATTTGAAATATTTGGACGATCCACCAAAAAAAACAAGACACGCAACATTTTCTCAGCGAGAAGTACGTGAAACAGCCAATCCCAAACAGACCGATCGATGGTGACCAATTCGTGAGACGTGTTTGTCAACGTGGAGCCGGAGCAGCGTACGACGACGGCGAAGTGCCGCCGGCGCCACTGCCGCCCTTGTAGAACGGCAGGACGGTGTAGACGGTCTGCGTGACGGTCAGGGCGAGGAGGAAGACGGCGGCGGCGAGGGACATGAACGCCCAGGGGCTCCGGAAGTAGGTGTGCACCAGGTTGGCGCGCCACACGTGGCACGGCTTCCGGCAGTACGTGTTCACCGCCCTCTGGACGGCGTCGAGCTCGCCGCCGGTGCCCAGCGGGACGTCCCTGGAGAGGCCGTTGAACAGCGCCGCCACCGCCTTGTCGCTGCCGACGGCGTTCTGTATGATCCCCTTCGAGGTGAGCAGCGCCACGTCGCGGGCCGAGTCGATGAGGTTGTCCATGAAGAAGACGTAGGACGTCACGTCGTTGCCGGCGCCGGCGTGGAGCCGCTCGAATGCCATCAGGTTGAGGAGCGTGTACTCGGTGGAGTCGTCGACGACGAGGAGCGGGAGGCTGAGGACGCCGCGGCGGAAGGCGACGTCGTGGAGGCTTGTCGTCTTGCTCCTCCTGAACTGGACTCCCGCCTCGTAGAGCTCCGTGGCCGACCGGATGATGTCGCTGGCATCCTCGTCGTGGCCGTCCGCATCCCTCGCGGCGGCGGCGCGTGTTCGCTGGTAGGGGCCACTGAGAAGGCTCCTGCGGAAGAGGTCGAGCGGGTGGAGCTCGCTGCGTTCCTTCGCCGGCGGCGGCGAGTTGCACGACGGCGAGATAAACCTCAGTACCATCTTGTTGACTTGATATTCCACTTGTCCCTTTTGCAAAGTCAGTAAATCACATGGGTTAGCTACCTTGGTGAATCCATGGCAATGGCGGAAGATATTAGTGTCGCGGCCATTACCATGTCGTCGGGGACTCTGCCGCTCTCGACGGCGACGAGCTTGTGAAGGAGGAGGAGGGGCAGTTGGTTCTCGACGATGAGCATGTCGCGGCGGACGTACGGCACCACGTACAACGCGCCATGGCGGCCGAATACAGGGTCATTGGGCGCGTAGACGCTGCTCGCTTCGTCCGGCATGCCGCCGCCGCCGCGCTTCGCCGTCCTCATCATCTCCAGCAGGAAGCACCCGTCGGTGACCATCACCTCCAAGAACCTCTCCCTGTTCTGCTCACCCCGCCACTCGTCGCCGAGGTCCTGGTACGCGTCCTCCAGCTGCGGCGCCACGGCCTCCACGGCCGGGACGAGCTCCCCCGCCGTCCTTCCCGACCGCCGCAGGAGGTGCGCGACGGCGCGGCGCTTGTGCCGCTCCATGGGCAGCAGGCGCTCGTCGCCGTGGTGGAAGGGGCCCAGCGACACCACCTGCGGCCGGTACGCGTGCGGGTGCAGCTCCCTGACGGCGGCCGGCACGCGGTGGACGGAGTGCCTCGCCCACAGCGCGAACTCCGTGCGCGCGTCGGCGCCGCCGCCGCCTGCGAGGCCTCTCTCCAGGTCGGCCACCCACGCCCTCTTCTTCCCGTCGACGGACGCCGCCATCAGCTAGCTCGCTAGAGATCGAACGCGAGGCTGTCCCCCTGTGTGTGATTGCATGTACATGTCGCCGCCATGGGAGGGTCGCTCTTGCTCTTGTAGGGTACGTGAGCGACGATGGCGACGCAGGATGGATGCATGCATCCATGGAGCATCAAGGACGATGGAGAGGTGGAAAGGAAGACGAGTGGAGTGAGGAGCGAGGGAGGTATCGATACAATATTATTGCTTTTTGGCAGGCAAGGCAAGGAACCTAGCATCCATAGCTCCACCATGGTCATAGCAGGGTTTGATACAATATTAAAGTTTTCCAAAATTTGGATGAAAATTTTCAAATTCAAATGCTAATTAAAGATTTTCCGTTGTCTCACCGAATACATGAATATATTCTGGAAATATAAATTCTAATAACGATCGTTATCGGATCTCCACCGGCATAACTGAAATTCCGAAAGTTTTGGGAATTTCGTTTCAAGATTGCAAATCATGCCATAGAGGCATGCTTAGATCAATGTGGATGGGCGAGGATCGATCGATCCACGGATACTCTAATTCAACCGGTGCATGGTTACATGGCAGCTGGAACATCCAGGCCCGTTGAAAGGCGTGAGCCGTATGAGCGACCGCTCAGCGCCCCTAAAGTCTACCACGAATGCTTAGTCGGTCTTATTTTTTTCACTTTTGTTTATGTTTAGAAAACCAAAATTAAAATTTGCAACATTAAAACATGCATATAAAAGTTTTACTCGTAATTTTTTTTTAATTTACAACTATGTTGTGAAAAAAAACCAAATGATAAAAGGCTCGGATTTCTAAGATTCAGCCTATACCAACCAGCGACTACTTTTACATTATGTCTCAGCGATTGTTACGACATAAAGATACTCCATTGTCATGTTAATGTATATCTCACCTCTATTTATACTTTAGGGCCTCTTTTGCTCACGGGTCTCTAATTCATAGAGACGGCCCTGCCGGTGCCCCAAGGACGACTAGCCCATGACTACTGTTGCATCGTCTTCCATTTCCAGCTACGGCAGTGTTCAGGATCTGAGATATTGTGTGATAGGTTTTAGTTTGCTTCGTGCTGGTCATGATCTGTGCGGTAACTGGGGAGTTTCTGGTGGTAATTTTGGTGTTCCAGCCTTCACGAATTGGTGGATGAATGTTTTGACTTGGTAATGACAATGTACAGTGCAGTGAATGTTTATATTTTTTTGTTGTCTTGTTTATCTCCTGATTTTGTTCATCAATTCGGTGATCAGAACTACAAGACAAAACAAAATAACCGAGTGGTCTTGGATATTTGGCCCATAGGCCATAGCCCATAGAGACCAATAGCAATTCTTTAAATTCCAAAAAGTCCAATTTAGCCCCCTCAAGTATAGGTGAATCTAATCCGTATCACTCAACCACAAAGCCGGTATATTAACTCCTCTAAGGCCGCGTTCGGCACTCGAGTTAGATATCTAACTCCTCTCTTTTTCCGCGTGCACGCTTCCTGAATGGCTAAACGGTGTATTTTTTGCAAAAATTTTCTATAGAAAAGTTATTTAAAAAAATCACATTAATATATTTCATATTTTTTAAATAATTAATAATTAATTAATCATATATTAATCTACTAGTACGTTTTTCGCGCTGGATAACTAACCCACCTCCCACAGCTACTGAACGCGGCCTAAGTATTAGAACTTATGCAAAATGACTCTCTCTCGATGGTATTGAATTTCACCAGCATGGTGCCCATGTGAAACTCTCGGTCATCAAAGAAACTAAAAGAAAAAAAAAGTAGATTTTGGGTGCCATGGGACGTGGCACCACCGGATGGCGGCGCGTGTCGTGGGATGGGAACGCGACACATGTATATTTTCTAAAAAACTAACCAGACATGTATACATGTAAAATGAGAGAAAATATTATATATTTCCCTAATTTTTTATGAAGAGCACTAACAGAGCAGTACAACACGTGAATGCCACGTCAGCAGAAAGTATACGACACGTCTAATAGAGTCATTTTGCATGGTTTAGTAGTTGGAAGAGTCAATATATATTCCTGATTTTGCAGTTGAGTGATACGAATTAGATTCAACCGATAGTTTGTGATGTTGTCAACTGGACTTTTTATCTAAATGGCAGTTCAGGTGAACTCTCCGCAGCCCATTTCGATACACTGGCCATCCAAATGTAAGGCCCATGTTTAGCAGCTTTCAGGCAAAGGCTTGCACATGCAATATCTTGGCCCATCTTTCAATGCCTAGGTTAATTTGAACACTTTGTTTAATGCTTATAATTATAGCACAATCCTGCTACTGAGTACTGACAGTACGTAGTAGAGATCTTTCGAATGTGATATCTATCTTCAGATTTCGAGGAAAACAAACTACTTCGTATGCAATTCTTCAAAAAAATAATATATATTATTGTGTTCCAAAGAAGCCCTCACCAAAAAAAACTAAATAACCAAACCAAACCTACACATCATCATTCATATTTAGTTATCTACGGATCCACAAGCGATAAAACTAATCACAAACAGTTCCATTTTTTTTTTAAAAAAAAAGCTGAAGCTGTACCAAACTAATCACAAATAGAGGCGACACTGCGAACCTATGAACCTCACCTCACACAGCTGGGGTTTGAAACAAAATGCCATTTGCAAGAGCTGTTCATGCCCAAATGCCATTGCTGGTAGCAGCAGCTAGCAAACCCAGATTCCCTTTCAGTTTAGATGGCAACAACCATGGGGCTTATCATTCATGCATGGACACCCTGATCACCCATCAATCCAGCCAGCCAGCTACCTTGCCCCAATTAAGCTCACCACACCATTATCAATTTATCATCATCATCAGCTCTCTGATCCAGTTCCTCTCTCTCCCTGCTTCTTGTCCTCCTCTGAAGCATGTGCAGAGCAGGGCAAAAAAGCACACCGTATGGAGACATTCTGTTGGGAGATGCAGATGCTGCTGTTTGTTGCTGCTCTCTGCAATGCAGAGTGCAGGCATATGCCTCTGTCAAGTACACTATGCTTAGGAGGGCAGCATATATGGCTTGGATCAAGAAAAAGCGAAAAAACGTTGTTACAAATAGAAAATAATTTGCATGTAAAATTTTATAGACGTGTCTATAGCGACTCAAAAGTAAACTGTGTAAAATAGACCACGGTGAAAAAACCACAAATCAAGTTTAAAATTAAGTTCTAAAATTTAAATTTTGGTTTATAAATAGTTGTAACTGTGAAAGGGCGAAATGATGATGGCCATTATTAGGTGTGTGCGCGCTGCAGCCTGCAATCAGAGCGTTAGGTGTGTGTGTTACTGACTTACTACTGCTGCTAGTGCTGTCCATGGGCCATATGGCCTTGAAATGCCATGATTCTGAAGATCTTGGGGTAACAGTGCCAAGAACTGTTTAGGCTGCACGTTTGGAAGTTGGAACGATATGAGTTTGGTCGTCAACAGATTGGCATTGAACTATTTCATGTTAGATTCTAGCATTCTAATGGGCGGTAGTTTACGAGGGATCTGATGCAAGACTACAACAGCTTGGTTCTTAATTAGGGTCTGCGGTACCGTCGGTTACTCTATGATAATCGTGTAGGATCGTAAAGAACTTTTTTTACCTTAAAAGTTAGCCATTGAGGTGAGAGGCTCCACCACTTATATCCTAGATTCTTTGCCCTTCACAACCAATGTGAGACTATTCAACAATCTCCTTCTTTACATATTGGTGTCCCTCAGCCCTTCACCGCCCCTTCACCGTATCTGGGCTACCACCAGCCCACAGTCTATCAGGTATATAGGGCTCCGCATCTCCGCAGACACCCTACAGTCCATCAGGTTTTCACACACTGTGTCCATCGGGCCAGAGATGTTAAACTAGCCATACTCTGATACCAATTGTACGATCGTAAAGGGCTTTTCCCACCTCGAAAGCTAGCCATTGAGGTGAGGGGCTCCTCCACTTATATCCTAGGTCTTTTGCCCCTCCACAACCAATATGGGACTATTCAACAAATCGTGATTACTGGACTTGCCACTAGGTTGTGGTAACGAAGACTGTCTAGAATATCTACCGAGCTCAAAATATTATTTTAAAAAATAATTTATTTTTTCATCGGTTGGTAACTCATCCACCATAAGCAAGGAAGACCCTAGTATCAAGATTGATCCTTCTTTCTGTATATTACTCCCTCAAGCAAATATATGACGTTGGTTCAATTTTGAACTAACCAACATCAAACAAATCAAATGGGTGGTACTATAAGTTTGATACCATCCGTATGTATTCACGTGCTTTGAAGTGGGCGTGTTTTGGTTGCAAATAGATCCAACACAATTTAGGAACCAAAAGTTTTCCTAATATGGAAAAGAGGACTGTTGAAATACTACACAATGCAAGTATAGAATTTAGAGTGAAGTGCACTAGCGGTCCCTAAACTTATGTGCATGTGTTATCTAGGTTTTTGAACTCTCAAAATGTATTTTTAGATCCCCGAACTTGTCTGGGATGTCATATAGGTCTAAAAGGGCTCCGACCCGCTCCATCCGCTGACGTGGCATGCCATAATAGCGCCTATGTGTTGGTGGGGCTATGTGGGTCCCACATGTCAGTATCTATCTCCTCCTTATTCTTGTCTCTCACTTCTCGATTCCTCCACTAACATGTGGGATCCACACAACCCCACCAACATGTAGGCGTCACTGTGGCTGCCACGTCAGTGGGTTGGAGCCCGTTTGAACCTCCCCAGATAAGTTTGGGGACCAAAAATGTATTCTGAGAGTTAAGGGATCTAAATGATATATACACACAAGTTTAATAACCGCTGGTGTACTTCACTTTAAGTGAATATGTAAGAAATCAACAGTTTGTGATGTCGATGTAAATTAACTTGCAATTTGCAACAAAGTACAACTTGTATGCAACCATATCATGAATCATGAAGGTGTTGAATTGTTTGATTCTCAAGACATCGATTTCGCTCCGAACAATTGTTATCATTCATACCCTTTTCGAGCACGGAGATATCTCTTTCGAATTGAATATCACTGAATTCATGTAGCAGATATAGACCAAGGGAAAAAAAGATGTGTACAATTTCCAGCCATGCATATATAGCCTTGTTGTACTTAATTGAAGAGAGAAATGAATTCAATTAAAGAAAGAAAGTGAACACCTTTAGGCACACATGGTTCTGATTAAAATCTTTTTACTTCTTCTTCTTCTTCTCCTAGGGACACACAGAACTGTTTGTGCATTGGATGGATCATTGGAGCCCTAAAGGCATGAAAAGGACGCTTGCTTATGGAGGCCATCATGCGCCAGTGTGTGACACGACCGACATAGTTATGATTAAGCCACCCTTAATCGTACACTGATTGAAAATTGCATCTTCTTGGGATCTCTTTTTTATATATATTTTTGTTGGTTTTTTAAGCATGATTTTGTAAGCAAGCAACCAACACGTTATAATAACAAACCAACGATCGAGCAACCAACCAAAAGAAGACTGTGGTGCATGATTTGGGTCGTAAAATTGCCAAACTGCAGAAATAAGGGGATGCACGAAAGAGAGCAGTGGTGCATGATTTGGGTCGTAAAATTGCCAAACTGCAGAAATAAGGGGATGCACGAAAGAGGGCAGTGGTGCATGATTTGGGTCGTAAAATTGCCAAACTACACAAATAAGGGGGATGCACTCGGTTTTAGTCAAATGATTCTAAATTTTTTGACCTGTCAAGGCGATCGTATTTCATTGAACATATGACTTCCAAGACCATATTTATCATAAAATAGTTTCTAATAATCCGATCCGTATGAAGGTTGTTACGATGTGTATATGTATTCCTAAAACCCCATTTAGAACATGGGAAACATCCCCATTCCTTGCCAAATGAGCTGTTTTATTCAAAATTCATGTGATTCAAACCGGTCTTTAAATGTATACTATATTATTCTAAAAACCCTCTGTGAACTTTATCATTGGATAACAAAAGAAAGGAAGGTGGTAGCTGTGTGTGCATGGCAAAACACTACTATATACTTATAGTAAGTTACAATGTACTAGTAGCTCCTTTGGAAGGTTCCTAGCTGCTGCACATGATGAAACAGTGCCCCTTTCCGGACCACTTTGCAGCATCCAAAGAAACCGCCATGCTTTGCTTGGAGCAGTTTGGGCTCTTGTTGGATTTGAAGCTAGCTTAGAGTACGTCTAAATCATCGATCACCGTATCCACCGTACCCCCACATTAATTTGGTGTACATGGAGAGTAATTTGTAGATATTTCGCTTTTAATGAAGGGTATATATTTTTTTCCAAATTCACAAAAAAAAACTTCCCTGTCTCTTCTCTTGCTCTCAGCTATCTATACTTAATGCTTCTTTTTTTTTATTAAAAGAGACGGTGAATCTATCACCCCATCTGTATATTCTCAATGTAAATTTTGCAAATTATCCGGTGAACTTTTAAGGCAGGATTGAATCTAAATTGATAGTCACGTACAAAATTAAATTAAAGTAAATATTTGCTAGAAAAAGGATGGGGAACACATTTTTTTGTGAAAATATATATTTATTTACTTAACATAACATTATGTTTTCTCTTATTTATAGTAAAGCAGGGGTATTGGGCCAGTAATGTGAAGAAAAAACTGCAATTCTCAAGGACAAATTTGATGTTCTTCTGTTTGTACAATTCCAACCCACTAGTAATTAATTTGATCTTTTTCACCTTTGCAGGACGAGGCAGATAATTTCCACATTAATTCGAAGTACTAAAAGGAGTTGCACTCTTAATTAATTCGGCTTTGTGCTGCAGCAATAAGGAGTAAGTACTGTGCAATTGCTTAATTATCCGTTAGTACATGATTTGACTCCTGTTTGTACTGTATGCCGTGTTGACAATGCTAGTTGTTTCTCGTTCGACAGATCTCTCTCTTATTTCTTTCTACACCAACTATTCTCACGTGCCAACGCGCTATATAGGAGACCATAGGGCGCAGTCGATTATTTGTACTACTTAATTCTGTTTTGCTTTAAATTATAAGCAGAGAATATACACCCTCGTCCTTTCGCTTCTTCTTATACTTATAAAAAAAATTAAATTTTTAACCATAAATTTAAAGTTAATTTTAGTTTATTATAGTTTATTTTTCAGTCCTTGCTTTTTTATTGCTAAGAATATATACATATATATATAAGCTTTATTCGTAAATTATTTTTTATTTATAAATATGATGTTTGATTTTTTTTCCTTAAAAACAAACAATTACTATCATGATGTGCGTGAACGGTATGTGCGGTACAATATAATTCAATTACGTTTTAAGTATGAGTGGTCCAATCCACATAAATTCTTTTAGATACCGTAAATGTAATACACAAATATTCAATACAAGCGTCGAATTGATCGAAAGTGCCTGCATATGTTATATAAATATATATATATTTTTTAGTTTTATTTTTTTACAAATATGAGTATGGTCTAGGATTTTGTTTTTCCCCTTAAAGGCTGAAACCACTCTCTAAATACATCCATAGTATGCTCCCGCTGTCAAAAATAACTTTATATTATTTCTATATTTATACATATACAATTCTGAACAAATATATCTGATTATGTAACTGAATAAATAAATTGTTACTGAGACGGAGTAAATACATGACACTATCTTGATCAACAATTAATATGTAAAGTGTTTCATTGGTCTAATTAAATAGAGGAGCCGTAAAGCATGGGCCAATGGTAATCATAAATCGTAGATGTTGGGCTAGTTACTTCAGATCTTAATGTGATGCAGGAAATTGATTAAGCCTAATTTGAGCTTGCTTGGCGAGGTAAGCAAGCAAGCTAGTAGCAGTAGCTTCCTGCGTTCAAAATCAGACAGCCGATCTGCTCAATGATTGAAAAATGGGGGCACATGCCATGCATTTTGGTGGTCACGTCACACAACATAAACAAAACAATATATTATTCCGCTAAAGTTTAAAAGCAGTGACCATTAGCTGAGTTAATGTAATAAACAGACAATGGGACTATGGGAGGTACTCTCTCCTTCGTGTTTTTTATATAACATCGTTAACTTTTGATCTACCTACCGTTCGTCTTATTTAAAAATATAAAATTATAAGTCATACTTAAAGTTTATATAATAGTAAATCAAATTATAATAAAATAATTAATAATTATAATTTACCACCCCAAGCTTGTACCACCATGAAACTATTTTGTAGTTTCATGAATATGAGTATTGTTATAGTAATTATAATTTGCCACCTTACCCCCAAGTGTACACAAAATATTCTCTAGTTGCTCGTCAGCAGAAGCAAAGGAAGCCATTTTTCTCTTGGACAGAAGTACATAAAGAATTGTTGGAGAAAATGTTTGAAAAAAAACAAAAGGAAATTGAATGGTTCTAGCAAACCAAGATTTTTTTAATTTTGTATATATTGAGAAAATACTGGAGTTTTAATTCCTCTATAACCTAATAAGCTGAAGCCATCCTTGTCAAGAGGATGACAGCTAGATTAATGTGTTGGTTACGACGGATAATAAAAACGTCAGCACTACGTTTTGTGGAACAATGTTATTTATATTTGCCCAGATGTCTAATATCCCTAGTTACAATTCGAACGTACACGTACACTCCAGTAAATAAATACATACCACTCTCTACCCACTAAACAAACACAAGCTAATCCTACGCACCGTTGGTAGTATTTAATTGTGTGTGTATCATAAAGTCAGTGGATACTAATTGAGAAGCTAAATTTGGCAAAATTCAATTAAATACTACTAAAGTAGTTTTGATTTCATATGTTTGGTTTGGACGAAACTAAGGGCATTTCTAATAGCTCATCCAAATTTAATCATCCATATTGCTATTTGGATAGTTATCTAAAATAAATTCTCTATTAATATTCGTTATCATTTCAACAGAATATCCATATTACATCATTCATATATATTTTATTAATATTTTATAAGCATCCCATCTCATACTGTTAGAGCGAGTACAACAAAGATATAAACGAGCTGTAAAAATAGTCATATTATATTTATATTTACATGGACGAGAGATAAAAGGCGAGAGAAGAAAAGTGGACTACAAATTTACGACCAGCTACAGTATCAGCTTCAAGACACTAAGTGTGTATGAGAAGTGGACCACACATTAATGATACAATATATGTTTCTGGGCAACTATTATATAAGTTGACTCTATGTTAGCTTTTAATAACATGAAAAGATTTTAGAGCTAGTAGTTAGAGCGAGTACAATAAGTATGTAAGCGTGCTATACAAATTACCATATCATATTTATGCTTATGTGGAGAAGAGAAGAAAAATGGACTGCAGGTTTACAGCTAGTTGTAGCACATGCTCTAAGAGAATGTGTGTATGAGAGGTGGAATATGCATTAATGATATAGTATATATTTATGTGTAACTATTATACAAGTTAACTCTATGTTAGCTGTTATTGACATTATTTTAAAGATACCAGTTAGCTCTTCTTTTGACCTTGCTCTTATTGTTCTTTTCTTTTATGATTGAATGTTGAGATATAAAGTGTGGACAGAAAAAAATCTAAATATAGATCTTTTCTTTCTAATATAGATAATGCTCTATTTTTTGGAGAATGAGATAGAGTATCTGTTGAAGCAACATTTTCCCTCTTAGGGCACGTACAAAGAGCTTTTATTGTCGTCTCTATCGCCACATGCTCGCTGACTTGGAAGAGAGAGATGATGATAGAGGAGAGAAAAGTGGTTGTTTTGCATGGAGACAGCAAAACATCGACTCTTGGCATATAAAACAAAGAGACAGCCAGAAAATATGCTTTGTACATTGCTGACTTTAATCAGAGGCGTTGACCTGATGAAATACGAACGATGAATTAATTAGTCTGTAATTATAAAGAGTCTGCTTGAGAGACTGTTCTTCGTATGAGGAGTTTTTTCTGCTGACGTGGCTTGAGATAGAGCTCATAATGGTTTCTATCATTAAACATACCCTTATATGTTCTAACATGGGATGAGAATCGGATGGAGTATCTGCTAGAAATGTTCTAAGAACCTCTTTGGACAGTTTCTGACAGCAACATTTTGTTGTACAATGTTCAGCTTCTCAAATAGTTTAAATTATCATCCAAATTCTATGAATCTATAGTTTTAAAATCTAGAAAATAATTTAGGAGCTAGAAGCTAGATTCTTATCTGTTGTTTCTCAAAATCCCAAACTTCATGAGTAGAATAAGGCAAATCAATTCTGCACCCTCGTAGCGTTCCTAAGGCCGTGTTTGTTAGGGATATACAAGTTAACTTACCTCCTCGTCTTTTATGCGCATGTTTCTCAAACTGCTAAACGGTATATATTTTGTAAAAAATTTTTATAGGAAAGTTGTTTTAAAAATCATATTAATCTATTTTATATTTTTTAATAATTAATAATTAATTAATCATGTACTAATCTATTATTGTGTTTTTCGTGCTACCACAAGTTAATTTACCATCCTAGTGGCCGAACGCGGTCTAAGTAAATAAAACAAACCAATTATAGCCCTTTTAAAAATGATCTTTTTCACAAGGGAGAGATTTCAAACAAATTTTTGAAAAAGCTAGTTTGACATTCAAAAGGAGGGAGCACGATTGATTAATTAATTAACGTGGTCTATCCTACTTCAACACACAAAAAAAAATAAATTAAAGAATTAAAGAAACACGAAACTAGAATGAATGAGAAGAAACGACAAGATTGGGTTGGATAAAAATGGTCAGTTTGAAGGCATCCTATCCAGGGGAAGGGAGCGACGGATGGTAGCAGCAGCTCCCAACCGTCCCAATGATGCGATGCACCCGACGACGCACCGGCACAGGCAGGGCAGTGTGTTGTCGCGCCAAGCTCGAGGTGGGGCCCGCCCTCACTCTCGCGTGTTTCTCTGCGGCCACGGTTGGTGTGTGCCGCCAACGGCCAACCCGACCGGCTCATCGGCAGTATGCAGAGGCATTCACCCACGCATATACTAACATCCGTCGTTTGTCGTGAAAAATAAATAAATGTTTTCTCTTTTTTATATTATAAAATTATTTTTGGTGATAATAAATTTGGACACATGTACAAAACATATACACTGATACATACATTAATGAATCCAAACAAACTCAAAATATGAACGGATAAAGTATATTGGAGGTTTTTGAAATTTGCTATTTGTGTTTACTAAATTAGAAGAATACCACTGGAATGATAGTTTTAGCGGTATTTTTATAATTTTCTAGTGATAGTTTTGTAAAAAACGTTTCAAACCAAATGATAAATTTACAATTATGCTAAATATTTTATAGCATTTAAATTCTATATCGTATTATAAGTATTTATATGCTGATTTCTATTTTTTTATTCCAGTGATTATGTAGCTAAGAACATTTAGCATCACCAAAATCTTCTTCAAAGTATAACATCCAAAAACTCTTATTGGAATCTCAAATAAGCTCCTTGAACGTGCTCGCCATATCCACCACAGTTATGTGAATTGGGAGTGAGAGCGTGCATATGTTAGAACAAGTTTTTTCTTCAAAATTCCGAAATTGTGTGAATAGTATAGGGCAACCCTTGGCAATGCCCTAATCAAATGCTCGTATAGAGAATATAACAAATTCAAACTTAAATCGTGAAAGTGAGAAAAATAGAATTTTTTATTAAACCTAAATATTTCTAAATAACTTACAAATGCTTGAATTTTAGAAACGGCAGCAGTACATACATACATGTGTGGCGTGTACATGCAGTTGCTTGCTGATCAATAGTTGCTGAACAATTGCGTGTACCGGCAGGCTGCTGGTGGTCAATCGTGTGGACACAATTATTGCCGTGCACATCACAGGGTCTAAATCTACAGCGTAGCGTCGTTCACGGAAAGTAGATAAATAAAATCATATCCAATTTGTTTTGTTTTCACGAGAATTTAGTTCAGTTCATTCATGCATGTGAGGATCATATGAAAGTTTCACCGCTGGAATAGGAAAGGATAAGAGGAGGAGTCGACGTCGGGTTCAAATTTATTAGAAAGAAAAGGTTGCATTAGTGAAACGTTGATATTCATGAAAAATTACTATGCGTACGACTCAACCATGACTTACGTACACGATCCAATTGATCAATGGCTGCAGTACTACTCACTTGACCCCATTGTCTAATCAATAGTTATAGGGTTTTAGTCGTACATAAGTAGTATAATTGGGTCGTAATTATAGCGTGACTGATATTTATGTTGTAAACAAATTGTCCGGTCATTGAAATAATTGAAAATATTATATGAGAAACTAGCGTGCAACGTTGGAGATATATGGAGAGTGCAACATTAGCGAGTAAAAAGAAGTGAAATATTTACTAATCTAATTTAAAATATATTGCTTTCACGTATAAACTATTGTGCTCTAGGACGTAAGCATAAAAAAGACCTGTAAAATTCGAAAAACTTAAAGCGTGTAACACAATTAAATTTAAGACGAAACATTTTACTTTTCACGCGTAAAACATAGTGATTTCACTTTTCACGCCCCACCCACCACATCATAGATACGGGAGACATATAAATAGTAGGAGGAGGATAGAGGCATACAAAATAAGGGATAGGTAAGGGTTCACGGCGGGGGAGAAAATTGAAAATGTTCAAGTAGTTACAAGACTATTAGTCTTATTGTGGGTACAGAGATAGATGGTTTATAACTCTTTTCAAATATAGCATTGAGAAAACAAAATAATAGAAAAACATATTATTTTGATAGGAATGTAAGAGAAAAATAGAGGATCGTAAAACACGTGGGAAAAAATACTGGAATAGTTCTTAGAGTATACCACAGGAATCCATAAACTCAAAAGAATTTTCAAGAAATTGAAGCTTTTTTTCTAACTTGCCTCCAAAATCTATATGCATTAATCCACTCCTTATGAATTTTATAGGATTTGAAAAAAAAAGCACTTTAAACCTTTATTTCAAAGAATCATGGAGGAAAAATCCTATAAAATTTGAATCCTTCAAAATTCCTCCATAAACATTTGTTTGTTCAAAGTGGGCCTTAGTGAATGATGTGATGAATCACTGGGTGTTAAATTGTGTGGAATAAATTTCGATAGGTTAATTTGCTGAGTGATATATATAGGCAATTTTTAAATTTGCGATGGTGAAATTCAGCTACGTAGATGAACAATTCAGCAATTTTTACAGGCACCGGAATGCGATACCAGAAAAAAATAAAAAATATATAACGTCATTTTCTTTCATCATGCACGACCTAGCTTGGCAAATTACTCGTTTGTCTTCAAAGTGTACAGCAACGAATACTGTCAGGTGGTGGACAAATGGTGCATGAACTATATTAAACAAAGCATAAACATTTTACTTCATCAAAAATCTCAATTAATAAACTACTATCTCAGTATCCTAATGATTGAAGCGAACCGCCCATCACCGAACCTAATTAATTAACCCAAAATTAAACATCCTAACTGGTAATTTAATCGATCAGCCATTATGTATAGAACGGATGCTAATTAATCACCATATAATTACCTAGCTACTGGCTAGTGGCTTTGCTAACAAACTATCCGGCCTAGCTAAGCAATAGGTTAATGAAACCTGCAAAGCAACTAATCAACCAAATCAGGGGATCGATCGATCAATCAATCAGTCATCGCCGTTACCGACTAAGATTCGCTTTTCAGATATAATAATAATAGTTGTGGTTGTACTAAAACGATTAATTAACTTTTGTCTCATATTTTTTTTTCTGTTTCCTATTTTAGGATTTTCTGTATTGGTATAGATTTATTCACGAATAAATATAATTGTTTTATATATGTATCTATATTTATTATCGTATAAATAAATTTAAAACTAGAAAATTTTATAATGCAAAGCGGATGAAATAACCCATCACCTTTTCACTCTCTTCTTCTTCTTGATGTAAGCAAAATTCCTGATCCACCACTGCGAGAGATACATGAGAGCATTGAAGCAGTACTTCACCATTACTTCTGTTTTCTTTTTGGCTTTCTATTGTTTCAGACATCAAAGTCAAGGTTTACGACACCCTTTATCGCCTGCTGGTTAGCTTGTCGGCCGCACAAAATTTATATTTTGAAGTTTAATTTTTAGAGTTGATTTGGTGTTTTTTAATCCATATCAGTCTATTTTCTAGCAATTAAAAACTATTTCTTGTTTCTATATAGAGAGAGACCTATATGTCAGCATAGTGTATGAATATATAGTCTCATTTTTCATATCTATATGAGAGTGAAACTAAAAACTGTAAGGCCGCCTTTGTTTCGTCTTAGGCTTCATTCTGCTTTTTCCAAAAAAAATGTTGAAAAAGTAAAACAGATTATTTACGAACGAAAAAAATATGAAGATAGTTTTTATATATGTGTTTTTAGTGATCTAAAAATAAGGCCTAAAAAATAAACTACGATAAAAAAAACTACACCAAATTTAACTTGTGGTGTATAACTATAAGCATAAGTATAAGTGAAAAGACGTATTCCTTAGATTTATTGACTTAAGATTTTAAGCTAATTTTTCATCTTATATGGTATAGTGACTTACCAGCTTCAAGTTTTTAATAATGTGGGTGATACTTCGACTTCAAATTAAAGGAAAAAAAGAAAAACTACTCGAACCTAGTTTTCTGCTTAAGTGGCATATGGCTTTAAATAAAAATCAGTAAAAATGCTTCTCATTTGCTTAGGTTTATGTTTTTGGCTTAAAGGTTGGTTTAGAGCTAACTGTATGAGTTTTTTCACCAAAAGAAAAGAAGTGGAGTCGTTTTCACATGGCAAATAATATGATACTAGTAGTGATGAAGTCATCATACATTCGGTGCCAAATCATCCAAGTGTGCCAAAAATCCAGAGGAATGCCATTAAGTTTAATTTAAGGTCAATCACATCATTGTCTTCATATTTGTACCATGTATACTTTTTTGAGAACATACCATGTTTACTCAGCTAGCTTTACCTGCATACTTAAGCCCCCAAAAATGTTCAGAAGCTAATTAAAACAACATATATTGTTTAGAGGGACAAAATAAAAAAAACATTTACTTCTGTCACTTTCAGTGCATGTATTAGATGTACCCTTATTCCTAGTGAGATGACCAAAACCTTCAGCTTAACATATTCTTTGCCCCCATGTATACAAGTATCATCATCCTTGCAAAAGTCCACAAGAATCCAACAATTCATGGAGATCTTTTGCCCCATTTGTAAGCAACTCCCCATTCTTGAAAGAGACATTTGCAACTAATAAGGTTTGAAACGCCAATATAATAGTATGTACACATGCTTGAATTAGCATTGGCAAAGAGTAGTGCTGATAATTAATTAGATTTAGAACTTCCAAAAATACTGGTAATTAAGTAGTTGATTTCTTTTTCATTTCTTGGAAATGGCACTAGAAATTCTATTAGGTGCTACGGATTGGACATTTGGCCGTGCAAAGTTGTATTTTTTGTAAGGCTTTCTGTGAGCATCTGATCGTGGCGTTCTAACGCGACGTTGATTTGTGTCCCCCGTCCAACTGGTCGAGTCTCGTTTTCTTGACGAAAGCTGGCGAATCTGATGAGAGCAAATGGGACCTTGTAACACAAAAGGTTTACATAGTTTTTCACTTTGAATCAGCTTCATTTCTAGGAAAATTCTCTGTAATTCCTCCGTCCTTAATGGGATGGTACGTATTATAAACGCATAGACAACATACATGTGATAGGGAATGCGAATTGCGAAGAGGTGATTGTTTGATTTTTTTTATAGGAAAGCCAAACGGCGTATTTGTAAATAAAAAAATAATTTTTGAATAAAAATTTTATATACATATTATTAGCGATCTAAAAAATCAAGGTTAGAAAATAAACTTCGATAAAAAAACTCAAAATTAACTCTAAATTTAAAATTAAAATTTAATTTTTAGCTTATAAATATAAGCAAAAGCAAAAAAATGGAGGTGACAGACCGCCTCGATAGGTTTACACTCTTCAGACTCAACTCAGTACTTGTGTTTATATTTGCGTTTATATTTACGGTTAATTATTACTTTAGTAGTTGATGTGATGCTCGTTAATGTACTTCTTTTCTCTAAAAGTCACTTACTGTGGTCAACCTAGCAAGACTTTCTAATTATATCTAAATTCACATAAATGCTTATGAATTTGGATACGAACATATATACTCATTCACACATAAATCTAAAATTCTAAACCCTTGAAATGGGGGAACAAAGAGAGTACCAATTTCAAAAAGAAAACATTATCTTACATATTTTTGTGTGAGGTAAAAAAGGAAAAGACGTTTGTTCCCTCTAAAATTCGTGCACACAAGAATGTTGCATGCTAGCAGTACCTTTCTCTCTTTTCTGGTGCGCTCAGAATCTCACGAAAAACACACACACACGCGCTCACAAAAGCCCCGATCCGTTACCCTCCATCGATCAATCTCGACCGTCCATACCAAAATCCGACGGTCAGGATCTCCCCGATCTGGAGCACCCCGGCCACACGAGATGCCCGCCACACGCTCTGTAGAGAGGATCCCGGGATCCGCTGCTCCGCCTCCACCTCCTCCTCCTCTTCCCACCCTTTTACCCCGATTCGTTTTCGTGGGTCGCACCACCCTCCTCTCTCCTCTCGCTCTCTCTCTCTCTCCAGCTCCACCTTCTCCGAGGCAGCCATTCCCAAGGCTAGCAGCTAGCTCTAGCTCCAGAGCGAGGTGGCAGAAGCAGCAGCCAGACCTGCCCTGTGTAGTGGTTCCACGCGGCGGCTGCGGCGGCGGTTGTTTGGTGGTCGGTCCGGCCGGGGGTGTGGCGTTTTCTTGGTGAGTGTCCTCGTGGACGGAGCTTGGCCTGATCCGAGGGCGCGGAGGCGGCTGCCTGGGTGGGAGTTCTTGCGGGCTCGGTGGTGTTTGGTGGGGGGAGGCGTCGTGGTGGGCTCCGGCGGAATGTGGCCTCGCCGGAGCCCCGCGCCGCGCGGCGGCGCCGGATCTGGGTTTGAGCACCAAAGCTTCGGTTTTTCTTCTTCTTTTTTCCTTGCTTAACCTCTCTGTTTCTGCGGCGGTTTTTCCGGGGGAGGAGTGAGATTTGAGTGGCGTGTGCTTCGCCCGTTTCTTGTTTGAGTCTTCTGCGTTTCGTCTGCTTCAAGTGATATGAAGTTTTTTTTTTTCTGGGAGTGAAAAATCGGTTCTTTGCTGCGAATCTGGAGGCCTTGCCTCTCAGAGTGCGTCCATCCCTACAGTTTTTCTTTTTTTTTTTTTGGCCCTGTCGAGTTCTTTGATTTGAACAGCTTCTGTTTCGCAGTTGCGATTGGGAAGATGGCTCCTTTGATGTGAATTTGTTTGTATCTTTCTCTCTTGGTTACTAGCTACCATTTTTTCGGTCTCTCTTGATGTAGCTACCCTCCATACTGCCATGTCTCAATCACTGACTCTAGATCTCATGTTCTTTGCAGGCTCGTCAGACGCAGGTCTATTCACTCCTCAAAATAAGGGGGGGAAAAGTTGCTTTTTTTTTCGCTTGGAGTTGGAGAGAGAGAGGGCTCCCTGAGGCTTCGGATTCGGATAGTTTGGATGACGTCGCGGTGAAAGTTGCAAGCGATGGTGGTCTGACTGGTCTTTTCCCTTGATGTCTTTGCCGGGGATGGGATAATTTGGCGCACTATCTATCTGTCTGCTTTGATTACCTGCGTGTTGAATCTTGTCTACTTGGTTGGGGGGTGTGGTGGTGATGGGGTCGTCCGGTTGCAGCTCTGAGATAGTTGAGTTCACCGAAGAATTCGATGATACTGCGCCGGTTAGTTGCTCCAACTTGCTGCATATTAAAGTGAAGGCTGAGGAGAAAGATGGGGGGTGTCGCGATTACCCCGTGGAAGATGACCTTGAGCAGCTTCTTAAGGTGATCGACAGCAGGACATTCCGTCGGACGCTTAGTCCTGGTCAGGCTGGCGCCGATGCTCTGCGGAAGAATGGTCAGAAGAAATCAGCGAGGTCAGGGACGCCTCAAACGGCGGGCATCAGGATATCCTCCAAGCAGGTTAATATGAAGCAGGCGCTGAGGCGGCTGTGCATTTCGCAGGCATCAGAGATGGCTGCTATGAAGAGGCTGTCGATGTCACCTGGATCGTCGAGTTCATCCGAAGCAGGGACTATACACAGGCTTTATGCCTCCTTGATGGTCCAAAGCAATGATGAGAGCCATCTGCATGATGATGAAAAGATGAACCTGATTGAAATATCAATCACTCCAGAAAAGTTTAGTAAGAACTCGTCCAGAGCAACAAGCGAGTACAGCGAAGAATGTGATTTCGAGACAGCCGACGGGAGTGCAGTCACCTCCCTGCATTCTGCATCCTCTACCTCAGCTGAGATACGGAAGATCAGGATCCAAGATGTCATCAGTGGTGACCCTATAGACAGTGAGAGCTCCATGGTGGAAAATGAGAAATTAGACAAGAAAGTTTCCACAGCTACCGATGGTAGCTCTCCCAGAGCCCCTATCTTGAGCAAACCGATCACTACCTCTCGGCTTGTTAAGCCAGTCTTTCGATGCAAGACCATCAGTAAGAAGAAAGTGAAAGAAGAACCACCTTCATTGGGTACTTCCTCCAACAGTACAAAATTCTGCTCTTCAAAAGAGTCCATCTCCCTTGCATCTACCAGTTGCTCTTCAACATCCAGTATAACAAATCCCACTAGCTGTGTGGATGAAGAGAAAACAAATCTAGGTCCAGAAGAGTCTGGTGAGAAATCACTTGAATGGTTAGGAGCAGAGGAAAAAGGAGAGTGCTCCCAGAATTCAAACAGCATTAGTGAGTATGGATGTAGCACGAGTATCAGCGATGAGAGCCAGTTTGGATTATGTAGCTATAACAACAGACCTCACATGGCAAAGGATCTCCGTTGGATAACCATTCGTGAGTTGGCATTGCAACAGGGATCCTTAGGTCTTGACAATTTCAAGCTTCTGAAGAGGCTTGGTTGTGGTGACATAGGAACAGTGTATCTTGCTGAGTTGGTTGATTCAGATTGCTTGTTTGCTTTGAAGGTTATGGACATCGAGTACCTGATTAATAGAAAGAAGATGCTGCGAGCACAGGCAGAGAGGGAAATTCTAGAAATGCTTGATCACCCGTTCCTTCCAACTCTTTATGCCCATTTTACCACAGACAATCTTTCATGCTTGGTCATGGAGTACTGTCCAGGTGGTGATTTGCATGTTCTACGTCAAAGACAACCTGGGAGAAACTTTCCCGAACCAGCTGCAAGGTAAATTGTGCTAATAGTTCTACTTCTAAGTTAGAATTTAGAAGTATCAACATTTAGTACTTCAGAGGTCCATGGTTTGTGCAGTTCTGCCTTGATTTTCTTTAAGTATGCATGTGAAAATAGTTATAAATACAACCACATTGAAATACAATTACACCATATCTTCTAATACTTATTTACATCCTGTAGAAAACTGTGAATCGTTTTGCTATCTGTTCTCTATTTAGTTCTATTTGGAGTTCCAACATAAATTGTTCTTTTACCTAACAAATAGCTAAAGTGATATGTCTTCTGCATATAGTCAAATCAACAGTAGTGACAAATGTAGCATTTTATTTCTTTTTGAAATCAGTTCTAGTATGTTGTCCATGTTATTCATATACTACTGGCATTGAATATGTGCAGCGTGTGTGGAGTATGGATCATATCATGTGCTATGCTCAAGTTATCTAGATATTTTCTTCTAGGTTTTAGTGAGCCATATTTTAGATCCTTCTTCTGACTTTCCATTAATGCAGTTGTACTTTTTTATTCTTTCTCATGCATTGATAAATTTCTCACCTGTTTGTTTTTATTCCAATGTACTGATTTTGATTGTTGCTTTGCAGGTTTTATGTTGCAGAAGTTCTCCTTGCACTTGAATATCTTCACATGTTGGGGGTCATATACCGTGATCTTAAGCCAGAGAATATCCTAGTCCGTGAAGATGGTCACATTATGCTATCGGATTTTGATCTATCCCTAAGGTGCTCAGTGAACCCCGTACTCCTCCGATCATCCTCGGTAGCAGCAAACCACCAACCAAGGAAGCTTGCAGGACCTTGTGCAGAGAGCAGCTGCATCAGTTCATCATGCCAGCCTTCTTGTGCCCAAACATCTTGTTTCATGGCACGTCCTCCATTGCCAAAGCCTCGGAAACCTAAATCTTCCCACAGAAAGCTCCCTCAGCTTGTTGTAGAACCTATAGATGCACGATCCAATTCCTTTGTGGGAACTCATGAGTACCTCGCACCAGAAATCATCAAAGGGGATGGTCATGGGAGCGCCGTGGACTGGTGGACCTTTGGTGTCTTCCTATATGAACTTCTGTATGGCAAGACGCCCTTCAGAGGTCCTGGGAACGATGAAACATTGGCAAATGTGGTTTCACAGAATCTCAAGTTCCCAGAAAATCCATCTATCAGCAGTAATGCCAAAGATCTGATCAAAGGTTTGCTAGTGAAGGAGCCGGAGAACAGACTTGGATCGCTGCGGGGAGCGGCTGAAATCAAGCAACATCCATTCTTTGAAGGCTTGAATTGGGCCTTGATAAGATCTGCCGCTCCACCAGAGACACGGCCTTGTGATGTCGTGACTCTCGCGACAGCGAAGAAGAAGAAAGAAGGCAAGTGCCTGGAGTTCAGGAGCAACTCTGAGGACCTGGAGTTTGAAGTTTTTTAGTGAGGTATTGGTACAGTTTAGCACTCTTCCTGCCAATAGAGTCTACATTTTTCCTTTTGGGTAGCCAAAGGCTGGGGGTGTACATGTAGATTCTTGTATTTCAGTTACTGCTTTGTACCTGTTAATAGATCACTAAATTGAAAGGATATGGTGAAAGCTGAAGTCATCATTATTGCTGCATAAGGATCACTGCATATTGGAGACTACAGTAAATTTGATCTAACACTGACGGCTATACACTTGTTCTGCAGTCATGACACAGCTGGATCATGTAGCTTTGCTGCTCTTTTCTTGCTAACTGCTTGACTTTCTTGTCGAAGTTACAAGCAATTTAGTTGTGTATATGCAAATGACAATGTTTCTCCAGCTACAGTGAACCCAGGAAAGCAACCTGACAATGGTAAAAACCGTAAAAATTTACTTTTGGGAGATCAGCTAAGAGGACATCAATTCCCATGAGAATTTTCTTTCTGAAGAGAAGTGCACGAATTCTGTGCGAAAGAAAAAAAATCAGCTCAAATTAACAGGGAAAAAAACTGAAGAAGAATCACCAAACGATCAAATTATTGGGACTTCTGCAGTGCATCTTTGTCTGGTTCCTCCCTAGGATTCTGCTGCTGTCCATGGCATCATTGCCACTTGTCTCTTTGTATCCAATCAGATGCATGTACTCTATCCACATGTCTAGGCACCCAATGCTGCAGCTGCACATGTGTGCATGCAGTGTCACAACATCAGATCCAGCATTTTTCAGTTAAGCAATTGTTTTTTGTTTTCTTTGAATCAATCCTGGCCATGGTCAGATCACCTTTGAAGTGCTCATTATTCAGGATACTCACTAGCTGTATTTTTCAGGTATTTGAAAGAGCAATTAAGATGCATCACATATTTCACGATTCAAGCAGAGCCAGAGGAATGCCATCCAAGAACTCAATTCATTTCACATCTTCTCTGGTAGGCCAGCACTTCAACCAACCATTCCTGAACTGTCGAAATAGCTCCAGTGGAATGAAAAGGACCCTTGCTTCATTCCTTGTTCATATGAAAACTGAAAACTATCATTCATGAGCATTGGCCGACAGTACACATGGGAAAAAAAAAACATAATCATACAGTAACCAAAATGGGAGATGCATATCGTGATGCTTTTCTTCCCCCCTGAATTTTCTAAAATTTTACATAGTTTTTGAGTGGTTTATACTGTTTCTCTGAATTAGTGGTTTTCACCTGATATTTCTATGTGCAGGTGTCCTTTCATTTTACAGGAGTTTAAGAAACTCAACTCCAAGGCAGATCTGAAGGCCGAAAAGCCGGCCTTGCCTTTTGTGCTTTAGGCATGGAATTGTTCAGAAGATAGTGGTGGCCATGAGGGCCTTTAGAAGGTTCAGCTATATTCTTATCACAGTGTCCATGCAGATCACTTTTGTAGGATCCAATGAGGAAATATCCACTCCACTTTTAAAACTAGTTTAGGGGTGTGGATAAAAGGTTAAGTACAACCCTTGTGCAGATCCATCACCCATGTTCCTGTAATGATTTAGCCCTATGACCCCTAAGACAATATTCTGGTGGTGCTTTACATTAGCGTGTGGGTTATCTAAATGGGCTGTTTATAGGACAATGGTTGCCTGGATGACGAGGCAAAGAAGACTTTAAACTTGTTTATTTTAGATCAATTTGCATGAGGTAAAAGCATATTTTTAAATTTCATCCATTAATGCTGTGGTTCACATATGGTATTCAAGATAATTACGGGGTGATTGTTTGGCTTTTTCAATGCAAATAAAAAATAATTTGTGAATAAAACTTTTAATACATATTCTTAGTGATCTTAAAACCAAAGTTGAAAAATAAACTTCAGTGAAAAATCCCGAAATCAACTTCAGATTTAATATTGAAAATTTAAATTTTGACTCGTACGCATGACAAGAAGCGAAAAGATGAGTGTAAGTATTATTGTAGAAGCTAGCCAGCTATACCAGCAAGCATGTAAAGTTTTATGCAGCCTTAATAAAATACTGCCTGGTATGCTCTTCATTTTTCCTTAGAAACTGGATCAACTGAGTATTATTCTCTCTCTAGGTTTTATATATGAGGAAATTCTTCAGAAGAACACCAGTCTTCAACCACATGCAGAAGCATCAACTACTCAATCTAAAGCGATGTCAAGGACCAAAATGAAGGTAGGAGTAAGACAGGTTGGCTGTGATTAGCAAGGAGTCCTCCTTGTAGGCCTCACAAGTCAAAAGAACAACCTTTACGGGTTTGTCCGGTGAGTTTAAGATTTTAAGTAGCTGTCGAGAAGTTAACTTTTCATAATCTGAAAAGTTAGGTTTTTTTTTAATTTTGACTTATAGTTTATTTTCTAAACTCTACATCTAGAGCTTCTCAAAATCTGGGCAAGAATTTGAATTATTTAGGAAGCTATAAATTATAGGAGAATCTGCGGGGACAAAAAGTTTATCCAAACAAGCCCTACATTACTCAACAAATCGATACTCACTCTATTTGAAAAAAGAGTATTAGCTTTTACATAGTCTCGTATCTTATTGTTTGACTATTAAT
Organism: Oryza brachyantha; assembly: GCF_000231095.2. Lineage (NCBI taxonomy): Eukaryota > Viridiplantae > Streptophyta > Magnoliopsida > Poales > Poaceae > Oryza > Oryza brachyantha. Next base: position 11,733,639 of record NC_023174.2, on the reverse strand, counting down.
TTCTTTCCTAATGTATTACTATATTATAAAATTAACGCCACGTGGAAGTATTTTCAAATACCAGTCTACCGGTACTACATGCATGACACAAAAGACCTATATCGTAGCTCAATTATTAGTCAAGATTTTCAAATGTTGACTTTACAAAAAAAAAAGGACGTCTTATGTTTTCCAACCAAGGGAGTATTATCAATAATGAAATGCTGATGTGTGCATCGAACACCATAATGAGAGGCCTGGAGTCAAATTCGAAAAACTGGAAAATTTACCGTGGAAAGTGTTTCTCGAAAACCATACTTGCGCATATCCATTCTGGCCGTGTTCTCCCCCCCCCTCACCCCCACAAACTCAGATTCTCTCGTTTTTCACGAGCACACTTCTCTTACTGCTAAACATGTATTTTTAAGAAAATTGCTTTAAAAATTACATTAATCTATTTTATAATTTTTATAATTAACAATTAATTAATCGTGTATTGATCTGTTACTACGTTTTTCGTGCCGGATAAGAAAACATATGTCGAACGCGGCCTCTGTTGCTTCTGCAGCATGTTTGTAGAACAGATTCTAAAGGTGTCTAAAAAATCTTTGCTTCACTTCTAGTGAGACCATTGCTGGACCTCTCTGAAGGAAAGAAAATGGCAGCTCAATGAAGCAATTACTGAATTACCTGGCAGCTAAAGTGGAACACAATTACTGAATTACACTGATGACTGGTAAACATACTATTCGGCAACTATCTCGATTCACCTATTTGATCTGACTAGACGAGTTACAACTGTATGGCAGACAGGCTACTATCAGTAAACAGTGCTCACAGTCACTACACAAGAAACCACGGCACCTGAATTACTAGTAAATGTAGTAGTTAATCGTCTCAAACACGAATCTGTTTTTAACTGCGTTTTCTGTAACACAGGGGGTGTTTGGATCCTCTAAACTTTTTTAAGTCCTGTTATATCGAATGTTTAGATATTAATTAGAAGTATTAAATATAGACTATCAATAAAACTCACCTCATACTAAAGACTATTTCATGAGACGAATCTATTGAGCCTAATTAGTCCATGATTAGCAAATGTGATGCTACAGTAAACATTTGCTAATCGTGGATTAATTAGGCTTAAAAAATTTGTCTAATGAAATAGTTTTTATTTATGCAATTAGTTTTGTTATCGGTCTATATTTAATACTCCTAATTAACGTCCAAACATTCGATGTAACAAGAGACTACAAAAAAGTCTCTGGATCCAAACGGTCACACAATTCACCATGATAGGAATCGCACCTATCTTTTCACTTCTATTTATGCTTATAAACCAAAATTTAAATTTACGACCTTAATTTTGAAGTTGACTTTGAGGTTTTTTCACCGAATTTATTTTTTAGCCTTCGCTTTTAGATTGCTACAAATACATATATAGAATTTTACTTATGTTTTTTTTCATTTGTAAATATGTCGTTTGATTTTTTTTATAAAAAAACAAACAATCACATTCAATATCTTGTGATGAAAATCTTGTTATTTACTGCGTTGAGGACCAAATATGCTACACACAATGGAACAAGAGGGCTTGGTATATATTTAGTGCATAGCATTAATCGATACATCCAGTCTTTCTGATGAAAAAAAACATGTCACTCTAATCTCTGAACATCAACCACGAAATCCTGAAGAGCTACAGTGGAAGATCGAGTCCTTCCCCACTTTTACACAGTCTGAATAATACCCTTGACCAGCACCTGAAAAATTTAAGAGCCCTCTAATTCATCACTACACAATTAAGCAGTCAAAAAATCATATTAACATGAGAGCTTACGAAGCAAAGCAGGTTTAATTGTACTTAGCGAGGACTAGCAACAATTTCATACCAGTTCGACAATGAAGACCCCAATGAGGCCAGTCATGCAGGCCCTGGAATTCCAAATCTCTGCAGGCTTGGTGAACCCTAGGAATGGCCCACTGAGCTTGGGTTGATCCCTTGGCACCACAACCTGGAAGACAGAAACCAGGGGTAGCATAAAGAAATGGATCATGCTCACAAATCTGGATGAGATATCAAAATGATCATTTATCATTTCGCTTATACTTATAAGCTAAATTTTGAATTTTAAAACTTAAATTTAGAGTTAATTTTAGAATTTTTTTTTCATCGTTGTTTATTTTCAGCATTTGCTTTAGATCACTAAGTATACACATAAAAGTTATACCATAAATTATTTTTAGTCATTAATAATTTGATTCGCTTAGGCTTAATTTCAACAACTGGGTAAGAAAGGCACCTATGTATTTCTCTGGCCGCTTTGCTGCCCTAGCTCTGACAGTTGTTGCCCTTGCTGAGATGGCAGCAGCATTGCTCTGGAATATCTTGACCTTGAGGGGTTGGATTACCGAGAGATGATTGCACTGTGGAGAACTGGAGATTACTGGCATTTTTCTTGGATTTCCTTTTATTTTCTTCCCTCTATCGGTTTGAGTCATCCTCCTCTCGCTCAAATGGATGTAGACCAAGTGACAAACCACAGAATTGAATTTCAAAAAGAACACAGAATTGGTGCAATGCAAAGGTGCATCATGCAAGCCTCATCATCTCGCTTTTGCTTATGCTTATAAGCCAAATTTTGAATTATCTTAAATTTGGTATTGATTTTGAAATATTTTTGTCGTAGTTTATTTTTTAGTCTGCTTTCAGATTTCAAAGAACACGTATATATAATTTTCATTCATGAATTATTTTTCATTTGCAAATATGGTGATTGGTTTTTTCGTTGGAAAAGCAAAGGCCACACCTCCGGCTTCTCACGGAACTTGTGACCACATAGATATCAACGGTTTATACTTGCAAGGGATTTTATAGGGGGCTTTTCACTAGAAAGTGTTTGTTCTTTAAGGGAAAATTTTAAAAGCAAGGTATGTTTCAAACTAATGGCATGCAAAGGTATTTGGATATGAACTTTGCAAGGGAGAAAAAAAGATATATTGTCCACCTCTCAACTCTTAGTCAGGTTTCATGCTGGAATTGCAGAATACAATTAAGATCGGTCCGTCCTTCAACCTTGAAAACCGTTTAAAAGTTATTTTGACAATAGGCTTGCTTGTTACAGAGGATCCTGGTTGCTCACACCGTACCCCAGTTATCATTTGCCATACTGGATTAGAGTTTACCATTTTCTCTATACGGAATTGTCGCTTGCTCTATATAGTCTACTATCTTTGTATCTTAAGGTAATAGCCAGTAGGTAACACGGGATCATCGGCATATCGCGAGGGATTTGATTTTTCAATACTCGTAAGATTGAGGTTCAATTCTTTGAAATCCTAGCCCACTGTTATTGACTTAGATAGTCCCATATATCATACTCACGAGTGTCAATATAAACAATTGGCTAACAAAAAAGTGTCAAATCATCGAATTTGTCCCGTATCATGGAGCTGATACCAAATACTCCTACCTTGTCCGGTTCTCATTTTATGTGATGGGACAACAAACAGAAATTGGAAGCATTGCCGTAACTGCAACCTGCTCCGCCGTCTGTCCTCTACTTTGTGCAGGTTTAACCTGCAGGTACTTGCTGTGACTAATGAGCGACAAACTCCCTCAGTTCCACCCCATAGCACTTGCTGGTTTTATTAGGTTTATATATATGTTAATAAATTTAAACATATATAAAAAAATATACATTGATCAATTAATAAATCTAGACAGCCAAATCTTACCATATGAAACAGAGAGTAACTAACATCAGACCAAATTTTAATGTAGCTCAGGAAAAGCAAACAACATTATGGCATAGCCAATGACAAAATCACCGTGAGCACCAACACGCAGCATTTGTCAGCATTGCATACGTGCCTGACTATACCAGGCGTCCGTCAAATACCAAGAGTAGCATTACTGACACAACTCCGATATACATTAATTTTGCGACACAAGTAGAAACGGTTAATTTCCTACCACTAAAGTTTGTGCTAAAACAAAGTTATTAGCTACATCCTCCCTGATTTCAAAAAAATGGTGGACAACGATTGGATCCCAGCCCACATGGATAGACACATCTGCTGCGTGAAAAATGTACATGCAGTCATGTACTTTACATGAACAACCCAAGCCTGACTGACTCTCTGAGGACATCTATAGGTAGGTGCAGCTCACGAAACAGGCATGCTTAATTTCATAGGGGGAAAAAGCTGAGGAATTACACTACACAGGCTAAGCAGATAAAAAAGAATGCTGTACTAGTGTAACATATATTGACATGTACAAGATCAACAGCACCGGCAGCAAATTATATCACGGCATGTGTAGGGAGCAGCTCTAGCTTCCAACTCTTCAAGTGGTGGCACAGCTTCCAGAACATATCCCTTCTCTCTGGAGAAGCAGAAGTCGTAGATGTTCCTACAGATGCCTTTACTAAATGGATGAACTTTGTCGGGTATACCCCTGCAAATGATACAGCTCGAATGCATCACCTGATCGCAATAATAAGTCAACATAACCGAAATCATCCCTAAATATTCCATACCTCAAGTAAAATATCCGCTTCCTTCTGGCAACTTCGTAGGTTGTTTGATTCGTAAGAGCGATGTAACTGAGAGATTAGAAAACATGCATTATTATACACACAGTGTTGCTGATTTGGGCTTTGCAATAGTCAAAAGGATATAAACCAGCTCAAAGGAAAGCAAAATAAGCTCTGATGATGTGCACGAATAATCTACTTCTAAGTTCTGACTTTAGTGATTTCAAATCACATTTAGAAAAGATAGGCATTGACCTATAAATTCAACAAAAACTAAGGCTATGTTGCATTTCTTTGTTTTGTCTGAGTAGCTGTTTGGATTATCGGAGAAGACACTCAATTAGCGCATGGTTAATTAACTATTATAAACTTGAAAATTAGGTTGGTTTGTTTTTTTAAAAGAAAAATGTATATGGAATTTACTTTTTCCAAAGCAGTGATAATTTAATAGTAGCTAGTAGCTGAAATTAACAGAGCTTAAATGTGGAGCTACTGTTTTGTCATTTTTTTAGCAACTAAACGCTTGTCATACCAGGACTACTTACGTGTGAAAAATCAACAATAGCAGCAAGAATATGAGAATAAAGATCAACACAGCCACCAGGATTACGCCAATAAAATCCTTCCACCTGCAATTGCAGTAAAGAAGGTGCTCAGATGAGGAAAAAAAGGGGGAAATGGAGTTCAATCAAAAGGATTAAAGCAACATCGCCGGATCAATGATGTTGAAAGGGAATGGTACATCATACCAGGCCTTGTCAATGTCTAAATGTAATGAGTCGATGTACAGAGCAACTGTCCAGATACATAGGATTGTTTCTTCAAATATGTACCACCTAAGAAAGAATTTTTTTAATTGTTAGGTGATTTTAAGAACAGGATTTTAATAGTGGCATGGCACAAGGTAATACTACAATATTCACATCGCAGCATATCCTGTGTATAGTGTAAAAAAGGTAGCTATGTGCATAGATAGATCAAATATCACCATTTAAAATAGAGTCATGAAAGGTGCTCCTAAATAATTGAACCCTTGAGCAATCATAGAATTTGAAGGTCAAACATACCGCAAGGGACGGGTGCATCAAATTGGTGTATCCAACGAATTATAATTTTAATGAAGTTCGCTTTGCAACTTGAATGCAAAAGTTGGTGTGTATATTTACAAGGCAGTCCTATATTTCACTTTACATTCACCAGAAGTCTTATCATAATGCAGACATGGAATAGAACTTTTCAAATCCTTAACCAACCAGATCCTCATAATTTTTTAGTTCAGTCATATATCCACATTAGAATAAGGGAAGAAAAAATTTAAAAAGCACACTTTATGCCACATGCTTAGGAACAAATAGAACTGCTGTGCAAAACAGTGTTTATGCAGTGTGCATAGTAAACAACCAAGTGCAATAGAAACCCTAATGATACCTGCAGGCTGCTGCACAATTATTATGTAAGCTTGCAAAATATTCACATGCCAAGACTCACCAAAACCTGCAGTGGTTCTTTTTCCCAATGCATGTTCCAAGCCAAACACAGTGATGATCAAACTGAAGGACACATTTGTCACAGTCATGGCAGTGCCTGGTACGAGGTGGCTGTAGATTGCAGAGAAAAATGAACTCAAGCAATTAGCAACTTGCGAAAATGCAAGGGACAAGACAACTCGAATCAATATAGCAAAACGGTATTTCAGAAAAGGAAAACCTAAAGTAATAGGGAAGCATTAGTCCACTTTGTAAAATTCACAGTTGTGTATCCAAGACATTGCTAAGTGCTAATTACTCCAACTAATCATCAAGTTGTAAATGTCCTCACAAGTCAAAATGGTCTTCAGAAACATAGATGGAACTTTGAACAGGAATAGAATGGACGATTGAGCCTAGTATAAGAATGCAAGACTGTCAGAAGACTACTTTAATTGTATTATCAAATGCAACCACTTTTCCCGCAATTCCATCTGAAATGTCACAGACCAGCATAGCAAATTATGAAAATTTAGTCGAACATATTTGTGCATTTTGCAATACGGAGTACACACTTAGTGTGTAGTACAGTTACTACTATTTTAACTGATGAGTGATAATTGTAATAAAACATTCTAAGTACAGGAGCTTTAGTGCTTGAAGTTTAGAGGTACAGGAGCTTTAGTGCTTAGAGTTTAGAGGAGAATGACTACCTGAATAACCCTGCAGTAAGTGCAAGTCCAATCCCTACAATACAATAGAATAGTATCATCCAGATAACAGTGAGAAGACAAACAAAAAGAAGTATATTGTTGAAAATATGTTTGAAATGATGTTTTCTTCTCAAGACTTAGAACTTTACCTGCTACCTGACCCAGAGGGGTATAAATCTGCAACTCGCTGCAACCATGATGATGTAGAAGTACCCGGATTAAGCTTCTGCTGTTGAGGGAGGCTCAAAGGGGAATTTAAGCTTCCATTGTTTGGACTTGATTGTCTTTTCTTAATCATCAAAAAAGCACACAAGCAAAAGTATAAATATCAGCTTATACTCAGTTCCGAACAGTACCATTCTGTGGATTAAGACATTACTTCGAAAGAGTAGCAGTATTGATGTAGGTTGCGTGCATCGTGGACTCAGCTTTCATCGCATCAATAACATATCTGATAGCACACAAACCCAAAATACAAAATCAAACACTTGACAAATTCAATCAATGACATCCCCGGTGAACGAGAATGAATTCAGGAAACTCCATACCCAGGAGATGAACCAGCTGTGTAGAAATACTGCACCATGGTGATCAAAACAAGCGCTCCATATGCCCCTATGTACCTGCAACCAAATGACGCAAAAGAGAGATCCCGCCTCTTAAAAACATGTACTGAAGTCTAAATTCATCACAAGTTAGAGCACAACTTGCAGTTGCAGATATGAAAAAAGAATCACAATGTGATCAGATCTCCCATATGGATCCTAGAGCTAAAATTTTCCGCTCCATGTTCTCTCACGATGTATAATTTATGTTGAGCCTTTTGCTGTACAGTTGATCCGATGCAAGCGAAAGGTACTTTTGACTCGAATCAGATCAGACCGTAAGCTGAAAAGGGCGAAACAAATGTACTGCCACCTAGCGCCCGAAGAAAATCTTCTGCGGAACAGCCAAATCCACAGATCACCCAAAACCTACAGAACTCCGGCGCCCTAAATTGAGCTCAACCCGAGCGCAAATGGAGCTTTCTCGGTGAAATCGTGGGGTGGGGGCGAGAAATCGTACCAGGGCTCCTCGCGGATTCGCCTGTCAAGCGTCGGATCGAGCAGGAAGACGGCGCCGACGAAGACGACGTGCATCAGGAGCACCATAGACCTCAAGCTCATCGCCGACGACCTCCTCGCTGCGCGACGAAACCCCCCACAAACACTTAGACTTAAAAAAAACACACAAACACATACACACATGGAGCACGGGATCAAAATCGAGCCGAATGAGGGGGGCGCACTTCGGTCGGAGAAGCGGATGCCAGGCTCCGCGGCGGACGTGGACGCCATTGCCGACGCGATCGCGAGGGCGCGGCGGCGGCGACGGCGACGGAGACGGAGACGACGCTTCTGGTGGAGAAGGATCGTGCGGGTGTGTCTGACAGCTAGTACTAATCCGGATGGTGATGTACGGGCCAGCCGGCCCATGAGGCCGGAAAATTTGGCCCAGCCCAACAATTGACAGCCACCCCTTTTTTTGCAAGGTCTCGATCATTTACATGGACCCACTTCTCATTCCATTTGTGGGAATTTGATGATTTATAAACCGTCCCCAACGAGCGAAAGGTTCATGTTTGAACATGATGAATCACTTCGTGCCGACCTGTTTGCCCATAAACTTTCCTGCCTCATATGAGAATGGAAAACTGGAAGATTTTCTGCGTCGGTGGATGAAGAATCACGAACATAAGAATTTTAGGTTTAGCATGTTCCCAGAAAGAAGATACTTTTTTTCCATTCGAGAAACGAGGAGCACGACTGAAGTGGCTATACATACAAATCCATTTACGGATCTATATGCTCGTGCTCAGGCACATTCTCGAAAGAAGTGATTCTTCATGTATTTCTGGCTGTTACCCATTTATGCTCTTGAAGGCATGGAGTTGAATATTGTTTTCAGGTTTCAACTCAACGCTAAGACGTGGAAACGTCACCCATCATGAGTACATCCAAGTGGGAAAGTCGGTCTTAATCAAATTTATCTCTTTGAGGATATTGGCTATATAATTTGAAGAAAGAAAAGCTCATAATCAGCAGAGATATCTACAGGCTTGGTCATCGCTTTGACTTCTTCCGAATGCTTTCGTGCTATTTTACAACTGTTGGGTTTTATATTAGCTCAATGGTAACGTATATAGGGCAGTAGCATGCATTATATTTGTTACTGTACAGTTGGCCGTCATGCATATTTTTTCATGTTCTTGTCTTAATGTTGTGCAGATGGTTGTCATAATAGTGTATACCCCTTTTTTTTCATCTTCCTCGTCGCTCTTGGGTTGTGTTGTTCAGATTTAGAGCGTGCTTCGCTATGGGTAAAAAATATTTTATAAAATTTTATTAAAATATATGGCATATATACGTCATGTGCAAATAATTTAATAAATAGTTGAGCTCCATAAAAACTGTTGGAATTAAGACATACTTAGCCACTAATTTAATTCCAAACATAATCATTTGCATAACAGAATTAACAATAATTAATTCTACTGCAAGATTAGCTAATAGACTTAACAAATCAATCATTGCAGTATATATTCATACCACCTATCAGGCTAGCTAGTGAACGAAACATAATTAAGCAAACCAGCATGCATGTCATTAGGCTATTTAGATGGTAATCTAGCCACAATATTTTAATCTAAAAGGAACAGTACCATACATAAAGGTACGTAACAATTCTGAACTAGACAACAACTGAATTCAGTGAGATGGATTGAAGGATTCAGCACATATGTAATCACTGCACAGATCGATGTAGATCAACCTCTCGATGCAGTGCAGTCACTGGAGTGATTCGACGAAGACGAAGACGAACCTTCACCTCACGTGCAGGTACTGCAAAACTAAGAAGAAGATCGAGTTGTTGACGACGTTGAGCGGCCGCGTATATTTACGCTGCCCAGAAACCTTTACACCGCCCCCGTGCAGGTGCGTACGCGGCGAAGGCTCGAAGACACCGCTCGTCGGGATGCTCGCTGCACGACGAGCACCATGGCCGGTTCAGATCGTACGGCGACGCAGCACGATGACAATGGAGAAAGCAGTGAGAAGCAGAGACTATTGTTCTGTGTATCTACAAGGACGTCTCCTTGACTCATATATATATATATATATAGAGAGAGCTTATCACAAAATGGTAGTATTTCCTCTCATCTGTCATTCCGTTGCGTCTAGGCCGGATCGATTGCACGAGATACGCTGCTGCCGCAACAGCCGCAAGCGCACGTTCTCGCATCAACAAGAAAACCGAGCTTGACTCGCCAAGAGATCAGCACAAGCCGTTGTTTCTGCATGTATCCAAGCAGCCTGTTGCATATTCATGTATATATACAACCATCCAGCACACACGTACTGCGTGTCTAGCATTAGGATTTGAAATTGATGAAATAATTAACCTTTAACAGCGCATTATTTCCATCAAAAACATGTTTAATCATGCTCTTATTAAAAAAACTTAACTTACATTATTATAATTTATATTTTTATGAATATATTTATTATTAAATATATTGTAATTATAACCTAGATTTTTTATATTTGCACATAATTTTAAATGATTAAACTTGTGTTAAAAGGTCAACAACATTATTTATAAAAATACAAAGGAAGTATTGACCTGCCCTTAAAATATTATCACCAAGCTAACTAACCACAACTAATATATCTAACAATAAATAGATATGTGACACATCAGCAAGGTTTAATTAGCTAAATTAATTTATTACTAATAAAATACTCATGTATCGATCAAGATATACATGAGTTAAAAAATATGTGGTCCACGAACTACATTGCCATGGAGAAAATGATTGCCCCACACGCGGTTATTATGGCCGCTACCAACACCACCTAGTCGAATATCCGTCGGGATCTTGGGTTGCCGATCTCCGTTACCATCTCTAACTATTATCTCATTCTTTATACTCCAAACCGATACAAACGTTGGTTCTTGGCTGGATTTTGACTTTTTTCATTAGGCCCGGACGGATGGTGAGCTCATGAACAGGATTACAAGACAAGACAGAAACATTTTGTTAATTTTTATAACAGTGGATTCTTTACAAATTTATGATTTGGATTATAGTACAATCAAAATAATCTACCCTAAAATCACAATAATAATTTTTACTTCGACTTTTTTAAAAAATAAAAGGTAATTACGTTCTTACATTACTGATTATAGATTTATACTAAAACTACACTGGCAGCTAAACGATGAAAATAAAATTAAACATAATTATAGATTTGTATTAGATATAAGGTGCAAAAATAAATAAATAAAAAAAATGATTGGCAGGTAAGGAAAAAAAATTAAAACATCCGTCAGCAAGGATCGATCCCAGCGTCTCCACTGGGCTACCATCGCATAGTTGTTTTGGATAGCGCCGGGCAATGCGGACGGATTAGGATTGTTTGGGGGAGATTAACAGACTGAAAGAAAACAAAGCCGTCGGCAAAACGGCTGCGACGCGAAGGCGAGTGGACGCCAGAGCCGCAACGCGACTCTCAGTTGCGCGTTTTTTAGGAGTAGATAGAGATTAAATAGGAAAGATTGAGTAATAGATAACGTCATTTTTAACACTTGTTTAATCATTCTTCTTATTTAAATAATTTATGTAATAATTATTATTATTGTGATTGGATTTATTACTTGATATATTTTACAAATTATATGTTTGCATTTTGAACATTTTTTTTTGGAATAATGTGGTCAAACATGCATCAAAAGTCAATTTCATCTATTAAAATATAGAGGAAGTATTTAATAGTATAAATTAAAAAATTAAAAAAATACTCTATAAAATGAGATGATGAACTTATATATAGAAATATTTTGCAAAAATACATCGTTTAACAGTTTGGTAATGAGGTGAGTCATTAGCACATAACTAATTATAAGTACTACCATATTGCCATGGGTTTGCAATGTAATTTTATTAAAAATATCACTACCATCTCATTAAAATAGGGTTAATAAAATGATTTGATATATAATGTCTCGATTATTTTTCATTTAAAAAAGAGATGGTGACACCCACCACCACCACCTATTTTTTAGAAGTACAGAAAAAATGCAAGGAGGTAACAGAAGTAGGTATGGCACAACTAATGTCATTGCATCATATTCAACATGTCAACCGTTATCACATATAGTACCCACCATTGGCTCTAACTTTTTCTCAAAGAAAATAAATGATAGTGGTTAGTTCCAAATTGATAAACAGATATTTTTTGCATTACAAAATTTAAATTATTACGGTTTTAATGGACTTTATATTCTACATTGCATATAAATAATTTAAAAAATCATCATTACCTACCAGTTGAGAACGTCTGTATGCACATATTCTTTGTGCTCTTTTCAATGAGTTCTATTTTTTATTTGGTTTAGCAAACGTACTTATTGTTTCCCTTGACACAACCCTTAGAAGTGCAACGTAAAGATGTTCATATGAGAAGACGTGCTCTGGAAGATAAATCTTGACATTTGAGATGAGTTGTCTTGTAATTTATTTGTGGTCATTGTGAAATTAGAAATTGTTTTCTCTTCAACTTGAAAGAGAGGGAAATATCGTCCGATAGAGATAACGGATCCTACGTATAAACATTCTCTTGCCTACATGTGGGTGTCGAGGTGATGGCAACTATGGGATGAATAACAACGACACACGATGGTTGACCTTGGATATGTGAGGGCATGTAATTTGGGGCATGATATCCAAGAGACAACAGAGAGGGATATAATTAGGGATATGAACACGGTGAAGTGGAGTTGGTGTATTATAAGTTAGATGATATACCATAGTTCTTATAATATTATTGTTCAGCTGAAACAATACACAGAGAAACACATTTAATTTGTTGAAATATTGTTCCTGCAAATTTTATGTTGGTTTTTCTGGTAAAGGAAAGGTCTGATTGGCTGGTTGGTTGCTAATTAATCACGTTGGTCGAGCTACTGCAGGCAGTTATTGATCGTTGAATGGATGTCCTCCTAGATTAAGCAAATTGTGAGAGGTAGATAAAAAGTGTGCATGATTTGGGGAGACGGTAAAAGAAAAGGAAAGAAATGTAGATGGTACATAGACCATCCGATTTGATGTAGATGATTTGTTTCGTTAGATTTATCTAATGAGGAAAGTAAGTTTGTATATTATAGGGTAGATTAAGTAATACTTTCTCAGTATTTTGATAGATAGCATTGTTTGACTTTTGTTTGACGTTTGAAAATTCTTTATTCAATTTTTTTGCAGATATAAAAATTGTGAGTTATAATTAAAATACCTATATTAATAAATAAAATTACAAAAATAAATGATACTCCCACGTTCCATATTATAAGATGTCCTAACATATTCATCTATAGATCATTAAATATATTTTTATATATGTATTTATATTTATTAGCATCCATAATAGGGAGGACCATAACATGCTATAGTATGGAACAAATATACTAATTACCTAAGGTTTTTGAATAAGATGAATGACCAAACATGTGCAAAAAGAAGTCAATTGTGTCAAGTATAAACTTATATATTGGGTTTATTTGATTTTTAAAAGAAAGTTATATATATAGAATGTTTTTACACGAAATACAATGCTTAAGACTCATTCGTTTAGAGGAAAAACAAAGGATTTAGATTCGTAAGCAATAATTAAGTAATGAAGTATACGAAGATCAAAAAAAAATTTCCTTTCCTACAAGTTGTATAGAGAAAACAAATAAAATTTTACATTCATTCCAACCTTAAAAAAACTTATGAATCTGGTGTGTGTATGTATTCTTGTTCTTCCGATTTTCCTATTCTTATTGGTTAAAATTCCCCTGAACCGAGCCCTTAACAATTTTGGAAGTACGCGTACGGTAGAGCCTAGCTGATCCAAACACAGCCATAAGTTGGCTTACATTACATGGCTGGATAACGTGTTACGCCCGCTTCACCGCGAGCACGGAAATCGCATGTCATGTTCTTACCAGCGACTCGAACAGAATAGCATTCATGGCATTCACAAGAACGACAGATTCGGGGCATCTTAACTATCGTTTGACTTCTCCAAAAAAAAAAAAAAAAACTATCGTTTGTAAGAAAGCAAACAATGGTAGACTTGTAAACCTGCCAGTAAAAAGAACCAAGGCAGATATGTGGGTTTTGTACAGTTGTTTTATTACACAAAGTTTATGTACAAACCACCTGTAACCCATTTAAACTGAACCATGACATAGTTACAAACTAAAACAAGCCGGTAAGAAATAAAAACCTGACTACAGAACACACATATGGTACACTGCCAAGAATACATGAGGAGGGCTCTTTCAGGATGAACAATTGCGCCATGGCAAGCGTGCTTTACACACAAAGATGAGAAGCACATTCCAGTCCAACGTGAGACTTAAGCAGTTGGGCTCTGTTGTGCACGCATCACCAGTTCTTCAGTAGTGTTGCCTAATATCTCATTTGCACGCTTCAATGAAACGCAAACGATCCTTCCAATCGAGTCCTGAGCAGCAAAAAAATTCCTTATAAGCACACAATAAGATCATGTTGATATTCATTCAGGGATATCAGGGAATCCGTCTGGAACTACAATTTCAAATTTACAATCCAACTTCCAGGAGCAACTTGGCAGCAAAAACAAGCGAAGCTAAAAATTCGACAGCACTCAATCTAAATGTATATTCCTCCAAAGCAATAGGTTAAATACAAGACTCCATAGTCCAAACAAAGCTTGTGGAAATTAAGTTTGAAAATTTTCACAATCAGCAAAAACCTAACAATCTGCTATGTTATGATTGCCCAACAGGTTCACATATTCCTTCCATTACATGATTGCCACCATGCCTGAGGACAACTTTTTATTTGATCAATCTTTTAAAAGAAAATTTGCATGCTGCTCACAGACTTGCAAGAAAGATTAACAACAGATCATTCTTGTATTGCTACAAGTGCTTTTTTTATATTCTGCAACAGGAACTAGTTCCCAAGTTTTAACATCGGAGATCATTCAGATTAAGAAATGTTAAGTCATAGAATTCCACATATTTTCAATTCAAAAGCAAGGGAATTGGGCATTGCAGCCAACGGATATTGACCCAGTGGCATCATTTCCTGGATATGCCCATGGTTCCAGCTCCAGTTCACTAGCTGGAACTAACACAGCTCTCAAAAACTGACGACTTTGATATACATTGGCACTCAGTAAAGATAGTTTAATAGTTTAGACTAGAGTCGGTCGATCAAGTGATTTACCCGATGAACAATACCAAGCCTCTCCAATTTCTTTACAGCATCACGAACATCAAAATTGCACTCTGCACCAAACTCTTCCTTAATTAGCTCTTCACAACGCAAATCAAGATCCTGTAAGGCATGATAAAACATTGTTAGGTATGCTAATGGTCCTCGAAAGAGATAAAACAGTATATGCTTGTACTTAGCTGTGATAAACCGATGACCCAAATTTTATTCCTTACAAAAGTAGAAATTTATATATTGTTAATTCCCAGGCATAAGTCAATGCTAAAGTTACCAGGCTCGTAACAACTCATAACACTGAATATACAGGAAAGTTTTGTTCCTGACCAGTGTCAAGGACTAAAGGTGACAATATATTGAAGAAATCACTTTGTCAGCTGTACTATAGGGTAACAACAGCTGGGCACAATGTGCTAGTTAACCAATGAAATAAGAAACAAAGAAATATAATTAATCAGGGAAATGATGCAACAGGAGTTCTACCAAACAGAGAGAAGGGTCTTATGGCATAAATGGCTCAGTGTGTACAACTAGATACAACCAGGAGTGAACAAGAGATATGGCATAATACTGGTTACCCATGCTTACTTGTTCAGTTGCCTTCCCCTGTTCCATTAAGATGTAGTAAGAAATTATGACTTCTTTAACCTTATGAAAGAATATGGGAGTATCAGCGCTCAGGATAACTTAGATACATATAGAACTAATGGTGCAAAAGATGTTTTCATTTGTTTCGTACTTCTTGCTGTATCACATCATCACACAGGTGAAGTAGTGTTCCTTTCCCACTATCAAGTTGTTTGTCATACATTGATTTTGTGATCAAATTCTGATATATTGTCATATTTTGCTGAAACCTGTACCACAAGAGACAAATCTGTCACACAGCAATGATAAGTTGTACTACATTTACCCTAGGAAAATTTCCTTTCCCATGTAGAACAATGTTGATCAAATGGCTCACAATATGGAAAACCCAAGCACTTACGTGAAGTAGATCTTAGCACAATATCCTATCACACCAGACAAGATTGCTATGACAACCCATACATCAGCCTTCGGCATTTCAAGAGAACCAAATAAAGTGACCTGCAAGAGTAAGGGATAGATATAATGAAATACTACTAAAGCTGCATGCAGGAATAACCCAAAGATCAGAAACATACCAGACCAATAACAGCAGAAATAAGAAACTTGACCCAATCCATTGGTGTTAAAGTAGGGTTCTTCTTCTCTGGCTACAAAATAACTTTCACTTTCAGGTACTTGCTAACAGCCACAGATGTAACTAAAAGATACTGAAAATGCTTCACATTTATCTCACTTCTAGTGATTTATCTTACAAGAACAATTTCCATGTCAGCCATCGGGATATTCTTGAAATGCTTTACAAATATTCCTCGATCAGGCTTAGTCTTATTACCAGCCCTCCTGCACATATACAATCATCAGAAGGAACCAATTTCAATACATCAACACTTCAAAAACCACTCTTTGTGAATGTGGAGATTGGATGAACAAAATATCAAAGGCTCAAAGCTACCTGTACACCACAATCATCCTATCAAATGTAGGTTCTTGAATTGTCATCTTGCTCATCAGATTTCTCATGCTGTGTTAGCAGAAAACATAATGCATCTTAGAGTAGGTTCAATTATAGTCCAAAATTCATTCAGTAAACAAATTAGCAACCTTAGTTCAATTTTTTCTAGCCGAATACGCTCGACAAATAGTTCTGGTTCTTCTGTGTCTTCATTAATATCATCAGTCTTCTTTGTGTCTTTCTTGGACTTCACCTGTGGTTTTTTTGAGAACAATCTATCAATCCTGCAACAAAGTGTTTTATGAATACCATGCACCACAATAATCTTGTTTTCCTGTTGACTTTTTCAAGAGCTAAAAGTTTCTATTCAAAATCAGATACCTCGTAACTCTGAGCAATGTGCTCCAAGCTCGGGATATGATCACATCCAGTTTCTCCATGATAAAGTAATCAGTTGTACGGTCGATTCCAATGCCCCGACGAAAGATAATATACTACAAAAATGTGCCCAGTGTAAAATACATTTACAGTCCTTGTCGCGTTGTCAGACAGGCAAGTGTAATAAAGGATATTAAATCATGAGAGCAACCAAACAAGCTGGAGTGCTTCTACATACTACTCATAATATCCTCAGATTGGAAATATAAACCATGACATTAAGGGAAATAATGACAAGGAAAAACTGAAATGAAGATTACCTTATTAGCAAATGAAGGCAGATTATCATGTGGATGGTCTTTAAAGTATGTTGTCAACAGCTTACTGTCTAGCTACAATTCAATGAAATCAATTCAGTCACCAACATGAAATTTCATGGTGCTTGAAATGTTAATGGTTCCAGACCTTAGACTCATCAACTTTTATGGGAAGGTTCAGAAGATATTTTCCAGATTGTGCAACATCATACTCTTCATCAGATAACAACTTGAAGTTGCTCTTTTCCATAATCTGGTTAAAACAAAGGCCAACAGTTACAACTTACACATGATAAAATAATAATAATATGTTTGCTACAGCAATGTCTATTGGGTGTCTCAACTCTCAAATCATCAAACAAGCATCAAGATCTTTCGTATGTTCAAATTGTGAAAGGTAATTTCCTAAGTAAAACAAAACCTATTCTGATGAAATGCATAAAGTCGAACCAGTTCAACTAACCCAGTATGCCCCTAAATCAACACAGGAAGTATACCAAATCTATTTTGTCCAACTCAATGGTGAAACTTGATGGAAAATTTGAAATTAGAATGCCATTCGGGTACATATTCATAATTTCACATCTTCCGAAGTTCCCATGCTAAATAAAAAGATGATTCAATGAAAAAAAAGACAAGTATGGCCACAAGCATCAAACCAGAAGCAATGTTTGCAAGCACCTTTTGAAGATAACACATTTGACTTCAACACTTCCTTTTCCAAGGGGTTCTTTAACATGTTCACAATGAGAAATCGGTGATTGGATATGCATCAAATAGGATCATCCCATAAACCCTTTTTATAATATATATGTGTTGGGGGATAAACTCCATCCTAGGGTGTTGGCTTAACTAGTGTAATAAAGGACTAAATTGCCCCCATGGCAAGACTACCCTCATGTAAAATGCCAAGGGAAATGATGTAATTCCCGTTGCATATGAATAAAAAGAGCCCCCAAGGGGCAAAGGGGTGGTCTCCAACCATTCCACCCATTTCTTGGCTCACTGCCACCTTCTTTACAGTTACTATCTCCCATCGTTTCACTTTTGCAACTGCTTATAAGCTAAAATTTAAATTTTAAAACTTAACTTTGGAGTTGATTTTGTGGTATTTCATACAGCATTTACTTTTGAATCATTATGGACACATCTAAAAAAGTTATACCAACAAATTATATCTTGTTTGCAAAGCGAAACGATGGGAGCCTTCTTACCAGGAAATAGCAAGGAGAGGTACTTGATAGTACACGTGGAATTTGTTCCAACAATATGTACATTTAGTGGACTAACCTGGAAAAGATATGTCATGAAATTGAACTCCAGAGTTTCAATCTCTTCAGGTGTCAGGTTTTGCTGCTCCAGCCTCTTCTCACCAGAAACAGGATCAAACAGGGAATACAATTGCTGCATCAAGGAAATAGGATCAAACAAAGCATACAGTTGCTGGATTCATTAGAAACAAGATCAAACATCAAGTATAATTACTGTATAAGAGAGCTGATAGTGAGGCTAGAAGTTTGAACTATCAAGTAGAAGATCCTAAATGACAGAAAAATAATTTAAAATAAACAAGAAGCCTACCATTAAATCCTCGAATTGTAGGAGATACCAAGCTCGGATGGTGTACTCAATCTTCTTGCATAGCTTTAGGAACTCCGCACGATCCATATCTTGCTCTGTGCGTAAATTGCATAGAATTAATGGAATATTGGAAGCGTTTCTAAGTACAAACTTTCCTTTCATATATTCTGTGCCACATAAGCCAAAGAAAGAAAACATTCGCATCATAATCAACACAAACAAGACCATCAAAATTGCACAACCAATGGTTCATCGGTAGAATTCCATCGTGCCTATGGATTGAGTTATCATCAGAATCAACTTCGAAGTATCCTTACACTACTACGCACAAATTCCAGCCATCAATCGCATCATGCCTACGTCCTGCAGACGGTGCACAGTTCTCAAACACGACAGACAGACAGACTGAACTAGCGGGCGCGTGGAGTCGTACTACGGCTTGCGGCGGAGTGAAGCGAGGAGAGGAGGAGGCGCGCGGTTACCGATGAGGTAGGCGAGCTTCATGACGAGCTTGGGCTTGAGCACGGGGATCACCGCCTCCCTCTCCATCCGTATCACCTCCCTCACCACCCCGTCCCTCCTCGCGTCGCCCTTCCCGCCCTCCCCCTCCCCCTCCTCCGGCCCCCTCAACCTCCTCTCCCCCGCTTCCTCCTCCCCCTGCTCCGCCATCCTGACCTCCCGCAGGCGCACCCCGTCTCCTCCGGCGCGGCGGCGAGTCGACGGCGAGGAGGGAGAAGAAGCGCAACAACGAGGGGTGGGTGTGCGGTCGACGTCGTGGGGGGCAGCTGGCGGGGTGGGGTTAGCAAAATTCGCGAGTGTGTCGGCGCGCGTGCTACTGGTAGGGTAGCGAGGATCGGTGACTGACGGGTGGGGTCAAGTACCTCATGGGGCCGGATCGTCAGTGGGAGGTGTGGGGGGCAGGGCTCTGTCGGTTTCGGCGTTTTGCTTCAGTTAGCCAAGCTGAGCTGGCGACGCCTAGAAACGGTTTGTTCTTCTGGGCTTTCGACGTGCCTCGCCACGTGTGCTGCCACCGAATGGAGTGGCGTGGGCCCCACGCCCCTAGGTCAGGGTGAGATATCGCAAAAACCCAGGAGCTCCACAAAAGCGGGGAATTTTACGTGAATTTAATATCTTTTGGTTTCCAAAAAAAAAAAGTTTGTGAAATTTTGTCCAAAATAGATAGCCCTACATTTTGCTGAACTTGGTAAGTCTAGACGTGAGAAATTAAAGTGGAGACTAGAGCAGAAAGGAAAGTGGTGTGCCTGTCCATATACACCACATATTTCCGTTTACGTTTGTTCAACAAAACTTAAATGATTTGTATATTATAGTTTATTTTTTAAATTTTATTTTTTATCAATAAGAGCAACTATATAAAAGTTTAAACAATAAATTATTTTTTAATTATTAATAAGTTATTTCATGTATGCTTGTAAAAAAAGGCAAAAGGACGAGGTTTTATTGGAGGTCAGAATGCACCTTTGAAAAAGGAATTAGCACATGGAACGTCTGAAGCAAACGTAGATTTCCTCATGTTATGAGGCTTAAAGCAAAAAAAAAATATTTGCATTAGTTGCTCATACAATCCAACGACAGAAACGTTGAGGTTAAAATCAAACTGTGTAGCTATGCATTTCGTTTTCTTTTTTCTTAAGAAATAGGAGCATCTTAAAATGAATATTCAGCCAGTTCATTTTGTTTGCATACATTCACATTTCCTATGCACTAAGCTTAAATCCAATCGACGGCTTATACCAACAATGACAACCTTATATACTTCTACGCAGCATCGAAAAAACACGTAATTAACCGATGGACATTGAAACATTATGAATTTGCTGTGGGGTATAAAAAAATATGGTAATCAGTTGGTAGACACTCCAGCCATTATTTTATTAATTTCAGAGTCAAAAATTTTTAAAATAACGAGATTACTCTCGGTGGCCAGCATGTTATGCCGACTCGGTCTTATCGAACCAGACCAAGTCGGTCTCGGCGCCGCACCGCACACGAACCCTAGCCTACAAGGCGACTAAGCAGGCGGCGAAGGGCAATCTGGCTATTTTTAAAATTTTTTACTCTGAAATTAATAAAATAATGGCCGGAGTGTCTATTAGCTAATTAGCACAATTTGTGGTGCCCCATAGTAAATTTGTGATCTTACGGTGCCCACCGGTTAATTACACGTTTTTTATGCCCTGTAGCAAATTTGCTAGTTCGCTGAAAAAATGTACACTAGACCCGTCTGAACACTGAAGATTTTTCCTAGTATTTTCCTGTTCTAAACATATTTAAATATCAAAATGAAATGCAAATTACACGAAAACTTCATATATTTCAGTATGCACAATTTCAGAATTTTTTGAATTTTATTTATTAAATAATTTACAGATTTAATTTTGTATTTCAAAAAATCACAAAACTAACCTCCTGCCGCCCTCAGCTGGGAGGGCGGAAAGGTGACGTGGCGAACAGCCACTCGGTCGCGACGAACGACCGGAAACGGCGGCACGGCAAATTTTGCATTTAGACCCTTTCCGCAACGGCAATGACCTAAATGCAAAATTTATCGTGCCACCCGGTAATTTTTCGATTGAACCACGGTTAAATACGTATATGTATAACGTATTTAATTGTCAAATTACAAATAGTTCCTTGCTCAGTGGTTACTATATCTCTCTTTTGTTTAGGAGACCCCAAGATCGAATCCTCACGAGAGCATATTTTCTTCCCATTTTTGCTCGCCGGGACTTGACCTCTAGTCTCCTAGATAGAAGAGTGAAGCAATGAACACTAAGCTATGATAGTAATTGTGATCAAGCAATTACATATGTTGTACATATACGTCTCTAACCGCGGTTCGATCAAAAAATTCTCATTTCAATATTAAAATTCCTGGGCGGCACCACAAATTTTGCATTTAGAAGGGCGGAAAGGGTCTAAATGCAAAATTCGTCGTGCCGCCGTTTTAGGCTGTTCGTTGCGACCGAGTGACTTTACCTTTCCACCCTCCTAGAGGGCGGCAGGAGGTTAGTTTTGTGATTTTTTTGAAATGCAAAATTGAATTGGTAAATTATTTAATAAATAAAATTCAAAATTCAAAAAATTCCACAATTTCAACACAAATTCTAGTAGAGAGGTGGGGATGACAACGCTGCATAATTTCAACATTAAAAGGGGCAATTGTGTGTTTGATCCTATTTTATAGATTTATTGCCTATTTGGCCTTGTTTTGCCAACTTTTCAAAATGTCACTTATGCTAGGGCTTATTTGACCATACTTTTCAAAGGTTTTTGCTAGTTTGGCCTAACATTCGTGACAGATTGGTGCACTTTGTGTATGATTTTGAAACATTTTTGCTAGTTTGGCTTGACCTTCGTAACATATTGTGCATTTTGTGTATGGTTTGATAGATTTATGTCAAATTTAACTTATTTATTTGGTATGTGACAAATTTTACTTTGATTTGACATTTTTTTTGACATTTTGATAAAACTTTGACATGTTTTAATTTGCTTGTTTGGCCTAACATTCATGATAGATTAGTGCACTTTGTGTATGGTGTAACAGATTTATGTCAAATGTAACTTAATTTATTTGGTTTGTGATGAATTTGACTTTGGTCTAACAAATTTTTTTTCATTCTAACAGAACTTTGACAAATTTAGAAAGTAAGGACAAAATGAGCAAGGGTAGAAATAATATTTTTAAATTTAGCTCCATTGGTTATACTCAACGAAATAGGTCAAGATGGTGGATTCAGTTTTCAGAAGAAATTCAATTAAGTAAAGTTGGAGGCTATAAAATAAGATCAAACGCACGAATTAATTAAAAAAAAGACCCTTAATCCAAACAGTACCTTGTACCCTATTTGGAACCAGGTGAGATATTCGTCTTCTTGCTGAAATAGTATAATAAATTTTGTTTTTCAGCTGTAGTGAATAAAATTCTGGACCGGCGAGAGGAATTTAAAAGAAATTCCTGGTGATTGGCGAGAAAATGTAAAAGACAAAAAAAAAAAAGAAAGAAAAACTGGTTGGTGGCGAAACGGACGTGTAGCAGCAGCACACAACGTAGGGAAGAAAAGTTTAAAAAAAAAGGGGGCATTCCGAGAATTGAACTCGGGACCTCTCGCACCCTAAGCGAGAATCATACCACTAGACCAAATGCCCTCTTTTGAACCGAGATTTATTAAAATATTAGAGTGAAAAACCCAAATTTTAAGTACTGACTAACCGTCTTGCTCAAAAGATTTACGTGATATTAATTATTTTTATATCATTTTATTTATTGTTGAATATACTTTTATGTATATATAGCTTTACAATTTGATAAATTTTTTTGAATTAGATGAAAAATCAAACGTATATAAAAAAAGTTAACGATCTCAAACATTTAGGGATAGACGTATACATGTCTAGCCCCTTTGCTTCTTTCTCATGGACAGAATTCTTGCTTGGCCCGGTTCTTATCTGGTTATCAATTATGGATTATCCCAGACACAATTTCCAAACCTATAAATATATATGTTCCGTGCAAAATTGAATTTGATATAAAGTTATTAATTTTTATTTTAAAGTAAAATTTTAACTATATAATTATTAACTCGTTTTTATACATTTAATTAGCTATCACAAGATCTGATAATCCAAAAAACTGAAAGTTTCATGAGAAAAAAAGTCCACCAAAGGTCCCTAAAGTTACAGGCGAGTCTGTTTTTCGTCCCTTAACCGGCCAGAAATGCGTATCCCTAAACTTGTATAATCCGTTAAAAAAAGTCCCTTCGCAGTATTAACTCATTTGTTGACTAGTTTTGCTGATGTGATGTCCAGTGAATTCCACATGTCAGGTTTTTTATTTTTTTCCTGCTCCTTCTTTCCCTTCCTCTCTCTTTCCTTTCTTCTCTACTTCTCTCCCGTCCTAGCTCACGGCTGGCCGAGACTCAGACTCGTTGTTGATTTAGAAGAAGAGGGAGTTGGAGATGAGGATGAAACCCATCAGCCCAGGGTTGGCACTAGGAGTGGATAACGAGCCGGCTCGGCTCGGCTCGGTCTGACTCGTTAAGATAACGAGCTGGCTCGTTATCGTAACGAGCTTAAAACCCAGCTCGGCTCGGCTCGGCTCGTTACAAAGCTCGAGCTGGCTCGTTAGGCTCACGAGCCATGCATGAAAAGTTAATTTAAATAATTTTTTAATAGATTATACAAGCAAATTTTTAGTTCAAACATGCAAATCATATGAAATTGTATCTAAATATTAAAGTTTGAACTAACAAATCATATGGTGAACCTATAAGGTATTGAACACATGCTTTTCGGGGTGGAATTAATGAATATCGACAAATCGCATATCTTTTGTCTAGCTCGTTAGGCTCGCGAGCAGCTCACGATCCAGCTCGAGCTGGCTCGTTATCTCTAATGAGCTAAAATGCTAGCTTGGCTCGTTAGCTAAAATGCTAGCATCCACCGGCTCCACCACGAACCGCGGCTGCGCCGCGACGCGACGCCTTCACCTCCTGAGCCTGACCCCAGCTGCTTCGGGGCGTGGCGCGGGACGGCGAGACAGAGGAGGAGGGGCTCGTCACTTCGCGTGGCGGTGTTTGTGGTGTCTCCGGCGCCCCGGTCCGAGGGCGCCCGCCACCCACTGACCGTGCCCCAGCCCACACGCCGCTGGCGCCGGCCGTGAGCTAGAAGGACGGGAGAGAAGTAGAGAAGAAAGGAAGAAGACAGATAGAGGAGAGCAAGGGAGAGAAGGAGAGAGAAAAAAATAAAAAAAACTGATATGTGGGACTTAGCTAAACTAGTAAAAAAAATAAGTTAATGTTGCCAAAGGACTTTTTTGAACGAAATATATGAGTTTAGGGGTACACATTTCTAATATTTCGATGAAGCGACAGACTCTCGTAACTTTAGGGATCTTTTGTGGACTTTTTTCAGAAAAATGGTCTAAAATCTTGGCTAGGCCTGAAACTGTCTCCGCTAGGCCAAGCCAAGGCCGGCCCACGGCCTAAACTGCGATTTTGTTGCCTTATAGTGCAAGAGGAAAAAAAACCGTTTGGTGACTTCTGCACAGGGATCAATTTCTCGTTTTTGGGTCAAAATCTCGGGCAGAATCTTGTCGAGATGGATTCAAATTCGAAGGAAATTTTAATTATTTCTGGAGAAACCTCACCAAGATGAAACTCAAGTTCTTAATAGATTTTAATTAGCGGCCTCATTGTTTTGCTTAAAAAAGCATAAGCGAACTGCTTATTAGCGATTAAAAAAATAGTATGCGAATGAAACGTTGTTCTTTGATCTCAAAGCAAATGCTGAAAAATAAACTACAATGAAAAAACCTAAAAACTAAGTTTCAATTTAGGTTTTAAAATTTAAATTTTGCACTTATAAGCATAATCGGAAATATGCGGTGTTAGATTCGAAGCTGCGTGAACATAATTCAACCAAACATTCCTCACGCCAAGAAAAGGAAAATCAACGACCAAATATGAAAAACAAGATCTCGCCAAGAAACAACGAATCAGAAAAAGGATGAGAACTGATCCAAGGTACAAGTGTACAAGAAAGAGGATACAATATTGTGGCATGGAAATCTCAGCCAGATGTAGCTCAATCAACAAAGAGCACACAATCTCACTACAATCCACACACCAAATCTATTGACAGTTTGACACGATCACTTTGCCGGATATGTATATATTGGTCCTACTATGCTTGTGTTGTGTGCAACAACAAGGAATACAACCAAATGCTACATTTTTCTAGACCTAGTTAGGCCCTGTTTACTTCACAAAATTTTTTCCTAAAAACATCACATCGAATCTTTGGTCACCTAAACGAAACATTAAATATATATGAATATTAAAATTAATTACACAGTTATGGAAAAATTACGAGACGAATCTTTTAAGCCTAATTAGTACATGATTAGTCATAAGTGCTACAGTAACCAACATGTGCTAATGACAGATTAATTAGACTCAAAGGGTTCGTGTCGTGGTTTCTAGTCAAATATAAAATTTATTTTATAATTAAACTACGTTTAATACTTCAAATGTATGATCATATGCATCGACGTGATATTTCCTAAAAAATTTTTGGAACTTAACGCACCCTTAGCTTTGGAGATGCGCTCAAATCTTTTTTAACTCCAATCACCAGCTGACACACGTCGGCCCTCTTTCTCTACTTGAATAAACTAAGTTTATTCAGTCAAACTGGAGTTTATAGCCAACTATAGAGTTCGATTATATTAGCGTGAAAAAATTAAATTTTATCCCTATCAAGAGGTGGGTGGTAACAGAATTTTTGCGAGAGATGTTGTCGCAGAAAGGATTAAATGGATTTAATAAAGAATGACGATTAGTTAGATGCCCTATTAACATAAGTGTGTTTAGCTTAGGCTCTGACCGGAGTAAATAACAACAGTACCTTCTTCGCACATCTTTGTTTCTACTCATATTTATAAACCAAAATTTAAATTTTTAACCTTAAATTTGAAATTGATTTTAGGGATTTTGTTCACAGAATTTAATTTCCAGTCTTGACTTTTCTATTGCTATGAATACGTTTTTTTTCGTTTCTAAATGTGTCATTTGCATTTACATGAAAAAAGAAGAAAACAATCAGCCCTGTGATGACTGAGAATTTGTCTCCTTTGTCATGTGTCTTATCAAAACCAGTTTAAGCATCTTTCCTTCACGTAGATAAATGAGGCCAACGGAACAACAATACACGTATAGTAAATATATATGTTGACGGATGACAATTCTGTGGGCTAGCTCACTAGCGATTTTGTTCATTATTAACGGCGTGATCTTCTTGATGGCACAGAAACATAACGGTTCGGGGCTGTTCACTTTTATTGCGGCAGATAAATCTTAATTAACATTAATTTATTGGTACAGTCAAGATTTGATATTGCAAAATTTTTTGATGAGGTCGGCAATTGCGATATTTATTGACGAGAGATTTCGTAGCAGCACATATCCTATGGCCCAGTTTGTCAACGAGACTATCGATGGAGTCGTTGACGTATACAGGATGACTTGTTTGCATGGCGCCGACAGAAACCCGGATTTTTTTTCCCCAGTTATGCCTATGTTTTTTTAAGCTAAAATTTAAATTTATAACTTAAATTTAAAGGTGGTTTTGATTTTTGTCAGTTTATTTTTTAACTTTTCCTTTTAGACCACTAATAAAACAAATATAAATATTCCATTTATAAATCGTTACAATATATATTTACTTTTTTTCACGTAGAAACCAAACGATAAGGCCGCATGGTTCTCGAGCTAAACGGGTACCAGCAACGTCGTTGACAAGAGAGATCTAGCACTGGAGTTCTATGTCATGTCAACATTGAGCTTTAGTTAGACTGTGCACCATTTTCTAATTTCTACTCTCGTTATGTGCGTAAGTTTTCCAAATTTGTAAATAGTTTATTTTTAAAAACTCTACAAGATTGTTTAAAAATCAAATTAATCTGTTTTTGAAGTTTTTTAGACTGTACACTCTCCCCCCCTTATACTCTCTCATTTTTTGGACGCACTTTACGAATTGCTAAATAATTAATAATTTTTTTCTAAAGTCAATAGGAAAGTTTGTCTAAAAATTAAATTAATCTATTTTTATGTTTTTATAGATAATACTTTCTGTGTTAAAATATGTAAGGATATTAGGATTTAAATCTTGTATCATAATATAATATTTATTTATGTAGTTATTCACAGTAATACTTGTCGCACCAATCACTTTTCGTTTAAAATTCTTCTCAATAAATCTCACATATTTCTCAACTCTATTCATTCCTCATTTATTAATAGACTTATAGTATTTTGTTCTCAACCCTACTGCCTTAAAAAAATACTTTTATTTTAAAACTAACAAAGTACATAATTAACCATATGCAGCATATAAGACACCCTAATTTTCGTGTCTGGGAGAAAGGCTCCCAATTCCCTCTCACAAATGCACCCTTAGGTTGTGCTAGGAAGAGCAAGTTCCTAACTTGTACTCCATTTATTTTCTGGGTGCACGTTTTTCGAACTTGTATACGATATATTTTCAAGAAAAAAATCTACATAAAAGCTACTTGAAAAAATATATTAATCTATTTTTCAAACTTCTTAGCTAATACTTAATTAATTATATATATTAATAAATCACTGTTACATGCATGGGTTCCTAGCAACACAACCTTAGTCATGTTAGCATCATATGCCATAACCTCAAAGAAATGCAAAATGATCTGTCACGAGCGCTTGATGTTGACCCAAATATTAGGCTCCCTCGTGCTTATGCCTCCGCATGGACACATTCTCACAGGTATATACGTCCTTTGTGTGCATGCTATATGGGTGCATCATATGTGTGCAGCAACATTAGTCTCAGATGCGGTCAATTTCTCCTTCTCTCGGATACGGTGCGTCAGATCCAGCTGTTGTCAGGGTCTCAGGACCGCCTCTGCTGGAGGTGGACTAGCAACCATCGCTATTCGACGCGCTCGGTCTACCAGGCTTTCTTCTTCGGTCAGCAGCTCCTCCCTTGCGCTGATCTTCTTTGGGCTGCTAAAGGCCCAACAAAATACAAATTCTTCCTTTGGTTCGCCTTTCAGCGCCGTTGTTGGACAGCGGACTTGCTCCTTAGGCGCGGCATTGATTCCTACTCCGCCTGCCCCTTCTGCGCCTAGGATTCTGAGACAGCGAACCACATCCTTCTAGACTGTGTGTTTGCTAAACAACTCTGGTTTCATGTCCTGACAGTCGTAGGATGGGCTTCCATATCTCCCCCTAGGGGCGTCTATCTTCAGGACTGGTGCCTTCATCGAGAGCCCTCCTTCCGGAGCATCTGAAGGCCAGCTTTGACTCCCTTGTCCTCCTCGTCTCTTGGTAGCTCTGGTTGGAACGCAATCGTCGGGTTTTCGATCATGAGCTTTCTTCCCTCTAGGATGTGCTCAAAGCCATGCGTTCGGAGGGCCTGATGTCCTCCGCTAGGGTAGCACCCCTTGGCGCCATGCTGGGAGATTAGCGTAGCGTGCTAGCGTGTGTGTTTCCCCTATCTTTTTTGGTTTTTTTGTTGGGAGATTAGCTCTTAACGGCTGGACTCTCCCCCCTCGGATTGTTTCTCTTGGGGGTCTCTGTTGGAGGCCGGTCTAGCCGTATGTGTTGTGCGTCAACTCTCTTTTCTTTCTAATATATTGACATGCAATTCTTTTGCGCGTTCGAGAAAAAGCAACATTAGTCTCTCTCCTTTCATGCAGGCAAGCATGTAAGTTATTAGCAACCTTTAAACAATATTTGTTTTTTAAGTACTTATTTAATCTATGATCCGATTTAACGTTGCGTTCGTAGCAATTAACTCGTTATAGATCACACATGATTATATTATACAAAATAAAAGTATATGAATTTTTGTGTCAGATTGAGATGTTCCATCGGGTACTTGAGAGGGGCAGAGCCAGGTTTGGAATGATACTCCTTTTTGTGATTTTTTTTTCAATGTTTCAGTTAATAGTTTTCTCTATATTCCATTATGTTAAGTCAAAATGTTACGACGGCTTATTTCGATGGCATTTCTTATTTTTGTCTATTGATGAATCAGATTTGTTATTTTAATAGACGAAAACTTGATGTCTTACAATATACAATGAAAATGTTTCGGAGTGCGTTTCAGTTGTGTTTTACCAATTTGATAGCTGGAACATTTTTAAAGCAAACAACAAAACATTATATATATGATGAAACATCGGTTGATTTGTAAGTGTTTTTCGAAGAAGTTTTGACAAAAAATCTGTTTTACTACGAAATCATGGGCAACGTGTTGGGAACAAAAACACTACCAAGCCTTAGCAATTCAATTCACCTAACACTCATCTTTTTTTTTTCAAACAAGCGAGTGTATCGGTGAAATTTCTGAACAAATATATTGAAATTACTTCCACCGTCTAAAAATATTGAAATATATTCTCTCCGTTCCACATTATAACACTTTCTGGTTTTGATTAGATTTATACATGTGCTAATGAATCTAAACACATATAGAAAATATATACATTGATAAATAGATAAAAATAGGCAAACCCAGAAAGTTTTATAATATGAAACGAAAGAAGTAATATTCAATTTGACACAATCTAATACAACGGGTCTAGCTGATTCGTTGCACTAAATTCTATGAAATTCAATACTAGGTTTTAATATTTTACGATGAGATAGTACTAGTATTTGGATTAAATTAATTTCCTTATCCAATTAAACTTGGACACTGTAGTGTAAGCAGAGAATGCAACCTCTCGGATTGTTGATTAGCTAGCGTGTTTCGGACGGTGCGTGGATCCAATCAGAGGGGGCATTATATGTGTGACCAAAAATTTTATCTCCAGTTCAAAACCTTCGACTCAAAGTCAGAAACTTTTAACTAAGACATAAGAATATAAGGTGATTGCGAGTTAATTTTCAGCGCACGCGCATCAAATAGCTTGACCCGTGCAACCGGCTATATGGCCTCTTTTGGGAGAGTTTACCATTCTTACAGACAGCGGGTGAGAAGCCAACTTCTGAAGATTCAGAGAAACTGAGTTTTTTTAACTTCTGATTCGTACTTTACTTTTTGTATTTTATGATTTTAGATTTTTAGAAGTTGACTGATGTTTAGTAGAGCTTTCTACTTGTGAAAATTCTATGGGACACCCAGTCCACATGCTCAACTGGCGGAACCTCCAAACATGTTCATAGATTGCCGGTGGGGAACCCAGAATAGAAATTACCGGGGACTAATACATATTAATTATCTAATTTTATACTTATTCACTAATTAATATGATACAATTTAATTAATATGATACAATTTAGTAGGAATCGGATAATTTCCCTGGGGTCCTCGGACCCCGGAAGAATGACTAATAGGTTTGCCCCTGTATATTGCTTGCCATCACTTAGTGCGAGAACAATAAGTGAGATAAGCGAACTCTAAAAATTATCACCCAGTCCACATGCTCAACTGGCGGAACCTCCAAACATGTTCATAGATTGCTTACCGTCACTTAGTGCGATAACAATAAGTGAGATAAGCGGACTCTAAAAATTATCATATCATATTTATGTTACGTGGAGGAGAGAGCAAATAAGAGAGCAAAAAGCGGCCTATAGATTTACAACCAGCTCTAGCACAGACAATGTATATAAGAGGTGGAATATAAAAGATACGATATATATTTATGTGTAACTAAATCTTAAACTTTACCTCTTTTATTAACCTTGCTCTTATGCTACAGCGCTCCTGCCACGTTGGACGCACCGTCCATGCGTAACGTCCTACATGGCACGGCCGACCGGGTCTCACGTAGGCCATGTTCGTTCATACTGCTTAATAAGCAATACTCTCTCGTTTATAAAATGTATCAAACCGTTTTGTAAATTTTTTATAACTACTTTCTTCATCCCACAAAGAATGCATTTTTTAATGTTTATGTTCAAGGTTTGCCTATCCATCTTATTAAAAAGTTATATATTAATATTTTTATTGTTATTAATAAAACATGAATATTTTTTAAAAAAATATTTTTTTAAATAAGATAAAATGGACTAGCATTCGACACGAAAAATCCATAAATATAGTTATATTAAAATAAATATAATAAAAATAATTATTAATATATTGCTATATCTATCCCATAATAACTTTATTTTTTTCCAACGTTTAACTATTCGTCTTATTTAAAATTCTGTCAAAAAAACTTTAAAAAATTAGTCATACATAAAGTATTATTTATATTTTATTATTTAATAACAATAAAATAAAAATATTAATTATAAAAAAATTTTAAATAAGACAGAGAGTTAAAATAATTATATCTATGAACCGAAAAAATAATCTTATTTATGAACGAACACTACCAGCTGAGTGCAACGTGGCCGCCGGCCGACGAGGCCTAGGCAAAGGGCCGGTCAGGAGGTGGGCCCGTCGTGGCAGGCGCGGCGCAGCGTGGGCCCAGGAAGGCAGCAGCTGCAGCGGGCGGGGCCCACCTGCGTCCCCCAGCTAGCGGGCTAGCAGCCTAGCAGCCCACTTTGGTGCTCTCTTCCCGCCATTTTTTTTTTCTTTTTCCTACTTAACGCCAATTTTTTTTTCTTTTTCTTTTCCAGTCTGTCCTGTAGACTCTTCATCGGCAGATAGGGTGACAGTCACCTAGCTGTCTAGCAACAGGAGTGCACTTAGAGCGGGTACAACAGCACGATATAAACCAGTTATAACTATATTTTAAAAAGTGATAAGAGGGAAGAGAGAAGAGATGTGGCTACTAATTTATAGCCAATTACATACGGACTCCAAGATAAAATATGTGTATAACATGCAGGACCATGTATCGATGTTTTGTAGGTAACTAGTGTATAAATTGACTATTAAATTACCTATAGATAAATCGGAGCTAATAGTTGGCTATACTATTGAACTTGCTCCCCCCTCTTGCACGTGGTGCTACTTTGGCCATGTTTAGTTCCAAAAACTTTTTTCCAAAAACATTGAATTTTTAGACATCTAAATAAAGCATTAAATATACATGAATACTAAAACTAATTACACAGTTATGAATGATATCGTGAGACGAATCTTTTGAGTCTAATTAGAACGTGATTAGCCATAAGTGCTACAGTAACCAACATGTGCTAATGATGGATTAGTTAGACTTAAAAGGTTCGTCTCGCGGTTTCTAGGCGGAATCTAGAATTTATTTTATAATTAGACTACGTTTAATGCTCTAAATGTGTGTCTAAATATTTGATGTGATGTTTTTGCAAAAAAATTTTGCAAACTAAACAAGGCCTTTTTCAGTACTCTTCCAAAATATAAAAAAAAATTAAGATGGTTTAGTATAAATTATGAAGACATCAAAATGCTTTTTTATTTTAGTTATTAGTTTTTAAATTTTGAATTGATTATATTAACTTTCTAAGCATCTAATTGACTCCGAATTTATTGGAATGGTTAAAATCATTAGAACTAGTGCGGAAAAGCTTATATTATGGTACGAAACTTTAACCCTAGAATCTTGTATTGAGACCGAGTGATTAACTCACAACTTGTGTAAAATGCGGTATCAGAGCAGGTACAATTGTTTTTATTAACGGAGTGTCATTGTTGCCATATAATTGATAATACGGAAGAGATCGAGGAGAGAAAGGAGAAAAGTTTTTGCTATGCATAATAATCGTTCGATTTTTTATTTTTTAAACTTTTTTATAAATAATTTTATTACTAAATCTCTGGAGAAAATATTTTCACCTATGAACCTTTTGGCCACACCATCAACATTAGCGAGTATTGTCTTGCCATGCTACCAACAATGGCCTGGCAAACTGCCACGCTATTGCCATACCGATCAAGCGACGTGGCAGCGTTGTCTTGTCACGCCACCTATACTGGTATGGCCAAAAGGTTCGGTTTTGAAAAAAATTGTCTGGTGGTTTAGTAATAAAATTACTTGCTAAAAAGGTTTATTTAATAAAAAATTTCTAATCGTTCATAGTCGACTCTTAGCATTTACTACCTCTGTCCCATAAAAACTTCATTTTTCAAAGTGTTTGACCATCCATCTTATTTAAAAAAATTATAAAAAAACTCAAAAAAAATAGTCACGCGCAAAATATCATTTATATTTTATCATCTAATAATAATAAAAATATTAATAAAAATTAAATAAGACGAAGAGTCAAAAATTGTATCAAAAACTAAAAAAAGTAGGGTTGTTAACGGAGTAGATTCAGACGGATAGTTGTCATACCATATCTTAAACCGTAATTTTTAAGCGGATGTGGAGCGGGTGCAGATATTTTCGGATGCGGATTATTGCGGATGTCGGAAATGGTGCGGAATCGGTGTGGAGTCGGCTCGAAACGGATTATTATGACCGGATATGATATGTACATGTAGTTAATACATTGTCATTCAATATTGAATTAAAAATACTTGGCCTATTGATGGGATTTTGATTGAATGATTTGTGGGCCAAAAACTCGGATTATACGCTAAAATGTCTATCGGATAATCCGATAATAAAATCGGATAGTCCGCATCCACCGGATATTAACAATACCATATCTGTATCTGAATCCGCAACTCACTATCCGAATCCGACTCCATATCCGGAATCTGACTCTGTATCCGCTAGATAGTTGTAAACCCTACCACATCCTCAATTCAAGTGGATTTGGATAGGATTATCCGATCCGTTAACATCCCTAGAAAAAATACCTTATTTTGGGACGGAGGGAGTATTCAACCAAAATTTATTGCATAGGTGGCTAAAAAAATACGATGAAAGAAAACCTTACAATCTACTTTAAAGTTCAGTTTTAAAATTTAAATTTTGGGTTATAAGCATAAGCATAGCGATGGAGATTTTCATTTTTCACACATCACGCACATGTCAATGAAAAATAAAAAGACTATAATATCCTATACTTAATCAAATGCCGATGCAATTGTATATTACTTTATCTAGTTTTAATATATTTGTTCACTAATTTCACAAACAATGATGTAATGATTGCTCAAAATAAACTTATTTGGGATAAATAAGATCAAACAGACGTAGTATAGTATTATTAGCTCAGAAATTGATTATATCACTTAGAGGAAGGACTATTTATAGTGTTGATTTTTTTGTTAGACACAAGACAAGAATAGTAAGTATGTGTTATTATACCCAAACCAAACAAAAGATCAATAAGAGCGTCTCTAGCCGATTTCCCAAAATTCATTCCCTATATCACCATAGAGAGTCACCCGAAGCAAATTTTCTCACGATAGTTCTCATATTCTTGACAAAATCATTGTATCTTATCTTCTATACAACATCTTTCTCCTCTCATAAACATGTGCTCTTTCTCAATTATTCTTGGAGTCGCCTCTACATGTCTATGCCTGGCCTACCAGGAGGGCAGAGTGACTAGTAGCTAAACATCAAGGAGGATAGAGTGATGGAGATAGGAGACAAGGAGACGACAAGAGCGAGTTAGGCCATCCACAATGTTCCTACGTGGTGAGTGGCCTTGGCTCACCATATAGGAGTGCATCGGCTAACCAGAATGCACCTCTCTACATAGACACTCATCCTTTGGAGAAGTCGTGCAAACCTTCAAGCGTATCGAGGCGAGACACATGTGAGGATTCCATCGTAGATATCGTGACTTTGTTAAGTGGCTTGGACGAAGCAGCAACCATGCCCTGCACTGTTAATATTTTATTCAGCATGGAGCAACCCTAGAATTTTTTAGTCAACATGGAGCAACCTGCATTGTGAGAAGTGTGGTATGTTGAAACTCTAAAAACCTTGCCTTGTATGATGAATGGCCTTAGAAATGGTTTAGTATGTATGGAAGTAGAATGGGAGCTTGAGTGGACTCCCTACCTAATGAGCCATTGTTTTGGACACCCCATCTTTTGGTTTGAGCCATAATTTGACAACCCAATAAGTTACTATTGGACATGGCTTTTGAGGCTTTTAGAGGTGGTCAAAATGATATGTTACTACTTACATGTATGTTTATAGAATATAGAGCCGTCATGTTAGCTATAGCTACTACATTATAGTAACCGCAAACAATCCTTGTACCTAGAGTGGATCTCATGCATTTAACCAAACATATCTTCTTATATACAATATATATATATATATACTAACCAAACAACTTCATTGCATACACCTATCTAGGCTAGAGTCAGCCTGGATGGCTCATATAAACCATGCTAAACTGATACAAGCAACCAAACAGACTCTTAACTTCTACTAACCTAGATTACAATCATGAGCATGAAAAATGGGCAAGTGCCTCCTAATAACATGTGGATTTTACATGTCTTTTGTAAGTTATTATTTGAAATAATAGAAACAATTGCTCATTTTAAAAGAGCCCAACGATACGGCATGAATTAAACTCAACAAATTGTTTGTGGGAAGCTTGTGCTCTCTCTCCTGCGTAAACCCATTGCTCACAGTCACGTTACCCCATACTACTAATGGAAATTTGCTTGGAAGATCATTACCCACTCTTACCACTGCTGCAAAACTGGATTGCTGCTATCTGCTTTCTTTATAGATTTTTTTCTTGGCTTTTGTGCATATGCACCCCTGAAAAGTTAAACAACATATTTTCTATTCTTCGGGAGAAGTCGTGTTGAGGCTGTCACCGACCTCCCGTAACGTTTTTTTTACCAACTACTCTATAAAAAAATCCATCTTTCATATTATTAATATATTATTTCAGCTCTACGGTACAAGTTTAACATGCAAAGCCATACGTAGGAATGAAATTGTTTGAAAAATCTCATAATCAACTTGTTCCCATCAATGGCAGGGGTGGCGCTACAGTACCCACGGGGTTCTCAGGCACCACCTGGTCTAGAAAATCTTTTAGATAGAGTTAATATATTTTTACCATATATAAACCCCTCACAATATTATTTTAGACAACCGTGACGGCTCAAAATACTACAAATTAAGTGAGAGACAGCTCTCAATATTTTGTTCTGGCTTCGCCCCTAATTCAATGCTAGCATGTGCATAGTTCATTTTATCCTTAGCAAAGCATGTGCATTTAGCTAGTTTAAAATAAGCTCCTACAGAGAAGTTCATAATAAAGTAGATTTTCAACCTTAAAATAGTTAATTTCATTATTTATTTTATTAAATACCTATTATAAAATCTGGTAATTTTTTGTCTTTTACCTTTTATCAATAATCTTAGAAAGAAGTCAGCGAGCCCTCAACGTTTCTGGGCATGTGAGACCTGCAAGCTCCCAAAAAGCAGAGAGGCAGCTGCAGCGGCAGAGACCCGCGTGCAGCTCTTGCTGCAGCTCCTGCTCGCCCAAAAGAAGACGGTGAAGATGGTGTGCCTGCCTGCATGCCGGGAGAGGTATTTAAATATTGTTTCAAAATATAAATACTTCTAACGATATTTATAATACTACGAATCTTACGACTCTCGTCGGTCATTTCTTATTCAAGATTTCTTCTCATCTTTCATCAAAAATACTATAGTCTTTTATTCTGCTAAATAATCTTTCATCAAAAATACTATAGTCTTTTATTCTGCTAAATAATCTAAAAGTAGTTACTCACTCCGTTTCATATTATAACACCTTTTGAGGTCTGCTTAAATCTATGCATACATTAATATAGATTCATTAGCTCGTAGAAAAATCTAAACTAGGCTAAAACGTTTTATAATACGAAGCGGAAGAATATGTGGCTATTTGGATCCAGGGACTTTTTTATAGTTACTTGTCACATCGAATATTTGAACGTTAATTAGGAGTATTAAATATAAACTGATAGCAAAACTAATTGCATAAATAAAGGCTATTTCATTAGACAAATTTTTTAAGCCTAATTAATTCACGATTAGCAAAAGTTTACTGTAGCACCATACTCGCTAATCATGGACTAATTAAACTCAATAAATTCGTCTCACAAAATAGGCCAGAGTATAAGGTGTATTTTATTAATAGTCTATATTTAATATTTCTAACTTAATATTTCTAACTAGTGTCAAACATGCGATATGACATTGACAAAAAAATCTGCTGAACCAAACACCCCCTATGTATGTAGGAGGTTAGCACCACCGACAACGTACCACGTCGTGTCAAATGCTGCTCCTACCTGTCGCTCGCCGAGGGGCCGTGAGCGGCAGTCAGTGGTGTCACGAGCTCACCAGTTGGCAGCGTTGCAGCTGCTCTCATGCACCTCGGTTCGCCCAAAGCTGGGTGGTGCAGCAGCAGAGAGATTTTAGCCCATGTATAATAGCAGATTATAATTAGGGTTGTTTACATTCAGCGAATTTTTCGTAGTCCTTCTCACCTCGGATGTTTAGACGCTAATTAGACATTTCTTAATATAAGTTTCATGGACACGATTTTCTAAAACATACCACCAACAATATTTGAAACCAGGATAAAACACTCTTCTCTCGGTACATAGTTTCATCTATTCTTATTTTCTAGATTACATGCAAGACACACAGACCGCGTTCGGCATCCCCATTAGTTAACTTATCTCCCCCGTTTTCCACACGCACGCTTTCTGAAGTGCTAAACGGTGTATTTTTTGCAAAAAATTCTATAGGAAAGTTATTTTAAAAAATCATATTAATCTATTTTATTTTTTGTAATAATTAATAATTAATTAGTCGTGTACTACTCTACTACTATGTTTTTTTGCCAAGGCATAAGTTAACTTATACCCTAGCAACGAACATTGCCACAAACTATCTAGATAACTGTGTATATAGGGTTTCATCTACATGAAACTTATTTCATCTCTATCTTCATTGATATGTTGCCACATCATCAAAAATATCTACATGTCACCCTATTTATTATCCATGAAACTCCCACTAAAACTGGCCTTATGTATATTAAATATAGATCGATAACAAAACTAATTGCATAAATAAAAGCTATTTTATTAGACATTTTTTAAGCCTAATTAATCCACGATTAACAAATGTTTACCGTAGCACCTCATTCACTAATCATGGACTAATTAGGTTCAATAGATTCGTCTCGCAAAATAGTGATTTTTTTTATTTTTTTAAACCCTTTTAATAAATAATTTTATTACTAAACCTCTGGGGAAAATATTTTCACCGTATGAACTTTTGCCCACGCCACCAATATTGGCGTGGCGAAACGGCTTGCCACACCAGTACAATGGCGTGGTAAGAGTGCCAAGCCATGCCACGCTGACCAGGATACGTGGCAGCGTTATCTTGCCACGTCACCAACATTGGCGTGGCCAAAAGGTTCAGTTTTGGAAAAGTTTGTCTGACGGTTTAGTAATAAAATTACTTGCTAAAAAGGTTTATTTAATAAAAAATTTTATGAAATAGTCCAGAATATGGGTGGTTTTATTAATAGTCTATATTTAATACTTCTAATTAGTGTCCAAACATTCGATGTGACAGGGACTAAAAAAGTCCTTGAAAACAAACAGGGTCTTAAGCCAGCTATAAACATATTTTATAGAGAAGAGTAGTAGGCTATATATTTATAGTCAGCTGCAGTACAGACTCCAAGAAACATGTGTGTATGACATGTGGAACCGGATATTAATTATGTATTATATATTTATAGGTAACTATTGTATGAATTAGTTATTAAGTTGGCTATAGACGATTTGGAGCTAGCAGTTGGCTGAACTTTCTCTTAGCCGTGCGAGGTCTGAAGGAATTTCCCAAGCTTTATATGCAGCAGACCTAGGATTAATTTCCCGTGCAGTGGTTTCTGAAATTTTGATTACCAGGAGGAGGTTGGGGCCGTTGCTAGAATTAGGCCTTGTTTAGATCCAAAAATTTTCACCAAAAACATCATATTGAATCTTTAGACACCTAAATGGAGCATTAAATATAGATGAAATAAAAAACTAATTGCATAGTTATGGGAGAAATCGTGAGACGAATCTTTTGAGCCTAATTAGTCTATGATTAGCCATAAGTGCTATAGTAATCTACATATGCTAATGACGGATTAATTAGGCTCAAAAGATTCGTCTCGCGGTTTACAGGCTAGCCGTGAAATTCATTTTTTTATTCGTGTCCAAAAACCCCTTCCAACATCCGGTCAAACGTGACATCCAAAAATTTTCTTTTCACCAACTAAACACCCCCTTAGGTGAAGGTACGCAAGGGGCAGAGCGACTTATACAATCAAAGGTTCCTAGGAACCTCTCATAGAAAAAATTTAACTAGAATTCATTAATTTTCACCATATATGTATCCTCTCAATTTAAACTCAGACATCTATAATAATCTAAACCTAATTCAAACCAAGTGACACCCTCTCTGTCACTCTAGCTCAACCCGTGAGTGTAGCCGTTAGTTTACTGCCAATGTTCTAAAAGTGAGGAGATTTAAATGCCAATCTTTCGGTAAATCAGCGATAAGCCAACGGAAAATGTCTGAATTACACCATGAACTTTAAGTATGAATTGCCTCCTAACCCAAAACAAAAACTACAATGAAAAAAATTTCAAATTTAAGTTTTACTTTTGGCTTATAAGCATGTATGAACGAAAAGATAGGACCCATGATATAGTACTAATGGAGTTCTTCTTTTCTTTCTATTGTTCTTTGTTTAATCATAATTAGGCTTTGTGTTGGGTTTTTCACATAGATTGTGGCCTCACCAGGACAACTCTCTAGATCCGCCCACAAACTATATTTGTACTTGTTTTGGTGTTGCCAAAAATTTCGTCATTAAATTGGGTAATAAACCATACATTCGCTTGACTAAAAATCACATCTCAACTCTTCAACTTGTTCAATTTACCTTCCCACCCAAAGAGTGGTTTTGCCCATTCAGTTAGAAAAATATATAAATAAATTATGGATTGCCACCAACAACCCTTGCCTGCAACTTTTTCGTTCATCAAAATGAAGAACGAGTCATGTTACTAATAGCGCCTCTAATTCAAGAAAAAAAGGGGCTAGGAAGAGTGCGTGAGGAAGTGATGAGAGAGGGGAGACCAAGAGTCATTCGTAGTCAGTTCCATAAACGGAATGCCATATA
The DNA here is from genome assembly GCF_000231095.2 of Oryza brachyantha. Lineage (NCBI taxonomy): Eukaryota > Viridiplantae > Streptophyta > Magnoliopsida > Poales > Poaceae > Oryza > Oryza brachyantha. The sequence goes on along the minus strand of NC_023174.2, from coordinate 11,693,250 downwards.
AGCTAAATAGGCAAAACAACCCCATCGGTCGTAGATATTTTTGTTGGGCTAGTATGGAGTTTAAATTAACTCTTTGAATTTGAGGAGACACGGTTCTCGAACTTTTACTTTAACAAACATGATAATTAATGAGTGTAATAAGGAGTTGTTCCTAAATCAATAGCTAGAAAACTTAATTACTGATCCACCATATACAATTCTAGGAAACAACCAAAACACATTTTTTTTATTTGATTTCTCCATGCAACTTATAGAGGCATCCAAACACAAAAAAATTGAATTAGCCTCAATGAAACTCCCAATACTAATATAAGAAGTGTTGGAATCAAATTCCATACCAATTTAAATTCTTACAATCAGATGAGGTGTACATTTATCATCTTAGTTAAAAAAAAAGTGTGCCCTGAATACATCTACATTGCCACCTTTTATCTTCACTGACCCATGTGTTCCAACTGCTAAATGGCATCTATATGGCCACATAGGTCCCCGTGGCATATAGTGAGTATGTTACTTAGACATGACAAAGTGTTGCAAGTGGGTTACATATATGTCACAATTTATGCACAACCAACAGACAACCACTATTTTTGTCAGAATATATCAACACCCTATACTAGTTATGGTATATCAATAACATATTCTCAAGCATATGCATCACTATGTACCATTTATGCATATAACATCCATCAAGCATAAGACAATGCAAGATATCATGTAGGCATATACTTATTGTAGCCAATCTTCTCAAGTATCGTATCGCCTATGTAATGCATAAGGAGTAAATTGTATATTGCATGTTTTTCAAGTAAGCTTAGTTGTTCTTATGTATGTTAATTGAAAACAATGGATTGGTTAATTCACTTTAACACACCCATATCCAACTTTGATCATTTACGCCTCCAATGCAGTACATGTCAAGTTCTCAACTTCAATCTAGTATAGTTATCATGTGGCCAAGCCAGACAAGGTCATTCATTAGTAAGGCGTCATGCATGCAATTGTGCCCATACATAAAGGTATACATCATTCATGTGCCAAGAGAATAGGCACATAAATTTGCCTTGTTCAAGGGTATTTAGTTGGAATTTTATGATTTTTCCCTTGCCTAACTCACATATCGCATTTAGTATACAATTATGTCTCATAGAAGTGGTAAATTTAGTACCTCTACAAATCAAAATAGTGATAAGTACAAAGTCACCTAGCTGGTTTACGACTCTCATGTGCAATACATCCAGTTGCTTCACACGTTAACACAACAGATGGGACCAAATCTAAATGTGAGATTGTTCTCAAAGAACAAGAACTGTTTGGTAGTCACATGTTGGACATACCTTGCTACCAATGTACGGGTTACTTTCCAATATACATGTTTCATGTTTTCTAGTACATTATTAATTCTTACATGCATGTATTGTGTGTCATCACTATTAACTTCAACATACGATGCAAACAAAGAAGTTTTTATACCCATATACTTGGCATGCATGTAACTATTGCAAAAGCTTTCCTAATACTTCTTATATATAGTTTACTTGAATACTTTTTATCATTTGTAACACATATATATGATCTAGTGTAAACATCTCAAGTCTAATTGCATACAATATAGCATACTTTAAAATTATTTTTCCTTGTACTAACATACCAATATAAACCATACAACTATGACAACATGTTTTTGTATCTACGTTAAATTGTTACTAATCTTGGTACAATTACTTACCACAAATTTTGATTATTTTATATACGTTTCTCCAACTACTGTCTTATATATTGTCATTGCACCTTTTGTATGTTGCTTGCTTGCTTCTGTTTTTCATTTCCACGTCATTTATGAGATCTACCTACCTTGCCTACCATCTTCACACCTACTTGTCTTGTCTCATATGTGGTGAAACATAGTTGATCATCAGATTGCTAGTAACATATTTGGATCTTTCAAGATTACAAAATAGGATATGCCTTGGTGCCAATAGTGGCAATCTTCCCATTATTATCAAAAAAGTTTTTATTACAAAAAAATCTCATACCATAATTTATACATATCTTGTCCCAAAAATTACATGTATTTTAAAAAAATAAGAACCATTAGGTGGTAGATATTTTTATTACCTCCATTTGCAATTATATATCTATACTGAAAAGAAGGTAGTGGTGGTCATGGTGAATCTATCAACCCAACTGCTCATATTGTAATTTTTTCAAATTATCTCTTAAGTTTATTCATATATTAAAAAAAATCAAATCCAAATGGATAGCCACATATAAAATCAAATTAAGATGAATATTCCCAATAAACATGATGTGTGTATAAATATATATTATATTTTTACATGACATTATAATATTTTCTTTTATCCATAGATAAGCATGTGCATTGGCTAGTATAAGACTATATTTTAAATTTTCATTTGCTTTAGTAAACACTTTGACCATGTGGTATGTCACAATATCACATACAAATATAAATATTATACAAAAATGAAATACTATGAAAAAAATCCAGTAACATTATTGTTAGGTAGTCAATCACATATACACCTCAAAAATGATTAGTTATCAATGTTGTAATGTTGACACTATGGATCCCATGTTAGCATATAATCCTATATAATAAACATAGGCAATCCTATATATATCCAACTGCCAGCAAAATAGTTCTATATCTCATATGTAAATTTTATCTTAATGTTGCATATAAAAGGAAAAGATTCATGATTTGCCACTTTCTCAAGGTGGGATCAGAATTTGTCACCCGATGTGTCATTTATATGTGGGTCCTGATGTGGATGGGAATCTCGAATTGCAACTATTTGAACAGTGGAAATGATATCCTTCTTTCGGTCTACAAGGTAATACAAGTGTGTCTCCAACGTTGCTACATGCTTAATCCTCATACATCTATCATTTATGCGGCAATACAAGCTATGTTAAAAAGCTAATTTTTATTTTAGTTTTCTTTTCCTATATCACATTTAGCTAGGAAACTATTGCACCATTATAGTTACGTAGATAATTTTCTTATGCTATATCTCATGAACAATATGATGATTTAATTGGATGTGATCAAAATGTCGCCAGCTAGTATCATAAATTTCTCTTTCTATATCATCATAATGTGCAACCACCAAGCTTTGACTGATTACACCCATCGCTTGTCTCAAGCGAGGGCACTGAGGTGGGCGTTTCCACAATTTTTGTTTGCTTGCTTTGCATATCATGACTTTCAACACTTGATATCACACGTAAGATAAGTGATGACCTATTTTCCATTACTTATGTTTGTATTGCGACCATACCAACCTCTAACTTTCATGAATTATGTGCTTCTACCATAACTCGGTGCACATTTTGCTTCTACTCGGTTGACATTAAGGAGGAAGTGGCGAGGAGCAGAAAGTGATTGGATGGATTCACTCCTAAGTTGACTTCCAACAATTACAGGCTTGTTGTTTTGATCATTTCGGTTTTTATGGGTCAAGTTTTTGTTATCACTACTAGAAAAATAACTTATTGCCACCAATTTATTACAACGAAAAATAATTCGTGGCAATATATTATACTATCGCAATGATAATTTTTCTGTGGCAAATAACTATATTTTGTTGCAACGATTTACAATCGTTGTTTTATTCAGTATTTTTGTTACGATAAGAAATGAGCTATCACCATAAAAAACATTACTATTGCAAAAAAAAACATGTTCTATCACCACAATTTTAATTTATGTGGCAATTTGTATAGTACATGGTACATTTCACTATTTTCTATTGCCACGATTAACAAATTCATTGCAACAAAAAAATTATCATCTCATAATTTAAATTATTCTTTTTATATGGACACGGATTAGGATACATTTTGTATGAAATTTAGAGCTCTACAACTTAAATTTTTCATTTGAAATCTTTTAAATACTCAAATTCATTATTCAAATCTCAGATAGGAAAGCTCAAGTAGAATAATATGCATTTTTAAACAAGATTGATACGTAGGTGAGTTGATACAGGATAGTGCGTGTGAGGGAGAGATCTTGGGTTCGAATCCTATATATGACAAAATATTAAAGGAAACTAGTATCACATATGGACTAGTGGCAATAGTTATCTATTGCAACGATGTGAAGTGTTGCAATACATTTTTTGCCACATATACAAATTGTTGCAATAACCTATTACTACGCTATTTGTTACCACAGCTAGCAACGATTTTAAGATTGTTGCAACATGTACCTATTGCCATGATTTTAGCATTGATACTACGATTTTTTTTCATGGCGATAAATTATTTTTCTAGTAGTGTATCGCTTGGGTCTCAAATAAGATCATTTTTGCACTCATTTATATTTATCCCAATTTAGTTTGTTTTTAAGCTATCATTTTCTACTTGAGGGATCTGTGATATACTAGTGTTATCATGAAAATCATGTTAGATTTAAGAGGCATCTTAAGTGCTTTTCATGATAATAAATTAAAAAAAAACAAGGATTGTACTATTGTTACTCACTGACTTTTGGAACCCGAGCGCGTCACTCACTGGAACCTTATACCTTACTGCACGCAGGGCCGACATGCCCCCGTGGGTCACTCACCGAGCTTTGACTGATTACACCCATCGATTGTCTCAAGCGAGAGCACTGAGGTGGACGTTTTCATAATTTTTGTTTGCTTGCTTTGCATATCATGACTTTCAACACTTGACATCATACGTAAGATAAGTGATGACCAACTTTTCATTACTTATGTTTTGTATTGGGACCATACCAACATGCAACTCTTATGACTTATGTGCTTCTACCGAAACTCGGTGCACATTTTGTTTTTACTCGATTGACAGAATTTGGCACCACATGTCTCACTTATATGTGGGTTCTGATCTCACATGCCATAGGTATATGGGTAGGAATCTTTAATGGTAACTATTTGAACATCGGACATGATATCCTTCTTTTGGTCTGTAAGGTAATACAAGTGTCTCTCCAACATTGCTACATGCTTCATCCTCATCCATCTATCACTTATCTTGTGTGACAGTACAAGCTATGTTGGAAAGCTAATTTTTACTTTAGTTTCCTTTTCCTATATCATATCTAGCTAGGAAACTATTGGACCATTATAATCACGTAGACAATGTTCTTATCAAATATCTCATGGACAATAGAATGATTTAATTGAATGTGACCAAAATGTCGCCAACTAGTATCATTACTTGCTCTTTCCAAATCATCACAATGTGCAACATCTGACTTTGACTGATTACAACCATCGCTTGTCTCAAGCGAGGGCACTGAGGTGGACGTTTCCATAATTTTTATCACTTGATATCACACATAAGATAAGTGATGACCTACTTTCCATTACTTGTGTTTGTCTTGGGACCATACCAATCTCTAACTTTTGACTTATGTGCTTCTACCAAAACTCGATGCACATTTTGCTTCTATTTAGTTGACAACATTATCTAGGAAAATATTTGTACTCTATCCTTTTTTATTTAACATCATTGACTTTTGGGTCTACGTTTGACTATAAGTCTTGTTCAGAAAATATATATAATTACTAATTTTTTCTTATGATTTGATTTGTTATTAAAGAAATTTTAAGCATGACTTATAATTTTGCATATGTGCGCAAATATTTTAAATAAAACAATGGTCAAACGTTGATTGAAAAAGTCAATGATGCCATAAAAAATCATGAGGGAGTATCATATGTGTACTTACCAGTTACAACTCGCTTTCTTTTGACCATCTTCATGACATCTAGTGCCTACAAGCTTGGCCTCTCTCTCACTTGGCCAAGACATGACGTAGTTCACTTATATATTGCATTAATATTGATGACAATACACCTACCATCAAAGAAATTGAATTATGTCTTATGCCATTAATATCTTTGTCTTTCTTATTACTATATGCTACCACTGGTAGTCAACCTCTGCTTGGTCAAACTTGCATTAAAAGTCAACGACATTAAACATTTAGGGACGGAGGTAGTACTTGATAGTTCTACATGTTTCTAGGGTGTTCTAGGCAAATGCGAATATATTTATTATATACAATATGCAGCCACTTTTGCCTTTTTTAAGAAAAAAATGAACGCACTCGGTGTTACCTTATTTCTTGGCTTATTAACTTTAAAAGAAAATAATTAAGTGTTACAAAGACTAATTTTAGAAAAATGGACATCATAACAAAGTTTTGTCGATAAGGATGGTATGAAGAAAAAATGACCTAACCAATGGCATACGACACGATTCCTTTTGTAGAATCAGTCCTGGATGGATGTATGCTTGTATCGAATATAACAAATTTTCTCGTTGTTTATGCAGAGAGAACATTTTAAAAATATTAACTAATATAATTAATATAACAATATACTTGCTCAAAATTGTTACATTGATGAATTTGATGAAATTTGGTACATCTTCCCCCAAAATTTTACCTATGTAACAAACTTTTTTGTTATAAAATTTCTATTGAAACTAATGTACGGATTTAATCACCGTTTTCTAAAATCCAAATAATTCTATACTATTCATTTTATTACATATATGTAGGGAATTCTCTATAGAAAAAAGAATATTTTTTCCATACTTAAGGATATACCATGAGATACCACTGTTTTCTATGTAAATTTGGTGTTTTGTAGTATCTAAGATATCAAGAAATATTAAATTTTACATAGAAAACAGTGATACCTACTAGTAAATGATAAAATTACTCGTAGAAAAATAGCTAAAACTGAAAAAAAAAAAACAGCAAACGAAGTGGAGGAAAGGAAAGCGCCTCTTCCCCTCTACCGACAGGCCGGTCCCAGCCCCCCACCGGAGGGGGTGGTGGGGCCCACGCAGTCAGCGAGACGAGGCATCACGAGGCGGGGGCAGGAAATCGCTGGCTAGTGGCGGGCACACGCCGTGCAGCGAGGGCCACGTGCCTCCCCCTCCCCGGAGTCACTGGCACCGCGGGGCCCACCACCCTGTCACGTGCCGCGCCACAGCCCACAGCACAGCGCGCGCGGGGGTGGGGCCCACGCAGCAGGCAGCAGCCGATCGATCCCCCCGCCCGCCCGTACCGTACCGTCCCTCCCCCCTCCACGTGTCCCTCCCCTCCCCTCCCCTCCCCTCCCGACCGCTGCCTGGGCCCAGGCCCAGTCCCGGCCCGCGTGGGATTGGTGGGTAAAGCAGCGGAGGCCGGGATCGCATCGGGGGTGGGCCCCGCGTGGCAGTGCACGGCGGCGTGAGCTGAGCTGCTGCCGCGCCCCACCACGGAGGAGGTGGCCGGCCGGTGCTGTCACTGCCTCCTCCCCCTCCTGCGCTTCCCTTTATCTCTCTTAGTATCTTATTATTATTTTCTTGCTGTTTCCTCTGAACGAGAGAGAAATGCACTCGCCAAATATCCACGTGTAAATTCAGATGGTCAATTAATCTTGAATAAATTTCATAACATATAGTATGTGTTATTACTTACGGTATGAATGTGTACGTTAAGCATGCATTTACTAAAATTTTCCATCTTATAAATGGTATATGAAATATTAGCTGTTGATTTCTTAATTAGGTGGTTGGTTTAACTTTTCTGTATTTTATAATATTCCTCTCTCGTTCAATGTTCTATTCATATATAGACTTAAACATATATGTTATATATATATATATCCAAATTTATTAACATATATATAAATCTAGGAAATGTGAGAAGATCAATGCGAACTAAAGTAATATTGTTTTAGATATAGGGATGAACATGGATTGGCTCACGGGTAATCTGTAGCTAGTTTTATTTATTTGAATTAGAGCCAGCCACGGATTACTCGAGGGCTGACCATGTCCCCCTATTTAGATATGCAATAATTATAGTTATATTAGATTCAAATAAGATGGGGTTCTATGAAATATTTAAATCATAAAACCTGTCTTTATGTCATAATACCCGTGATTTTTTCTCCAATTTTAACAATAATATCTAGGGTTCTCCGGAATCTACTTATTAATCTTATTAATCTTGGTGCTCTCAGCTACTTAGCCGATCAATTTCTTTGCACCGTTGCACGGAGATGGAAACTAAACTAACCAAGCCAAGCAAAAACGACAGCAAGTGTTTTTCATGTTTCCATCTCTTAATAATCAGACACTCGGGCATCTTAATTCATCGCCAGCCAAGATGTGTGCTGTTTTTGTCAGGTTTGGACGTGTTCCTGTTCCTATACATACATGTCGATGCTAGTCCAGACATCTTCAACAAAGCCAGCCGTGTGTCTCTTCCTTCTGCAACTCCAAAGCCATGCAAGCAATGTTGTCGATGCTATATGTCGTCAAGCTCCAAATTGCAAGCATCGCGCAGTATTTTTTTTTTCTGGTATTGTGGGCATGGCTGGCTGGCTGCCGGCCGTCAAATTGGAAACAATATTTGAAAACATAGCCTATTTTTATAAATACTAATATTTAATTATATATATCTAATTATTTTAATGGTTAAATTTTAACTTTTGAACGGCTAAAGTTCCCTTCAAAAGCACTTAATTAATCATATAATAGTTGGAATCAGTGAAATCCTAATAATCAGCACAGAAATACTTATATCGTAGTCCATCCGTCCCCAAAATATAAAACTAGGACTATATAAAACACTTTTTCATACCACAGATATAAAAACAAATAGGCTTGTTTATTTTATGACTATGGAATACTATAAAATCAAAGCTACAAAAATAATTATAGTATTTTTTTACGGAAGAAACCGTTTGTTACACGCAAAAACCTTGTAAAATTCTCGTACTAGAAAGAATGCACGTCCATGTCCATGTGACCATGTCCAACCAAAGCAAGATTCTCCTTGCAGCATGGAAATCTCAGCCCTACGTACCCCGAAACCAAAAGCACAGCAGCCTCCTCTCCTGCACCAGCCAGCCAATCACATACCTCATTATCTTATTACTCCCTCCTAATCCCAATCCTAATCACCTCATTATCTTAATCCACTCCCAACCGCACCGCAATCCACCTCCTCTGACCAAACAATCCAAAAAAAAAAAAGAAAAATTCCGTATCGTATCGTATCGTATCCCTTCCCCCCGTGCCCGCGGGGGAGCGACAAGCCCGTCCCAACCCGGAGCCCATCCCAAGCCCAGCCCGGACCCACCGCGGTGAGCTCACCGCCCCCACCCCGAGGCGGAGGGGAGAGAGAGAGAGAGAGAGAGAGAGAGAAGCCAAGCCACGCAGCAGCAGCAGCAGCAGCAGCAGCGACACAAACTGACGTCGCCTTCGTCCCCTCGCCTCCTCCTCCTCCTCCTCGTCGAGGCTGCCGCTGCTCCTCCGCCTCGGCTGCTTAAATCCGGGGGCCCCCCTGCTCCTCCGCCGCTTCTTCCGCTTCCCCCCCTCGCTCACGTTTTTTTCTTTTCTCCTCTCCGCTCCCCGGATTCCACCGGAGAGCGGGAGGGGTACGTGGAGGTGGTGCGGTGCGGAATTGAGGGGGTGTGTGGATGTGAGATCCGATGGCTGCTGCAGCGACGGGGGTGGCGGCGGGGGAGGGACTGGCCGGAGGCGGTGAGTGGTCGTGGTAGTGGTGGTGGTGTGGTGTGGGTGTGAGGGTTTGGCGCTGTTTGTGATGAGGATTTGCGTGGTTTTTTGGTGTGAGCAGGTGGAGGAGTGGATGGGCTGTTCGTGGAGCTGTGGCGGGCGTGCGCGGGGCCGCTGGTGACGGTGCCGGCGGTCGGGGAGAGGGTCTTCTACCTCCCGCAGGGCCACATCGAGCAGGTGAGGGAGGAGGGGCGAGGGGAGCATGGCGTTGGGGGAGGGGGAGGGCGGCGGTGCCCGCTCCTCCCGCGGGGAAGCGAGCTTCGGAGCCACGCGTGACGACGCTGTTTCGTTCTTTTTTGGGACGGATTTGGTTCGAAATTCTCTCCGAATTTTGGGGGGTTTTGCGGGGGTTTGGTGCGCCCCATGCGCGATCGGTCCGAATTCCCGAGTTTTTCGGGGTTTTGGCGCGGGATTGTGCCTCCATGGGGTGGGTTCGTCCACGCCTTCCTCTCGATCTGGGGGAATTCGGTGCTTTCTGCCGCGGGGTGCTCCTCGATTTGAAAATTTCTCCGTTCCGATTCGTCAGAGACGTCGCCTTTGCGCGGAATTGTTGGTTTCCTCGCCCCCCCAAGATTTTGGGCGTGTGTGTCTGCGCTTCGCTTCCGATGCGGAGGGTTCGTTCGCCAATGCGAGCGCTATTGACGCGTTGCCCCTCGGAGACGCCGCGGATTTGTGCGGAGAATTCAGTGTTTTCTTGTGATTGCGGACAAATTTTAGGTTTTTTTAGTCCTTTTTTTTATTACTGGTTGCTACTGCGGGAGGGTGAGTTCATTTGACCTTGGAGATTTGGTCTTTCTTTAGTGCCTCGAATGGAATAAGTACCTTTATGTTTTTTTAATCCCAAAGTTTGGGACTTATATAATTTTTTACTGCGACGGGGGGCAGATGCGCAATGATGTTCTTGCCTTGCCTTTGTGATTTGGAGACCTGATTCTGCTGCTGTTGCTGCTTCTGTTTGCTTGTGACGCTGGCTCCAGGTGGAGGCGTCGACGAACCAGGTCGCCGAGCAGCAGGGGGCTCCGCTCTACAATCTGCCATGGAAGATCCCGTGCAAGGTCATGAACGTCGAGTTGAAGGTATTAGCATCCCGCTGCAGTTTTATGCCTACTTAGTAGCTGTAGCTTCTTTGCTGCTGCATGTACCAGTTTGCTATGGGTTTGAGGACGTAATACTTGTTTCTCGTTTGGATAGGCTGAGCCAGATACCGATGAGGTGTATGCGCAGCTCACCCTGCTTCCTGAGAAGGTGAGTGGCTTCCACTTCCGTTTCTTGTGGAGAATTTGGGTCTGGAATGCTGACATGTGATGTGGTCGTGTTGACTTACAGCAGCAGGATGGGAATGGAAATGGGAACGGGAATGCCTCTAAAGACCAGGTGGATGAGGAGGCGGCGGCACCACCAGCTGCAGCTGAGCGGCCCCGGGTGCACTCTTTCTGCAAGACGCTTACTGCCTCGGACACAAGCACTCATGGTGGATTCTCGGTGCTGCGCCGGCATGCAGATGAGTGCCTCCCACCACTGGTTAGGCCCTTGTAACATTTGACTTGATGCTGCTTGCAATTGTCTTTGTTAGTCTAGCACAGCTTTTCGATGGGCTAATTATAGCATTGCCTTTGATGTTGCTGCATGATCAGGATATGAGTCAGCATCCCCCAACACAAGAGCTGGTGGCCAAGGATCTTCATGGGGTTGAGTGGCGCTTCCGTCACATCTTCCGAGGTGATACTTCATCCTCCTTGTACGCCAAAAGAATGTATGAAGATCTTTCATGTTTGTCCCTTCTGTCTCCATGACAGGAACACACACTTAGTGCCATAGTGCAATACCAGTCATTTTTGTGTATTTAGGACCCATTTATTTTGATCTTACATGCGAATTCTGATATGACACATAAAAATTACTTCTGTTCAATGATATGGACCATCTATATGCAAATATTTGTGTATTTAGTTTCTTTGCATTGCCTGCCGTTGATACTTGGTGGAAAATTATGGCTATCTGTAAGGTAGTTGTTCATTTGCTGCTTAATTTCATTTGATAAGGATCCCCTGTTCCATTGTCCCTGGTGAAATTGTAACTTGGCTAATTTTAGTTTGTTGAATATCTCATAAAATTAACAAATATCTGTTTGCATGCTATCAGGTCAGCCACGTAGACACCTTCTCCAGAGCGGTTGGAGTGTTTTTGTTAGTGCCAAACGTCTTGTTGCTGGAGATGCTTTCATATTTCTGAGGTGCACAACTTTGTTATGCTGAACAATTCATATTACTTGTTTGTTGCGCTGTGCACTTAACCAACGTGTGGTCTTTTATATGAATAGAGGTGACAATGGGGAACTGCGAGTTGGTGTTCGACGTGCAATGAGGCAACAAGCTAATATTCCATCTTCAGTCATATCAAGCCACAGTATGCATCTTGGTGTTCTTGCAACAGCATGGCATGCGGTGAACACTGGGACAATGTTCACTGTGTACTACAAGCCAAGGTTTGTGATAACAGGCATATTGTATGCCTTGGAGATTCTGTTTTCAATTTAGGAGCTATACTATTCCATTTGCCTCTCGTTTTTGTATTAGAATCTAGAATCCTATACACGATAGAGGGGACTTTTTTTTGCATCTACTTGTCCTTTGCTGACCAGGTTCATGTTTAATCGAGTTAGTGACACTGATATTGCAGGACTAGTCCATCTGAATTTGTGGTACCACGCGATCTGTACGAGGAATCTCTCAAACGAAATCATTCAATAGGGATGAGATTCAAGATGACATTTGAAGGCGAAGAGGCTGCAGAGCAAAGGTAAGCGGCTATGTGTTGTGGCTTTTAAATGGTGTTGTACATTTACTAACAGAGATGAATTTGTCTTGCGGAGATGGTATAAAACCTTTAATTTCTTTTGCTAGATTCACTGGCACAATTGTTGGAATAGGTGATTCTGACCCATCTGGTTGGGCTGACTCAAAATGGCGTTCCCTTAAGGTATGTACCTTACGTATTCTCATCACCTTATGGAGTCATATTGAGCATACCAGTTTATTCTAAATCTTCTTGTGAAATAGGTGCGATGGGATGACGCTGCTTCTATTCCTCGTCCTGATAGGGTTTCTCCTTGGCAAATAGAACCTGCTAACAGCCCTTCCCCACCCAACCCTCCTCAAGCAACCCGGACCAAGAGGGCTCGTCCAAATGTTATATCGTCCTCGTCTGACTTATCTGCTGTAAACAAAGAAGGTTTGAATTCCATCTTGTTATTGGTCTGGCATGTGTACTGTTGTTGCTTTCATTGCTAATGCATGTATTGCCTTCTTATTTAGTTGCTTCAAAAGTCATTGCAAACTCACAGCAGAATGGTCTTACAAGGGCCTTCCACAGTCAAGAAAGCACAAATTTGAGGAGTCGTTTTGGTGATAGCAGTGAGCTAAATACTTCCCAGAAGCTTACCATGTGGTCTTCAGGAAGCAATCAAGAGAAAAATAATGCTATTGTCCAGAGGGAGCTAGGTTCACAGAGTTGGATGCAGATGAGGAGGCCTGATAGTTCTTCTGAGATATTATCTGGATTTCAACCCCAGAAAGATACAAGGAACCCTCTGAGTTCGTTCCCTAGTCAGATATCTGGGAATCGTTCAAATACCTGGAATACAATCAATGTTCATTATCCTGACCAAAATGTCAATCACAATATGTTCCCTGGAACGTGGTCTTTTATGCCCCCAAACACTGCTTTTGGTGTGAATCAACAGAGCTACCTAATGCCACCTGACATCCCGCTCCCTCAAAGGTCTCTTAATGCAAAGTTTAGTGGGAATGGAGCATTCACTTCACTTCGGGCCCATGGTATTGATCAGCGCTCCTCTGGTTGGCCTGGGCATATTGAGCCAAGTTCTCACATTGATGATGCCTCATTAAGTCTGATCAAGCCACAGCCTTTGGTTATTGATCACAATGTTCAGAAAGCTAAAGGCTCTTCATGCATGCTTTTTGGGATTTCTCTTGACAGCCCAGCAAAACCTGAACAATTGATATCCCCACCAAGTGTTGCATTTGATGGGAAGCTTCAACAGGATGCACTTGAAGAGGATGAGTGCTCTGATCCTTCCAAGACTCTGAAGCCACTTGATGGAGCTCAGCACGATTCTGCTACTGAGAAACATCAGTCTTGTCCAGAAGGTGCCAGAAACATTCAGACTAAACATAATGGTTCCTCACGAAGTTGCAAGAAGGTTCACTACTCTTTCTCTGTTTCATCGTTTCCCTATGATTATGTTTCAATGCATTAAGTACTCCGAGCCAAAATATATAATGAACAGTTTTACCACATGTACTGTGTTTGTCACAGGTTCCTGAGACCTAAAAGACCTGCTTTTTTTTTTCAAAAAAATCTTTCTACTGATAAAAGCTAAATTACATCATGCCTATTGATGTTTCCTGTTTGTAACTAAACTGTACTACGTTTTCTCAATAATGATTTTAGTAATGTTCATTTTAGGTACACAAGCAAGGGATCGCACTCGGAAGGTCGATAGATCTTACAAAATTTACTTGCTATGATGAGCTAATTACTGAACTAGACCAGATGTTTGACTTCAATGGTGAGCTGAGCAGTTCTTGCAAGAACTGGATGGTCGTGTATACTGATAATGAGGGTGACATGATGTTGGTTGGTGATGATCCTTGGAAGTAAGTACTTACTTTGTTTCCTCCTTTTGAGTTGACTGATATGAATAACTGGACTTGATATTAACTGGACCCCTCTGCCCATGCAGTGAATTCTGCAACATGGTTCATAAAATCTTCATCTATACAAGGGAGGAGGTTCAGAAGATGAATCCAGGTGCTCTGAACTCAAGGTCAGAAGATAGTCGGTCTACTTCCATGGAACGAGGGTTGGTCGGCGAAGGGCTCCAAGGTGGTTTATCCACCCCATCACTGAATTCTGAGAACTGCTAATTTGTTTGGTCACTGAGGTATGCTTTTAGGAGCAATCCCTACTCCTGGTTCCAGCTGCAGAACAATCGACCAAAACTAGGCTGATCTTAACAGATCTTCCCTTCCTGCAGGTCTTTTGTGGTTTGCAGAGCCGACATATCCGCGGTAGGAAGGAATCTTTTCGTGGTGTAGTACTAGTAGTTGGTGCTTTTATATGTTATCGGGTAAGCCCCGCAGTACCCCATTTGTAGATGGTGCTTGTCCTGGTATTCAGGTGCCTGTTCTTCGTTTTCGACAAGTTTTGGGTGTGCTTTGTTGAGGTTTAAGTCATTGTACAATATGCCCCGTAGTAGTGAAAGGCGCCGAAGCCAAGCTGCTTGTTGCGCTTGCTTGCCCCTCTTCCCCTCCCTAAGCCTTGTAAATAGCTTTGCTCTCCCTTTCATCAGTCAGTCTAATATGTGTTGCGAACAGCGGTAATCAATGTACCTCCTCAAGAAGGCAAGGCAATTTGACCCTAAGTGTTGCCATTTCAACATTCTGTTTGCCTCCTTGCTTTTGGTTCCTTGTGTATGGCCCAGTTTGATTGATTCTGATATTATCAGAATTGTTTGTTGTTCGCCTGTTCTGTTTGCTTCTGGTTTTATTTCCATCTGACGATACATATATTGGATCCAAGGTGGCATTACATCTGTGGAGCCTATGAGCTCAAATCAAACAAGCTAGGGTTCCATCTGCCCCGGTTTTGGCTGACATCTGCAGAAGTTGTCAAACAAGGGTTCCATCTGGTCCGATCCTGCTTGACATGTGCTCAAGCTGCAGTTCTCTCTTTTTGGCTGCAGTGTGCTGTTGATTGATCAGACCTCTCCTATGGCATGCTGCCCACAGCTTCTGTGCTGCTGCTGTTGTGTACTAGGGCGTGTCCTTATGAATGATTTAACATATTACGTAGTCTATGCTTGAAAAAGCAGCAGGCTAGAACAAGTTATCTAAACAAATACCGATGCAAAATCGTGGTTTGAGGGTAAAACTTTTTATATAGCTTTGTGTTTTGCTGTGGAATATATGATGTGTGGATATAAGATGGATACACGGTAAATATATTAAAATGATGGATTAATATACATCGAATATTGTAAAAACAATAGAGGACCATGATTACATGCCTGCGTATTAATGTTTAAAATCTAATCATTCAAAGGATGTAGTGTTCTTGCACAAGTGTTAAATATAATAATTGTTAATAGATGATGCATGTCATATTTGCATATTGATTATGTAATCATTCAAAGGATGTAGTGTTCTTGCACAAGTGTTAAATATAATAATTGTTAATAGATGATGCATGTCATATTTGCATATTGATTATGTAGCATGTTTCCACAAGCTTTAAATATAAGAGTTGCTAGTAGGTGATGATATGATATATTTACATGTTCAACTTTATAGTGGGTAACAACAACTACTATGGCCCCGTTCAGTAGGAGGCAGGTGTAGATAAGTTATCTAGCGCGGAAAACAAGTTATCTAGCGCGGAAAACGTAGTAATATATTAGTACATAATTAATTATTAATTATTAAAAAAATATAAAATAGATTAATATGATTTTTAAAAACAACTTTTCTAAAAATTTTTTATAAAAAATAAACCGTTGAGCAGTTTGGGAAACGTGCGCGCGGAAAACAAGAGGCGTAAGATAACTTACTGGGGCTCCCGAATACGGCCTATGTAGCAAGAATAGATTTGCTCTTAGTAATCTAAAAACAAATCTTAAAAAGTTAACTACTTAACTATGATGAAAGAAAACTAAATTAACTGCGAAATCAAGTTTTTAACTCAATTTTCATAATAGTTTATACGCTGAAGGTAAACAATGAGATTTCTATAAAGTTTCATTAATTTTTGCAACCGTATTGATATGTTCTCAATACGGTTTAGTCACCTTGATATAAATTGACATGGATCATTAAAGTTTCGATTACATGGCCTTCCAAGCATCGGTCAGCAGTAACGGAAGGTAGTCTGCAGGGGCAAAGAGCAGCTCTGTAGTGTATTCCCTCAATATCAAAATAATGCATTTTCTAAAGTTTGAATTTATTCCAAAATAAACCAATTTATACCATTCTACCTACCAGTGACCCGATGAGAAATTGTATTCCTTCAGTACTGTTTACCTACTCACTAGTAAATACTACTTTCCATTAATTAATTATGTGTATTTTGAATCTTTTTATTACTCATCGAAAATCTAGGAGTTGGTTATGTGTACCGCCCAAAAAAAACTTCAATTTTACTCAAATCTTGCTTCAGGTGTACATATCCAAAATAAGTATTTGTAGGTTATCTAGTAGGTTATCTAGTAGATATTAAGGTTCGAAAGAAAGCACTATAATGCCCCTAAGAAATGAATATGTGTGGAAGGGTAGTTAAGGATAAAATATAAACTATTTTGAATGGTGAGTAATTGATGGGAGCAGTAGCGTAAATAGTGCCGGAAATACTTATATTTTGGTACAAGATTTAAACTGTATAAATAATTATATTTTGCAAAAAATGGAGTACATGTATAAAGCTGTAAAGACTAAAATATTCGTTACGTTTTCAAACTCCAATCCTTTTGTTTCGTATTTTTTGAAATCCTAATAAATTTTTATCATGCTTTACCAAAATTCTAATACAACAATAGTTGTTTCCTCTTGGTACCCCGGACAAGTAGGTACACGGGGCATGAGTGACCGTGATGAATGCGAACTAGTACAGATACTCAATACTGCTGCTACTCACTCCGTCTAAAACTTTAACTGTCTAAAAATGAGATTTGATCAGTCTAAATTCATACTTACTTTATCTCAAAATAACTTTATTTTTTACACGTCAATACGAAAGGTAAAAGACTAAAATATAAAAGCTAAAAGACTAGAATGATCCTATTTTAGAACAAATGATTGTTTGACCTTTTCACGTAAAAAACCAAACGATATGTTTGCAAATGAAAACTAATTTATTAATAACACTTTTATATATATATTCTTAGCGATGTAGTAAAAACCATTGCTAAAAAAAATCCTAGTGAAAAACCTTCAAAATCAACTTTAAATTTAAATTTTAGTAGGTAGTAACTCTTAGCGAAAAGAACTATCATTAGTTTATTACAAGTTGCACTCTGCTGCTCCTCTCCTAGGTTGATGTCTCGTCTCGGCCTTCTTGTTCCTGCACTGCTCCATCGATCCCATGCGTCTGCAGTTAATGGCGGCACGTACGGCGCCATTAACGGCGGCGGAATCATTCATTCATTCGCAGCAGCAGCAGCGAGCGAGGGTGTTGTGTGTGTGTGTGTGATGGGATGGGTCACGGCGGTCGATCTCCGACGATCCGACGGAATTTATGGCCGTGTCGGCCGGCGACCAACTCGTAGCCACGGTGTGGGGATTGCTTGCTTGGCGCTTGTTCCGGTCAGAGTACGAGGTTTTGGTATTCAGGGTTGGTTTGGTTGACGGCTCAAATTAAGACTACTTAATTGTTCCATAAGACTTTATTTTTTTCTCTAGTTTGTATCAAAAAGATCTTTTTTTAAAGTAATTGTTGCTTCCGAGTTTGCTAAGGTGGAGGATAAGGACACGTATAAAAATGATCATTAGTTTACTCTCTCTCCATTACCCCATAGCCAAAAATGATATAAGGAGAAAAGAGAATGGTGGAGAGAGAAAAATAATTTTCATGCATGAGAATGGTTTAGTTCTTAGCATTTATTTAAAAAAATTTTGTTGCGTGGATAGATAAAAAGAAAAAGAGTATAAAAAAGATATTTTATTGTATTAATAAAAAACAATATCTGACTCTAATTTTGTTCATATGTTTATAAAATGAGTTAGTGTCGCTAATGTGGATAAGTAAATAGTTAATCCAAGACTCTAACTTTAAACATGTCCTAAATGCCTTGAGAACAAAAAAAAATATTGTGAGTAGTTAAGTCTCTGTATATTGGCACATGTAAAATAGGGTAAAAATATTTTTTTTTTGGAAGGGAGCCCAAAATTTCGTTACCTTATATATTGCTGAAATTCTATTTGGATGGAGGTGGAGGCTGATTTTTGACATGTATTTACCAAAATTTGGCATTAGCCAATTCTAAGATGTGAAGATAGAGAGAAGGATTTAGTAAATTTTATTTTGGCTTCGAACCAATTCTACCCCGCTAAAATTTGACAATGCCAAAAAGTTGGGATGGTCCATACCAACCTTTAACAAAACCGTCCCTTTATTTCAGTAGGTTACTACTATTAGCAACGGACCATCGACTATTGTAACTTTGCATAATTAATTATAAGTTAATACATATTGTAATTATAACTTTTCAAGTTTGGACGATAAATCCAGAAGTTACAGTGCCAAGTTTATACACATTTTAGAAACATTGTAATAGCAAATAGATACACAGGTTTCAGAATCATTACAAGATCAAGTTTACATATTATAAGATTAATTTTAATAAATAATTTATTTACATTATTATAAATTTAAACTCAATAAAGCTAAGTTTAATGAATGCTACTTTATAAAAAAATATTTGCATCCAATACAACTTTTCAACATGCTATAATAAATGAAAATTTATCAAGGTTTGTATATATCAAATGAAAAAACAACTCTAAAATAATACGTAATTCAATGTCAAAATTTTCTAAGAGTTTAAAAATAAATTTCATTATGTCTTCTTATATTATATAAAAATATATTAAATCAAATTTTAAGTGATCATGTAATAACCAGCAAATATTTATTGCATGAGTTATTTTTAGTTTCCCCTCGCTATTATCAGGAGATGTAGATATCTTTTGTGATTAAAAAAATATTCTGTAGTGATGTATTATTTAACATAGTAAGAAATTTACTTATTTCACATAAAAAATGTTGCCAACCAAAATTTTCTAGAACTCCAAATACTTATTACTATATATTAGAGATTATCTTTGATCTTATTGTTAGTGATTTGAATATTTAGGCATCCAACAATAGTGGTCTAGAGTTTTGATCAATCTTATTATTAGCGTAATTGCATCATGATGTTGAACACAAACCTCATTGTCTTGGTATCGTTGTCGGTGCTCTAACGATGACTCATGTCGACTTATACTACTGCATATGTTGCACCAATGTTGTTATTAAACTTTGATTCTAAAGTTATATTGTGCATATTTATATAAACTTTATGATTGAAAAGTCTAATGTTTATCTTTATATAAACTCTCTAATATATAGAAAATGTTTGCCTTGTTTATAATTGAAAAGATAATTTCTAACATATGTAAACTCTATAATTAATAAGAAAATTTTTAGTTTAGAAAGTCCCTATTATACAATAAGTCTGCGTAAGGAGAGTTGAAGTCCGTCCTAACCATCCAATCTTATAAAGATGGTTTAAGCTATGGATTTTAAAAATTATGAAAGATGAGTAAAATCGATTAGCATAATATAAGGTTGAACAGAGTTATGAGAGAGAACCAAGGGCATCTTCATTATATGAAATAAATCAGACCAACGTACTACAAGTATTGAACCAAATCAGCCCTTTATTTCTAGGGACTAAAAGATACTCCCATCGTTTCACAATGTAAGACTTTTTAGTATCACCTATATTCATATGGATGCTAATAAATCTAGACACATATATAAATTATATACATTCATCAATGAATGAATCTAGGTAAGACTAGAAAGTCTTCCAATATGAAACGGAGGTGGTACATTATACTAATATAAAAGAAAATTTAATAGTAAAACCTATTTACTAGCTATAAGAATATTTAGAATCAACGTATACAATAAATTGGTCATAAGGTTTGCTCTAATTTTTATGTCTAATATATTTCCTCCATCTATATGTTTAGTGCATTTTTGTCGGAGCATACGAGAGTTAGCTCTTACACGAGAACTAACCGCACTATTTTTTGTTCTCTCCATGTTTCGTATTAACTTATAACTAACTTATAATCAACGGTCATACTTATTATACTTGTTCCATGAGCATCTTCGTACGAAATAAATCGAACCGTTGCACTTAAATTTAAACCAACGCGTGCTCTGCAGGCACAGAACCAAATCGACGCAAGGCAAAAATGGTACTATTATGTTTTGGGTTCAAACCCTTGTAATGGAAAACTGCCAACCCTCTCTTTTGATTTTGAGTTATGCTTATAACTAAATTTAAAGTTAAAAATTATAATTGTAGTCAGTAGTGAAAAAGACCCCAAGACATCATCTGTGGGCTCGGGGCCCACCACAGCCCACATCAGGAGTAAGACGCGGCCCAGCTGGCCTCCCCCTTCCCCTGCCTGCCCATGACGCCCGTCCATCTCGCCGGCGTTCCGGCGCCGCCGCCGCCGCCGTAGCCCGTAACCGCAGCCATGCGTGCGCGCGCGGCGGTTTTGTGTTACAGGCCCTCGCGGCAGCGGCGGCGGCGGCGGCGTTACAGGTCTGCGTCCCGCGGTGGAGGCGGCACTTCTCCAGTGTTTGCTGCTCCCTACACCAAATCTCCAGTATAAGCGTATGGCATTTTAGGGCTTCTGTGTTCTGCGTTTGGTGTTGCGCGGTCTCCTTTAGGTTGGTGATTTAGGAATCTGGGAGATTCAGGATGATGCTCTCCTTAGGATTTTATTTTATTTTTAATTTTTTTGTTCATGGACTCATGGTATGTTTGTTTAGGTTTTCTTCGACTCCTGAAGCTCTACGCCATGAGTAGAGATGTTAAATGGATCAATGGCAAACTGCTTGCCAGTAATTTTTTGTGACAACATAATGCCATGCTTTGAGCACAGTTATAGATAGGACGCAACTATGAGATGTGTTCATGGTGGTAAGATATTGTGCCTTAATCTGTGCAAATTAGTCTAGTGCAAGCCATTGCTCTCTGCTTGATGTTTATTGTGTTTCGATGTGGGCTTCCATTAGGCTATAGGCACGTGTAAAATGGACAGGCAACTGATTCTTGTATACTCTTGCGCATTTTTGGGCGATTTTCCGTTCAAGGACGTGTCAAGTAATGAGGTTCTCTCTTTACCTCCCTTCGTATGAAGTTACTGCTTTTGCCTCATTTTAGCTTTACTATATTTTCTGTTCATGATGGCTATGGGACCAAAGCATATGTGCGATGGTTTAATAGAGTGGCTTGATTATTATGTAAGAGAGATTGATCGATGTTTATAATGTTGCAATAAGACTATTGCTATAGATCTTGTGGAGTAGGCAAGAGGAAGGTCTAGGCAGGAGGGCTCTAGCCTCTAGGCAGCAATGAGCCAGTGACTGAGATCAGTGTTCTGTGGTGGCGATGTTTGGTGGCAGGGTTGCACAAGGGGATAGAGGCAAGAAACCCTCTTATGTACCAAGAGTCAGGAACTGTACCACTCTCAGTATGTTTGTAACTCAGTTGGATAGAGTCCGTTAGGATAGGAATCTGGTTTGTAGCGCAGTTGGATAGAGTTAAGATGGGATTAGGTGGATAGAGTTAGGATCAGGATGCAAGGTCATTCATTTGTATGAGGAGGTTCCTATCCCGGGTTGTGGTAGACATTAGATTTCAGTTTTTCTCTTTGTGTCTCTGTCCCTGACTCGCTGCGCATTGCCGACGAGATCCAGGACCATTCCTTATTATGATTTGTTCCTCTTCGTCCCTAAAATACCCCAAAATATCCTTGCCCATGACAAATCCTCTGACCTTATCTTAATTACACGAGTGGAGAATATAATATCGATGACATTTCTTTATCGTCATGGAAGATATAAAAATTGTCATTAATAAAATTCTATGACGAATTTATGATGAAATTCATTTTGTCGTAGAAGTCGCGTCACAGAAGTTTCCTTACGACGAAATAGTGTGTACGACGAAATAGTGTGTTTCGTCATAAAACAACGATCCTTGTTCGGATCGTCTTTGAATTTTTTTCGCAACGTCATGAAATTGATTTACAACTAAGCAATAACTGCCACGTATGAGTAATGTGACAAGCCATGTGGTAGACACATGGCGTAATACAATTGATCTACGGACAATGCATGACAGTGCCACATGGTTAAATGTTTAATCGCCATGTGTTTCTATCTTATTCTACCACGTTGACCCATAGGGATCTGACACGTGGATACACATTTTTGCGCCACATGGATAATTATAGCGGCACCAC
The DNA here is from genome assembly GCF_000231095.2 of Oryza brachyantha. Lineage (NCBI taxonomy): Eukaryota > Viridiplantae > Streptophyta > Magnoliopsida > Poales > Poaceae > Oryza > Oryza brachyantha. The sequence goes on along the minus strand of NC_023174.2, from coordinate 11,670,562 downwards.
ATGGATAAACATTGTTTTGACACGTGAATTTTTTTCATCATAAATGAGCTGCTTTTTTACATGTGGGCCATTTTTATCCAGCAAAAAATATCATTCAAGCCACAACACGACATAACAAGTTCTGATTCAAAAAAATATCACTCAGTTACTCTATTTTTTACAACATGTCTCAGACGCAAATATGTATTGTCTAAACCCAAATATGCTCTGGAAATGTTCCTCGGAGGGCGGGATGATGCTATTAAATCAACCAAATAGTCAAGATGCTTTTGGTAGAAAATCTCAATAACAACATCAATCTGCACAAGAGGGAATAAGAGTTAGTACCAGTTAATTCTGATAAAAAAAAACAAGTACAATTTTTGTCATTTCGAATTGGCTTTACTACAGCCAGCTAATGATGATAGAAAATACCTCCCAAAATGATGAAAAAATGCAAATCATCCACCAAAAGTAGATGCATGAGGATATTGGTAAGTGGTGATGTCCACGACCATTTTTTCCCAGTTTTAATAACATCAAAGCCAAGATAAACAATGCAGACAACATATGACTTTCACAAGACTATATCAGCAATTCAGTATAAAAGTGTTCGGATAATTACAGACGTACTATTCCATCTAGTGAGCTTAGGAAGGAAACTGTACTCAGTGGCATCCAGAGCCTGAAATTGTGTAGAACAAAGCAAGATGAGAAAATTATGTTATAGAGGCAACAATTAAATCTGTGTGCAATCAATGGGGATGTTAGTTGAGGTGAAGAGCCAACATTTGTAGAAAAACTGAAAATAAGCAAAATCAATAATAAATTATGGTCAATGACCCAATAGTTATGATATTTCGTCCAGATCAGATAAAACTAATACCACCCAATAGTTATGAACCAATACCAAAAGTCTTTCAACATCTGAATATGTATAGATTAATTTCTTATTTTGAGTTACGCCATGCAGCATGTAAGCTCTAACTTAGGTGTATAGATTAATTTCTTGACCACAAGAGCTAGTAGCTTTCAATTGTGCTCATGAGAACACAACAATGCTTTCGGGACCAGCAGCCAACACACACTGGGGCGCCATCGATGCAAATTGGCCAAAACTAACCTTGCCTCATAGCATTACAACAATTAACCCAGCGCTGCCCAACGTAGCCGCTGTAAATTTTAGAGCTAATTTTCCCGGCGCTCATGATTCATGACCAATCTGGCTTTCTCCAGGGAGCCAGATTTAGCAGCAAGTAGCAGCCGGCTGGCCAACTGAATCACAGAGCTGAACCCCTCACACCGAGTCAACTCAACATTGAACAAAAAGCGGAACAACATGGCGACGAAACCGCCCAGATCCCAAATCGAGACGAGTGGTTCCGAGCTTAGCCGACGCCGACGGGGGAGGAGATAGAGACGCACACACCTAGTATCATGCCGAGGGGGATGCGGGCTCCCCCTGCTGGTCTACCGGCGCTGGCCGACTAGCGCTCTGCTGCGTCGCGGCGCCGTGCCACCGCTTCGGCTCCGTGCGCAGCGCCGCCGCACACCCCGCTGCCACCGCGCCCGCGTGCTGCACCACTGGCCGTCCATAGCTGGCCTGGCGCGCTGCCCCGCCGCCGTGCCGCGCCGCGCCGCGCCGCCGCCGCCGCCTTCGCACCGTGCGATGTCGGTCGGTCGGTCGCCCGCAGCCAGGAGTGCGAGAGAGAGAGAGATTGGAGGAGGCGGTGAGAGGAGAGGAGTGGAGAAGTGGTTTTTATATCTTCCTAGGGTTAGGGTTGCAATCAGAGCCATCGGATCGGTGATCAACGGTCAAAAATAGTTGGGCCATTTGGGCTGAAACAGGCCTGTTTTCTTCCCGGGTCTGTTTATCTTTTATCTTTTTTCTATTTTATTTTATTCTATAATTGTGAAGTAACACCCAATAATTATCTTATATATACCAATACAATTTTTATATGTAATAGACTACGTATAAATTGTCTTGTAGAAGTTTTAAGAATTTTTGAACTAATTTACTATTTTCCATATATTAAATGAATTTCTATATGGTTATCAAAATTAATTCAAAATTGAACTACATGTGCATCTAATAAGATACTAAAAAATTCAAAAAATTTATATTTGGTCTCACATGTTTAATTTTATTCTATGTACGGCTGAAAGATGGAAAATTAAATTGTCTTGTATAGATAATTTAAATTTCTATCTCCAAACTAGCATATATTAATTACAATAATATCTATATTTGGTCAAAAAATTTTGAAAATTGACATGACAACATCTTTTTGGTCAATAAGCTTGCCATAAAAAACTTAAATGTTTTTATAAAGTTAGACCATATATTGTTCACAAATTGGCACATCTCTCACATAGTTTCTTGTAACTTAAGACAAATACATCCAGTTGTGAACAATGTAGAGTCTCATTTTATTAAAACCATTTATATTTTTTATGGCAACCTTATGGACCAAAAATATGTTGTCATGTCAATTTTCAGAATTTTCTGACCAAGTATAGATATTATTATAATTATTATGCACTAGTTTGGAGATAGAAATTTAAATTATCCCTGCAAGACAATTTAATTTCTTATCTTTCAACTGTACATGGGATACAGTTAAACATGTGAGCCCAAATATATTTTTTATGAAATTTTTGGTAGCTTATTTGATGCACGCGTAGTTCAATTTTGAATTAATTTCGATAACCACATAGAAATTCAATTAATTAATGGAAAATAGTAAACCAGCTCCAAAATTATTGAGACTTTTATAGGACAACTTATATATAGCTTATTACATATGAAAAATATATTGATGTATATAATATAATTATTTTTGTGTGTTACTTCACAATGGTGGAATAAGATAAAAAAGGAAACAAGCTATATGATAAAGATCATATGTTTAAACTTGTATGCACCTGAAATTTGGACATAATCTTATGTTTAACTTGGTAATAGAAAATATGAACTAAAAACTAGCAATTATTATGCAACAAACTGTTTATTTTTGTTATCTACTTAGGCGAAATAAAATAAACCATATGATAAAGATCCAAGATATAGCAATTGATATAAAATAATGCAATTAAATGCAAGATCGTGATTTTAGGAAAAATCAGAAAAAAGAACGATCAAATTTGGAGTTATTATGAGTGAGAAATACCAATTAGAAATTTTAATTGCAGATTAAAAAGAGAAAGTTGAACTATTCATATGTTCTTCATCTCAATCCACGTGGCAAACCAATATGCTGCATCACCGGTGACAAAATTTTCATATTTTCTTTGACGCTATTTTAACTGTCGTCATAGATATTGGTACCGAACCACCAGCACATGTGATCCATGACGAAACAAAAAAATTCGTCATACTTATTACTTATTCAATGACGAAAATATACAATGTTATAAGGAAAACGTCATAGATGGGCCATTTCCTACTAGTTTGGACTCATCATACCATGTTGAGGCAATTTTAGTTGGTATTTTAATGGGCAAATATGCAAACATGCATGTAACTATATAAGGCAACTATATTAATTTGCAAAACGCACCTTATCTGGAGGGTAAATGCACAACTACACTTCCATCCATTTGCGAATACTCATTGATTTTAGCTTTCAATTATCATGCTTTGATAATTTTTTTTTGAATTATATAATTATTTTGCATTAATGTTGTCTAGAGCCATTTACTTTTGTATATTGCTGAAAAAGCAGTGGTCAAAACCAACAAATTTTCACAAACAAAGGGCGTACAATACACCTAACAACCATCTTCTTTGGCAGCAAAGCAGCTGCTGCACCTCTTGGCATGCCATCACATGCAGATAACCACAACAGAGGCTCCACCGTAAAGACGGGCAGTCCAAAGACTTGGAATTATGCTTGGGCTGGTATGTTCCCCCCAGCACTGCACTAGCAATTTCTTTGGTTTAATCATGATTTTTTTTTTACTGTCAGCCAAAGTTTGATTAGAGTGTACATCTGTTTGTTGTTTTGGGTGTTGTTTTGTGCAAGCAGTTAGGAAACCAGAGATGGGTAGTGAACAAACGCGGAAAATTGCAGTATTGCACTAGTATTTGTCATTATTAATTGCATCCTTGCGTTTAGTTACACATGAGAAGCATACATATCTACATCTGCACATAGATGTGTCTTGTAAACAGCAAAAAAGAAAGTTAAGAGGACAATTCATCATGACTAACTGAATAGTTGCTCATAATATTTGAGGTACAGAGCAAATCATATTGTACAACTGTTTGCTGCAAGAAACATTGGCTAAACTATTATCATTCTATTGAATATAAGGATGCATGTGGTAGTATTTTGCCACTCAATTGCTTCGGTTGTGCTATTTCATAATTAATTTTCAGTGTAGGCAGATATGATAACGACTGTACATAAACTGAATGTATAGAATTAGATTGCCAGAAATCCTCTTACATTCCCACGTTGGTAATACCACAATTGATGCCGATACGCCGAATTCTTTGCATAATCGTATTCTGCACATGATCAATCCAGGTTAAAACAGCAATTATCCATAAATCACTGAAGAAATAGTGAACCAAACCATACCCAAAATCCAATAACAAATCCTATCAAAATGCTGTAGTAAAGTATCCTTATTTGATTCAGATACAAAACTGGAATTTTCAACTGGGCATTCATTCAATGGAACTCCACAAAGCCCAAAGTTGTTGCTGTAAATTGATGGATCGTTCAGTGTCTCAAGTTGGCCTCCTGTAGGTATCCGACCTGACAATTGGTTATTGGAGAGATTTAAGGAGCTGAGAAATGTCAAGCTATAGAGGCTGGTCGGAATATGGCCCAAAAGTTCATTGCAAGAGAAATCCAGGGACTCCAGGGCATTCATATTGCCAAGCTTATTTGGGATACTGCCAGATAGATTATTTCTCGATAAATTTAGGAACTGGAGTCCCTTAAGGTTTGTTAACTCTGCAGGTATCCCATCAGACAAAATGTTGCTTGATAAATCAATACCTGTCAGAAGTGGAATTGTTCTTTCAAATGTATAAGGTCTGCTCTTCCAAACTAGTTCTATTCTGTTAGAATATGGCGACAAAAAGTAATTTGAATATGTGAACAAAATATATGTTAATTCCATGTTAAGCCTTCTGTTCTGTTTCATCATTGATTTGAAGTTACCAAACTGTGCTGATATTGAACCTACCAGCTGGTTGTTGGCTAGATCAAGTAGCTGCAGTTGAGAATGATTTGATAGTTGCCAGGGTATGTTTCCCTCAAACATATGAGTATAGCTGAAGAAACTGAAGAGAAGGCATGCTTTCCCATATTGTTGAAGGAATTTCACCAGATAGTCTATTGTCCTGAAGATCTACCATTGTTAAGTTCATACAGTACCTTAAGGCAGATGGAAAGCCTCCAGTTAAGCTGTTGTTTGCCAAGTGCAATGATGTTAATTGACAGGTAGTGCTTGTCGAGGTTGGGACATTGCCAGAGAAGGCATTGCTCGACAAATCTAGAAAAACCAGTTCTTGAAGATTTGACCAGCAAGTAGGAAGATCACCATAGATCTGATTGCTTGATAGGTCCAAGAACTTCAGAAAAACCAGCTGACAGAATTCCTGAGGAAGCATCCCTGTAAATTGATTTCTTGATGCATCAAGTCCACGCAGAGTGGTGTGGATTCGTAGCACCTGTGCAATATCACCAGAGAAGTGGTTTTGCCCTATCCAAGCATAAGTCAGGTTTGGACATGGCGGAAACATTCCCGACAAGCTGTTATTTTTCACCACCAATTGCTGAAGCTGAGATCCGCTGCATAAATCAGGTGGCAATTCTCCTGAAAAATTGTTGTTGGACAAGTCTACAATAAGGAGTGGTTGCATCTGGCCAAGATTCTTCGGTACAGCACCAGTCAATCTGTTTGTGCCCACAGAGTGATACATAAGATTTGGCAGCTGAGAGATGGCTGCAGGCAGCTCGCCCTCCAGTTTGTTGTTCCAGAGTTCGAGCCGTAACAGTTCCGTCATATTACTGATACATGATGGTATTTTTCCAGTGAGCTTGTTTGCTGCAAGGTTGAACCACCACACTTTTGTCAGGCTGCATATTCTCTCAGGGATTGGCCCACTGAGTGTATTGTTACCTAAGTCAAGTGTTGACAATGCAAACATTGTCCCAACCTCCACTGGGATATCCCCAGTGAAATTGTTTATTGAAATGAGCAGAGTTTCGAGCTTTGATAGCTTTGCGAAAGAGCATGGTATTGGCCCAGAGAATCTGTTCGCTCTTAATTTTAGGTATGTAAGATTTGGAGCTGTCTTGGGTAGCAACTCCAGTATCGGGCCAGAGAATCTGTTCCATGATAGGTCAAGGTGCTTCAATTTGGTGCAGTTCAGGATGAACTCAGGAAAACTGCCACCTATGCCCATGCCATGCATGGAAAAGATCTCCATGGTGGGCATAGGAGAGAACTCTGTTTTAGCAAAGCGGTTGTCAGAGATATCAAGGTGGACAACTCTGGGGAGCTTGCTGAGTTCCTTGCCTATAGTGCCATTGAGTTGGTTGTTGTTGAGCCGGAGGTCAGTGAGGTTAGAGAGGTCTCCAAGCTCTTGTGGTACAGCGTGTTTGAAGTTATTGAAACTGTTAAATATGTGATCCGAATTTTAACTAAAATTATATTCGGATTAGTTTCCTAGTAGGTTTCTCCAGTTGTTTCCTATTAGGAGTTAGCTTAGTTTCCTAATAGGATTCTTTTGCCTTATCCTATTAGGACTCTTAGTTTTTTCCCTTATATATACTCTTGTAGTCTGCATGGGAAGAGGCGAATTCTCATTGTTTCCTCTGCATTGTAATCATATCCTCATAGTGCAATTTGTCGGTTGGCGCCCGTGGTTTTTCCCGCAAGGGTTTTCCATGTTAAATTCGTGTCTCGTCTGTGCTTTTGTCTTTAACAAGTGGTATCTACGCTACGCTGCTGCCGCTGACCGGACTTTTCCCGCGATCTACGGAATCGCCGTTTTGTCGAGATCAGGTCGGAGTCAGCGGCGACTCTGACTCGACGTCGCGTTCGCACAGAAGAAAAAGAAAGGAGCAGACGCGCGCACGCGGGAGGAAAATTGATCGTTCCAAGGACAAGCCATCAGATCGTGCCGTCCAATCCGCGCTACTGTAGCAGCTACAGTACAGCTACAGTAACATCATCGTTTTTCTTTCTAGATTTAATTGCTACATTTACCTGATCTTGTGTACCCAAAAGTTGTCAGATCATCTATTGTGCATCGTTCCGAGCACTAGAGTTTCGCGTATCTGCTTGGGTTCAACATATTAATACCAACAGATTCAGGATTTATTTCCAATGGCGAGTTTAAAGTATGATCTACCTCTTTTAGACCGAGACACAAGATTCTCATTGTGGCAAGTGAAGATGCGTGCAATTCTTGCATAGCAAGATCTGGATGATGCGCTTGATGGATTCAACAACAAAAGGACAAATGATTGGTCCGACGATGAGAAGAAGAAAGACCGTAAGGCTATGGCATATATCCATCTTCATCTATCCAATAATATTTTGCAGGAAGTGCTTAAGGAGAAGACAGCTGCCGCGCTGTGGTTGAAGCTGAAACATATATGCATGACAAAGGATCTGACCAGCAAGATGCACTTGAACCAAAAGTTATTTCTGCACAAGTTGCAAGATGATGAGTCTGTGATGGATCATCTCTCCATTTTTAAGGAAATTGTTGCTGACCTTGAGTCCATGGAGATAAAGTATGATGAAGAGGATTTAGGCCTTATTCTATTGTGCTCATTGCGTAGTTCATATGCAAATTTCAAAGATACTATCTTGTATAGTCGTGATACTCTAACTTTGCAAGAAGTTTATGATGCTTTGCATGCCAAAGAAAAGATGAAGAAGATGGTACCTTTTGAAGGTTCTAACTCACAACCAGAAAGCTTGGTTGTTCGGGGCAGGCAACAAGAGAAGAACACAGACAACAAATCAAGAGACAAAAGTTTTAATGGCTACCGCGGAAGGTCAAAGTCCAGAGGCAGGTATAAGTCATGCAAATACTGCAAGAGAGGTGGACATGATATTTCCTATTGTTGGAAGCTACAGAACAAAGAAAAGCACAAGGGAAATTATAAACCGAAAGGTAAGCAAGAAGAGCAAGGTAAAGCCGCAGTTGCTACTGATAATAAACCAGATGCAGAATTACTGGTTACTTATGCTGGTTGTGTACAAACCAGTGACGAGTGGCTTCTTGATACTGGATGCACCTATCATATGTGCCCTAATAGGGATTGGTTTACCACCTATGAACCTGTACAAGGTGGTAATGTTTTGATGGGTGATAATACGCCCTGCAAAGTTGCGGGCATTGGTACTATACAGATCAAGATGTTTGATGGCTGCATTAGAACATTATCAGATGTGCGGCATATTCCTAGTTTAAAGAGAAATCTCATCTCTTTATCTACTCTTGATCGTAAAGGGTACAGATATTCCGGTGGAGACGGAATTTTGAAGGTAACAAAAGGCTCTCTTGTTGTGATGAAAACTGACATTAAAATTGCCGATTTGTACCATCTATGAGGTACTACGATAGTAGGTAATGTTGCTGCAGTTACCAATTCATTATCGAATTCCGATCATTGGCATATGCTTCTCGGGCATATGAGTGAAATTGGTTTGGCAGAATTAAGCAAGCGAGGATTCCTAGATGGGCAAAACATCGGAAAGTTGAAATTTTGTGAGCATTGCATTTTTGGCAAACACAAGAGAGTGAAGTTTACCACATCTACACATACTACAGAATGTATTCTTGATTATGTGCATTCTGACTTATGGGGTCCTGCTCGTAAGAAGAGGTCATTTGGAAGTGCTCGTTATATGATGACTATCGTTGATGATTTTTCAAGAAAAGTTTGGCCCTATTTTCTAAAGCACAAATTTGAAGCCTTTTCAGTATTTAAGGAGTGGAAGACTATGGTCGAAAGACAGACTGAAAGGAAGGTGAAAGTCCTTCGTACTGATAATGGGGTGGAGTTCTGTTTTAGGCAATTTAAATCATATTGCAGGTCAGAAGGCATTGTGCGCCACTACATCGTTTCTCGTACACCTCAACAGAACGGCGTAGTTGAGCGTATGAACAGGACAATTATTTCAAAGGCCCGTTGTATGCTGTCAAATGCAGGTTTACCTAGACGGTTTTGGACAGAAGCTACTTCCACTGCTTGTTATCTTATTAATCGCTCACCTAGTTATGCCATTAGTAAGAAGACTCCAATTGAGATGTGGTCTGGTTCCCCAGCTAATTATTCAGACCTGAAAGTATTTGGTTGTACTGCTTATGCTCACGTTGATAATGGTAAATTGGAGCCCAGAGCTATTAAGTGCATTTTTCTTGGTTACCCTTCTGGTGTGAAAGCCTACAAATTATGGTGTCCTGAAACCCAAAAGGTTGTGATTAGTAGAAATGTCATCTTCAATGAATCAGTTATGTTGAATGATAAGTCTTCTACTAATGTTTCTGTTGAGAGTCAGCAGAAAGCAAGCGTGCAGGTGGAGCGCTTGATCAGTTCAGGACATGTACCAGAAAAAGAGAATATTGCTAGTAATCAAGATGCACCGATTATTGAAGAGTCAGACTCTTCTGCTGTTGAGCAGTCACCAAAATACTCTATTGCACAAGGCAGAGCTAGGAGAAATATTAAAGCCCCTCAAAGATTGATCGAAGAAGCGAACATAGTTGCTTATGCTATGAGTGTGGCGCAAGAAATCGAAGGTAATGCAGAACCTTCTTCATATTCTGAGGCTATTGTTTCTGCCGATAGCAATAGATGGATAGCTGCCATGCATGATGAGATTGAGTCACTTGAAAAGAATTATACTTGGAAATTGGTGGAATTGCCAAAGGAGAAGAAACCTATCCGTTGCAAATGGATTTTCAAAAGAAAGGAAGGTATATCTCCAACTGATGAGGCAAGATATAAAGCAAGGTTAGTTGCTAAAGGATATAGCTAGATCCCAGGTATTGATTTCAATGATGTGTTTTCTCCAGTTGTGAAGCATAGTTCAATTCACACTTTACTTGGTATTGTTGCAATGCATGATTATGAACTAGAGCAATTAGATGTGAAAACGACATTTTTATATGGGGAGTTAGAAGAAGACATCTATATGGAGCAACCGGAAGGTTTTGTTGTTCCTGGTAAAGAAAACCTTGTCTCTAGGTTGGATAAGTCCCTTTACGGGAAACAATCACCTCGACAATGGTACAAGAGATTTGACTCTTTTATGCTTTCTCAGAATTTTAAAAGATCACAACTTGATAGCTGTGTTTATCTCAAAGAGGTTAATGGTTCAGCTATATATCTGCTTCTTTATGTTGATGATATGTTGATTGTCGCAAAAGACAAATCAGAGATAGCAAAGTTGAAGGCACAACTGAGTAGTGAGTTTGAGATGAAGGATTTAGGTGCAGCAAAGAAAATTCTCGGTCTGAAAATTACCAGAGAAAGACGGTCTGACAAGTTGTATCTTAGCCAGAAAGGTTATATTGAAAAGGTCCTTCGTCGCTTCAATATGCATGATGCAAAACCAGCGAGCACTCCTTTAGCTGCACATTTCAGATTATCTTCAGATTTCTGTCCACAATCAGAAATTGATATTGAGTACATGTCTGGAGTTCCATATTCAAGTGTAGTTGGTTTACTTATGTATGCCATGGTATGTTCACGTCCTCACTTATCACATGCATCGAGTGTTGTCAGTAGATACATGGCTAATCCTGGCAAAGAGCACTGGAAAGCAGTTCAATGGATTTTCAGATATCTACGAGGTACTTGTAATGCTTGTTTGCAGTTTGGGATGTCTAGAGATGGACTTGTTGGTTATGTGGATTCAGATTTTGCTGGAGATTTGGATAGGAGAAGATCGCTTACAGGTTATGTTTTCACTATTGGAGGTTGTGCTGTTAGTTGGAAGGCAAGTTTGCAAGCAACTGTTGCCTTATCTACTACCGAAGCAGAGTACATGGTTATTTCTGAAGCTTGCAAAGAAGCTATTTGGCTCAGAGGCTTGTATACTGAGCTTTGTGGAGTTACGTCTTGCATAAATATATTTTGTGACAGTCAAAATACAATTTGCCTTACAAAGGATCAGATGTTTCATGAGAGAACTAAGCACATTGATGTCAGATATCACTTTATTCGAGGTGTTATTGCTGATGGTGATGTTAAGGTATGCAAGATAAGTACTCATGATAACCCAGCTGATATGATGACAAAGTCAGTTCCTGCCACTAAGTTTGAGCTTTGCTCAAGCTTGGTTGGTGTTACAGTATAGTCCAAGAGACTATTTGGCGCGCAATAAATTTGACCTATGAGGTGTTTGTTGGGGGTTGATGATTTTTATGCTACAAGAGGAAATTTGTCTCAAGGTGGAGATTGTTAAATATGTGATCCGAATTTTAACTGGAATTATATTCGGATTATTTTCCTAGTATGTTTCTCCTAGTTGTTTCCTATTAGGAGTCAGCTTAGTTTCCTAATAGGATTCTTTCGCCTTATCCTATTAGGACTCTTAGTTTTTCCCCTTATATATACTCTTGTAGTCTGCACGGGAAGAGGCGAGTTCTCATTGTTTCTCCTGCATGGTAATCATATCCTCATAGTGCAATTTGTCGGTTGGCGTCCGTGATTTTTCCCGCAAGGGTTTTTTACGTTAAATTCGTGTCTCGTCTGTGCTTTTGTCTTTAACAGAAACTAAGGTCAAGATATGTCAGTGCCTTCAGTTGGGAGATGCTTGCTGGGATTGCGCCAACCAGGTGATTTTTGCATAGGTTGAGCTCGATGAGGTGCGGGAATGCAGTGAAGTTGAAGGCATCAAGATGACCCTTGATGTGAGCTTCAGGAAGGTGAAGCTTGATGACATGCTCAGTAGCATTGCACAGGACACCATACCATGAGCAGGTGGAATTGGCTGGTGACCATGAGGATATGGGGCTTAGGTTTATGCTGTCCAGAGTGGACTTCCACTGGAGAAGCGCCATTGATTCCTGCCTGTTGTTTGTGCTGGTTGTATGGGCTCTGCATACGAGGATGAAGATGCACAGAACAAAGACTTGGTTGGGTAATGCCATGATTGGATGCTGGTATGGGTATGGGTAAAGTCCCAAGTGCAATTTATAGAACCAAAATGAAGTCATGGAACATGGAACAGTATCTTGAAAAATGATGATGGAGATTGGAGACTTCAAGCACATCCAGAATGGTGTCCTTTGGGAGGAAATTTGGAGGACTTTCGACGCGTCCTGAAAATCTCCTGTCTAATGGTCATAACTCCTAATGGCAATTATGCATTTGTAGAGCCTAGACTAGCTTTTTACTTATCATGCTTGCTTTTGCTAGTGAGCATACCTTTCATGAGTGTTCACTACGGCAATATTATTCACTTAATCACTTCTACTTTTTCTTCATGCTGGAATTGGCCATGACAAGCATGAACTGCAGCAGGTCAGGTCAGCAACATGGGCATATCACATATATCAGGTTGTGGTGGACTGAACTGAACATGCAAGGATATCAGTGAGACCTTATTCTGTTGCCATATATTTGTTTTCAGTTAACTTATAAGATGGATCTTCTTGACTTCTTTGCTGGTCAGAAAGTAAAAGAAGAGCGACACGGTATTGTCATTGTCATCAACCTATGAAATCTGCCATAAATCATAAAGGTATGGATTCAGTAGTGATGGGCAGCCAAACTTGATCAACTGGACCTGCCAAGTTATGAGTACTGGATACTTACTTAAGACTTGGGTTATCAACGGAATGACATATACTGATGTTTGAAAGTTGGACCTAGCTAATTACTTCTTCTGGAACATGATTATAGAACCACTTTATCGAATTGTTTTCCCGTTTTTCTCCATTTTGTGTTACCCTAATGTTTCATCTGTATTCCTCACCAAACTGCTAGTGGTATAGCTTCCATTGTAGGCATGAACAAAAGCTTCAGAGATTTTGTTTGTGAATATTATCTAATATGGATGTTTTTTATGCATGGAAATCACCTACTGGTGGGCATTAGAATGGTTAATCAATGATATTCTCAAAACAGCAGCAGCAGCAATACTTGGCAAACTGGCATGTCAGACTATTTGAATGTCTCAGGACTTCAGAATAGAAAGAGATGGGTCTGCCTAGCAAGATAATTTCTTTGAAGCTGAAGGTACTTCGTTAGTTTCTCTGGTTGGTGAGGCCCATAACGAGCTGCCATACTATTCTTAGCCTTCACAACAGTAACATATAGTAGTGTGTATCTTCTTTACATATACTTGTGCATGAGTACACTAATGCTTCTACGGATGCTGGCTTATCTGATGATCGCGTGGATGTTGCATAGCTATTATATAGGACTGTATACTCGCTAATGTCAACACAGGACCCAGTTTAGAGCTTGCAGATTTACTTCTGTTGGTAGTCCTTGGTCCTGATCTTTATAGTTTATACAATGAATGAAAACTGTTATGTTTCCCTATGAAAAGAAAACTCTTTAAACAGTATCCTCCTCATTGTGTCAAATAACTTCTTTACAAGCAAGTTTTCATATCCATACCCCATGCTAGCAGTTTTCATTTCATATCTACCGGTCTATTCATAATACTGGGATAACAAACCTGTCAAACTCCATTCAGTATGACGTTTCAACTTGACAGTTCTAAATTCCAACCTGGTATGTACATTTCATCTGTTCTGTTCCCAGATTAACATGACAAGTTATGAAATTGCACATGCCCTTATTTATTTTGAATTTTCAGAAAGCTTATGTTTGCTTTATTGAATATCATACACTTATTGTTACAGTAATATAGGTACTGTTCGAGACTTTGAGGACACAACATTGTATGCATTGGCACCTGATTTTGTTTTCAGCAGTGAACCTTCAGGCCTGAAGAACAATGCGCCTGAATTTTCTAAACGATAAGGAGAAGATGTAATCTTTATAACTATTTGTGTGTTTTTCGGCGACCTGCAAACCTTCATTCTTTTCTATAGAATTGCATTACTCAATACTACATTATCATACAATTGTGGTGAGTCAGCTCAATGACTTATATTTTTTATCTGCAGTCTTGGATGGGTGCACATCCCTGCATTCTTGCAGGGGTCATGGATGAGTTTCCCTTGCTGGGGCCTTTTGCTGTTTGGGACGCAACAACAAAATTTCCCAATAAATACAGTTCAATTACAGCAGAAGAAACTGGGAGTGATTCTTATGTTTTTAGGTACTTAATACTGAACGCAAACTGAAGATTGCGTTCTTGTTGTGGCCCCTGAACTTATAGGCCCAAAGTGACCAAATGTAGTTTAGTCTTTGCATTTGTTTTCTTATTGGGCAACGTATGGATTTTAAAATTTGAACCTTGTTATTTTATTTTAAAATTGTATAACTCGAACCATATATCTTACTGATAAACCACTAAACTTCCGTTCCATTGTATTTGCACACACTCATGTTTGAACCGATTCTCAGTTTCTCATCACATCCCAATTGCTGCAAATTAAGTAGCAGGTTTTGGCCTTTTTTAACATTAATGTTTTGTTAATAAACCCTTTTTAAATATTGTAAAACCGGATCCTAAGCCAGACTTCTTGGCATGGCAAGGAGGTGGTCAGAATTTGACAAGCTTTTGTGTTCTCTTGTGTAAAGCTCACGATAGTAGTAGAATCATAGACCTATTAAGGTGTAACCAGGGAGGCATGCGTTTCTCAGTTAAGTACAAAGCAATCAAGTATGGGGAGGTCGTCTCTAAAAAGGACATGATTTGGAAACTCAGATTACCGGTAAAAATTAAAATTTTCTTGTGGTACATAAAGAGTGGAGTAATTTTAACAAAGGATGATTTAGCCAAAAGGAAGTGGAAGGGTAGCGTTAACTGTTGTTTTTGTGATGCTAACGAGTCAATTCAACACCTTTTCTTTGGTTGAATCTTGGCAAGATTCATGTGAAATGCAGTCTTTATATCTTTTGAAATTCACCCGTCTAGGAATGTTGCTAGTATGTTCGGCAATTGGCTAAAGGGGATACAACCCAAGCTAAGAGCTCAAATCCACAAGGCAACTTTGTGTCGGGCGTTTTGGTTACGTCGGAATGATATAGTTTTTAATGGCTCCAATACTAATTATTTTGTAGCAGGTGTTTTTTAGGGACTTTTTGCGCAAGACAATGGTCTTTGGTACTTAAGGAGGAAGATGGCCAAAAAGTGAGAGAAGGTTGCTTGATGCTGGAGAAGAGAGTTTCTGGCTTTTTCGCAATGAAGGGGTGGAACTTAAGAAAAAGATTGGGAGATTAATACTCTCTTGTTTTCTTGTATGATTTGGTTGAAACTTTGTATTAACTTTTTAACAATTGTTGTTGCTAGAGCCTAAGTGGTCCGGTCTAGTTGCTTGGGATGGTGTTAAACCTTTTGTAAGGATTTGGATCTATGTATTCTTGTAAGTTTCCCTTGAACTGTCTACATCCTTTTTTGAGTGTAGAGGTAAGTTTAATCCATTATCTTAAAAAAAAGTTGTAACCGGATAGTAACCTGTTTTAAAATGGTGTGGCATCGAAAGCAACCAGCAGAAATATGTTAAACTTCAATTTTGAGGTTTGAAATAATCGTCTCGTTAATCTGTTATAATCGGGCTTTATATTATCGTTCTTTTTCAAGTATATTTGGTCCTGTTCACACACACGCACACAAACGAAAAAAAAAGGGTTTGAATTTAAATATTCGATTGACCTTTGGTGCGATAAATTCCAATAACTGGCCAGCACATAAGGCCAGTGCCTCTTGCAAATACCTTTTTTTAATAATAAAACCTTGGGCCTAACTCGCAGCAATTAAATGCTCAATCAACAGGGCAGTGCTACTGTGCTAGAACCTAGAAGCACGTAACTATTTCCTCCGTCTCAAAATAAGTTTATTTTTTAGTTTTTATACAATATTTGACTTTTATTTTATTTAAATATTTTTATGATTAATATTTTTATTGTTATTAGATGATAAAACATAAATAATATTTTACGTGTAACTAATTTTTTTTAATTTTTTTATATTTTAAATAAGACCGATGGTCGGACATAGAAATCGAAAAATAAATTTTTTTGGACGGAGACGGTAACAGTTTCGGCGACGTGTGGGATATATATATATAGCTTATTCCTTACAATTTTACTTGACTCTTGTGCTTATGGTTCTCTTGTCTTTTTGTTATGCCTATGTTTATAAATTCAAAATTTAAATTTTAAAATATAAATTTAGAGTTGATTTTAGAGTTTTCGTTATAGTTTATTTTATAGCCTTGCTTCCCTTTACTCCTATTAAGAGTAAAATCTCGAGGTTTTAGTACGAAACTACTGTATATCTTACCTTGGTCGTACAAACTTTTTCTTTGGGAGAAAAGTCTGTTTTACTCAAACTTTATGGCCGGAACAATGGTTTCCGTTACCACGATAACCGCCGCGGTTACTGCGGTAACCGGCCTTACCACCGAGATGCGGTATGGTTTTGAGTTTAAATTTAAAGAGAATTTAAAATTTTTGAGGAAATTTAATGGAAAAAATATATGTTGTATATGTTGATATATATTATAGTTTGGTCAAAGAAATTCATGAAAAAAGTGTATTTTCGGCGTAATTAAAAATCATAACAAAAAATTTTGGAGGAAAAAAATAAAAAAACCCTATTGCAAATAATATTTCGTAAGAAGATGGTTAATAATATTTTGTTGTTGAGTCATTATCAATTTGCACCAAAAAAATAAGAAAAAATAAGAAATAAGATGGTTAATAATATTTTACACGTTGTAGATAATATTGAAATACAAATATACAATAATAGATATAGAAAAAATATTCATGGAGGAAAATTATTTGTGTATGTTAATACATACATAATAGTTTTGTTCGTAATAACGGGTAGTAGATATATTTGTGACACAACAATTAAAATAAAGTTGTTGTTACTTGTTATTGATATAAATTATTTGGTGAAGGGTGATATGATACTATATATTTGTGTAATGTCAAGAATTTAGAAAATGTCATGTCAAAATTTTCTTGTTTTCCCAATAATATGTCCTAAATGTCACAAATATAGTCACAAAATATTTTCTTACATTTTTTTGTATTTTTCAGATTTTTAATTTTGTTTTTTGCATTTGACATCTCACAAGTTTTCTTGTTTTCAAATCTTCTTCTCCCGTGGTTTCCTCGTGGTAACTGTGGTTTTCGCAGCCAAAACTACGTGGTTTTGCACGGTTTCCGCCGTTCTCATGCACTCTTTCGAAAAGTACTAGCCGCGGTTACCATGCGAAACCACGCGAAAACCGCGCAAAAACATGCAGTAACCGTGAATATCGCACGGTTTTAATTTCAAATTTTTGATTTTTAAATTTATCGTGGTTTTTACGGTATCCGCGGTTACTGTGTGGTAACGTTACCATGGTAGAGACGGTAAAAACGGGAAGTTGAACCCTGGCCGGAACACTTAACCCTCCAAACTGTTTTTGGGCTTATATTACAGCCATGAACTAAGGAAATTGACACATTTTACGCCTTAATAGTATTTCTACTTGTGCAAGAAATAGTTTTAAGGGAGTACACAATATAGCTGATTAATGATTCTACACGTTGGAGTGCGAAGGAAGTGTGACAACTGTACAAGGTTTTAGGGAAAATTGCGAAAACTTCACAGGATGCCACCTTGTGTTTGAGATTTCCCTACATAAAATCATTTTTGCAAAAAAAAAATCCCACTAATTTATCTTGGTTCGATTGCCCCAATTGTCGATGCTTGTTCATTTCTTTGCCTCGTCTGAATATGTTACGTAACAATTTTTTTTACTCCAAATACATCTTTTTTGACAGAATATACCGAGATCATTCTCTATATTGAATCTTTTGAAGAAACCAGTCGCCACCAAACTAGCTCTATGGGACAAGCAAACCAATTCATCTTTCGACGACCTTGATATCCAATAAGGTAGACTGATCACCATCACCCAATGACCCAATGATATGTTGGGCATCTTGAATGAGAATGCCATGTTGCATCCTTAGACCTAGCAAACATGAGCGGCTACCATGGCTCCTCTTGACCTATTAGTATTCATCGGAGAGGCTCGGGGTCTACGGCCTCCACAGGAACATGCGAGCAATAATAATAAGAAAATCTCAAACCAAGATAAATTACGAGGGATATATTTACAATAAATCATTTTATCAGGAGCAATCTCAAACTTAAGGAGACATTTGGAGGTTTTTTTATTGCCTCACGTGTCGAATAACTACATCATATCATATACATGGGTGCACAGTGGGTCTGATTGATTTTCCATATCTAAAAGGCTCTGCTGCATACGGTGAACGACGGTACGTTCTAACACCACTTTTGTGCTGATGTGATTTGTGAACCATATTTAGAGGCCTTAGATGCCCATTAATCGATCAGCTAAGCACACCCACACACATCCTTTCTGAAAAGAAGCGAAACCCACTGAAAATTAATCAAATTTAAAAACACGCAATAATAGCCGATCGACACCGGTAGCGTCCTTTTCTGCGTCCCTTTGTTTGTTTCTTCACTCTCTTTAGATTACAAATATTAAGTCCTTTTAATAGACGTCTACTAATTAACTTGCTAATACACCCTAATTAAATTTGTATTTTTGTTTGTTTGTTTGTTTGTTTTTACTAAGCTAGCTAGGCAGCTCCGTTCCAAAATGTGCATGGTCCTGATGCCACACGCTTCACCAAACATACATCTGGGCTCACGATTTGATGTCTCCCTGTCGGCGCCCAATTAAAGATTTATACATGCTAGAGTACAAAATAAGTATGTACTACATATATATATATATATCTTCAGGCAGAGACAGATCTAGAAAAGTTTTAAAGCCCGGACAAATTTGACTAGTATCTAATGCGGATTTTATGTTACATCAAATTTCAATGGATCACCTCCATCAAAATTACATCAAATTTCAACGGCCGTCCGAGGTAGCTATATATATAGGTGGTGCATCCCGGATCATCCGATGCCTTCTGGCATCCTTTACCGGTGAAGGATAGGTAATTAGTTACTTATCGATCCAAGTAATACATACCGTCTCTTTCCCTAAATGTTTTGATGCCGTTGATTTTTTTATACATGTTTGACTATTCATCTTGTTTAAAAAATTTACATAATTATTAATTATTTTTATATCATTTTATTTATTGTTAAATACACTTTTATGCATATATATAGCTGTATATATTCGATAAAAAAATTAAATAAGACAAATAGTCAAACTATATAAAAAAGTCAATAGCGTCAAACATTTAATTAGGGACGGAGGTAGTATTAGCAAATAAGATGAGGTCACGAGTCAGTAGGTTATTAGAAACATATGGTGTAATAGCCTCATCTTTTTTGCTTTTATTAGCCATAATCGAAATGGCTTATTAATGATTAAAATATATTTTATTTATGGATAAGATTTTTATGTAAATGTTCTTCGTGATCTAAAGCAAAGACTGGAAAAATAAATCATGATAAAAAAAACTTCAAAATCAATCTTAAATTTAAGTTTTAAAATTTAAACTTTGGCTTATAAACACAAACATACACGAAAATATGGGCCTTAGAAGGTATCCAACCAAACATGATCATCATCACGATTAATATGTAAATGTAATATTAGTAGTTTATCATAATAACAAATTTTCATAATGTAATATAAAATATGTGTACCGAAGCCGCTTTTAATATCTAAACAATAAATAGAATAGAACGATCAGAGGTTGTATGAAAGAAACCTATGTCCCCTGTATATACATAAACAAATAAATAGAGCAACTCAATTCTGTGAAAATTTTAATTAAGAGATTATTGTTTAAATTCTACAATTAGTAGATAGGCTGAAACACACGATCGCAATGAAATGTAATTTCGTTGTAGATAAATACTTCTACTCTTAGTAGTATAAAAATTAAATTGAAGGCTGAAAAATACAAAGCCACAAAATAGTGTTACTTAAATTCTACAATTCAAACTTCAATGCTGCTTATATAATATAGGCACCAAGAAAAACCTTACTTTTTTTTTGTTGCTTTGTACTATTATGGGTTTGTAGTGAGATGAATCTTCAACAATGTAACGGGTGACTGTAGCATTATTAGCACGAGTAAATTTTGCAAAACTACAACTACACTGATCAAATTATTGTAAAACTATATATTTAAGACATTGTATCCCAAAAAAATAAATTTATAATGTATCACAAAACTATAAATTTAACATCGACTTTTTATCAAAAAAATATATTTTTAATACTGAGTATCCCAAAACTACATGTTTAACTTATCACAAAACTACACATTTAGTAATTTAATAAGGAAAAATATCACATTTATAGCTTCAACATAAAGATGGTGCTAAGTATTTAAACTCTAAAATAAGTAGTTTTGTGATTCTTGACTTGATGAGACAATGTCTAAAATATGTTGTTTTGTGATAATAAATTTGGCACTAAATCTTTAGGTCTACGAGAGGATGTCTTATATGTGCAGTTTTGTGATACTTCATCCATCCCATAATATAAGTCATTACTATTTTTTCTTTGTCCCATAATATAAGGCGTGCATACAAACATGTACTAACACATATCTTTTCTCTATTTTTTTATTTTAAATTTTTCACCATCAAAATAAGGAAATGATTATAACTATTTCTTGGTCTTTCTGTTGATGATGATAGTTACGCCTTATATTATGGTATAGAGGGAGTAGTTTAGTTTTTGTAAAATTTACTCTAATTTACACCAGTTTGCACCGAGTTACAATAAAATATATACACCTAATTTTTCCCAAGCATAAGCATTGCAGTGCACGTAGCCTTGTTACTTTCTAGTCTTACCTAGATTTATATACAGCTAATGAATCTAGACATATATATAAATTATCTATATTCATCAATTGATAAATTTAGACAAGGATAGAAAATCTTACAATATAAAACAAAACAAAGGTAGTATTATTTTGGCAGCAACCTTCCTGTATATAGTTTTTCGGGAAAGGAACCAAATCCATGTATTTAATAGCTTAGCTAATGACATATCACATATATCATTATCAATGACTTAATAAGGACTATATTATTTATGTAAGCAGCAGCACGTGAGATATATACGAATAACATTAGGATAGAACCTCAATGAAATGCTAAATAAAATAAGATTAATGAGACTGAACTTTTAAGTTTTAACAAACATCCCAATCACAATTGTTCACAACCACTTTCTCCGGCCTCATGTGCCTTACACATTTTTGTACTTGTACCTTGCATCAGCACTCAATGCCTCAGAATTAGGCACCATCTAGAACACCACTTTTTTTTGGTACTATAATTAATCTTTTATAATAAAACTGAAATTAGACATTTATGTCCTATACTCCGATATTATTGAATAATGAACCCTCTTCACCATGCCCTACGCATGAGATTGCATCTATTTTTTTAAAAGGAAATAGGATAGTGCAGAACCAAAGAGCACATATATCAAACACCCCCACCAACTCAGTTTTGCTAAAATGAGTTGCGACTCATGCACTGCTTTATGAGTCAGGGTCAAAAACATATCAAATCATCTCTAAATTTTGATTTATATGGCTCAATAATTTTTTCATATAAAATCTTATAGCACGCAATAAAAATTCATGATAATATATGTAACAATTAAAAATATTTTATTTAGAAAATTATAATAATGATGGGTTAATAATAATTTTCTTTAATTAAAATTCAGTAGCAACACATGGATAATAGGTTAATTTCAAATAAACATAGAAAAGCGGCATGCGACCTTGCACCCTAACAAAAGCCCTGGAACACCCTCGTTTCTACACAAGCTTATACCATACTATATATATATATATATATATATATATATATATATATAATATTACATACATAGATATACTTTCTCTATAAGTTTGATAGTATCATGGATTTATAATGGTAAATGTTTGTAGGGTGTGCATTAAAATGTGTTCGCTTGCATATATGCTTGTGGTGTGCATTGAGGTGGTAATGGACCAAGATTTTTTAGTCCTTTTACAACTCTACTTAATCCTTAAAAAAATCTAACTTAAAAATCTATAAAATTTTAATCCATCCATTTTGGATCAACACTTAAATTTTATAAGAAAAAAAATTAAACCCATCACCACATGTACTGTTGTGTACGTCCATGTGTTTGACAGGGGTGGAGCTAAAAGAAAATAAGGGATGCCACCCATTTATTTTGAACTGGTTTCGCAAAGAGCAGCTCTGCCCCCGGTGTTCGATGTAATCTGAAAAGAAAATGGAAATACAGTGCTACCTTACACGCTTGCCCCTTCAAGCTGCACGTCGTACGTGGCAGCGTTTGCTTGCCGCACCACCTAACATGCAGCAAAATGGCCAAAAATTGGATGATTTTACTGCTATAATTTGAAAGGTGTTTTTCTAAAAAAAAATTCTGCAAAACATTTTTTTTGGGCCTATGGAATAACTGGAGGAAGGACAACATACATTTTTCTATACAAAAGAAAGGAAGGGAAAAAACTTCAGATATTTCAAGTCTATTCGGTTTAGAGGAATCTTGTGAGAATTCTAGAATAGAATTTTTTCATGTGAAAATCCTGTAAAATTTCTGTGCTCCAAAAGGAGCACATTCCATGTGAAGCCTCTCCTCCAATTACCAAATGATTTCTCTCTATAAACCAGGTTGGTCAGAGGCTCTAATTGTGTGCATGAACCACTGGAAGGCTGCCTGTCTACTACTACTCATCATACATCGTCTCAACCGGTGATACTGTTGCCTCTTTGTTAGGTGAAGTTGATGATGCTCCTAGTGGCGTTTGGTTTGGTTGAGTTGAGCCTCCCTTGCTTATGACATAATATCTGCCCACGCCTTAATGAACACAATTTAAGTAGTTCTTTGACGCTGAACATATAATTTTTTGTACACATTTGTTTCTTCTCAATCTAACTTTTACTGTATTTCTTGATTGTGTTTGATAGTTTGATTGGTTTTATCTGCTAAAAGTTTTGGTTTGATGGTGCCAGGATGGGTGGAGGATTTTGTTAAAACAAAAAGGGTTGGCAATTATGTAGCAAGTCAGATTAACAGATAGAGAAAAACATCAATAACACTGTACCATTTCCTGTTGAAAATAGTAATAACGTAGAGAACAACAGAGTTCAGACTTCTGACATTGATTAGGCTGTTGGGTTTTTCATGAAAAATGAAATGAAAAAATAACTAAAATAAGCAAACAGGAACATGCAAAGTTTTAGATAGACACTCTCAATAATTGTGCAGATGTCTAATCATTTTCCCTGATGAACTAGCACAAGAACAGTCCCATGACATTGTGCAGCAGCCAGCAAGCTACTTCCTCCTCCCGAAATAAGATCATTTTTTATTTTTTGATACAATGTTTTGATTCTTCATCTTATTTAAAATTTTTTTGCGATTAATATTTTTATTCTTACTAGATGATAAAACATGAATAGTACTTTATGCGTGACTAATTTTTTTAAGTTTTTTATAAATTTTTCAAATAAGATGAATGGTTAAATATTAGGAAAGAAAACAAAAATGCAGATATTATGCGACGGAGGAGGTAGTACTAACTAAGCAGGAAGCTCACATTTCTGCACCCTGTAGCTGCCTTCTTTTCCTGAATTCTGCAACTCAACTTTCGTTGCACCTGTCCCCTGGTACTTACCGAACTTTATAATACAATAATTAAAATACCAGGATTTGGTTTTTTTTGTCTAACTAAAACTGCCCAGGAATTTATAAATTTGAAGTTCCATTTCATAGCCTTCTACCAGTGTGTTCAATTTGTAACCTTTGATCCTTGCTACACAATTCACTGAGCTGAACCTGTTATTAGGGAAAGAAAACATATATCCATCTTTGTCATGCAGGTGCTTTGTTTAAGTTGATTGCTTTCATGCCGGTAAAGTAGAAACACAATCTCCAATTGTTTGGAGATGCAACAGCTCCACTTTCCTACTCTATTACTCTCAGTCTTGGCTTCAAAGTTCATTTCTTACCCAAAAAAGGATAAGGTAAATAACACCCCATTCGGCCTAACTTGTCTGAGACATTGAGTAGAGAAGGATTTACGTACCAAGATAACCAACGGGCAATGTCACGGTACCTCATACTACTAGCGGTATTAGTGTAGTAGATTTAAATCTAACTATATATTTTTAATGAGTATATTAAAAATTTTATTTGAAACTTTGATAATATATATTGATCAATTCATCTATTTTAATAAGATATATGACACACAAATTTGTCGTAATGTTATATATTTTAGTTTTTATTTTACCCTTATAAAATTTCTACTACACCCACTACCAGTATAGTATAATATATATAATCAGAGCCCTTAGATCTAAAGTAACGAATGACTCACAAATTTTGACGGTATGTTAAAAAATTCCTAACCAAAACAACAGAGACAAATTCAAAGGCAGATTTATGCACCAGCTGACCTAATGGTGGTGCAAATGTGGCAGGCAGAGAGGAAAGAAGGAAGCACCTTGTAGCAGAATCTGATACTCTTGAAAGTGTTCAAGTAGCATGTCAGCATCATGGAAAGGGATTGCAGCTGAGGGACAGTAGGAGGTCACCATCATGGAAAAGGAGCTGCAAAACTATTCCTAGCAAGTCAAGGTACCAGCAGAGGAGGAGGAGGACGAGAAGAAGGCATGCAGTGCCAGGCATTGATCATCAAACAAGGGAGAGCAGGGCTTCGGTGACGATGATTGCGACGCCTTCTCTGAAAGCGAAGCCGCCGATAGACCATAAGAGCAAGTTTAATAGTATAGCCAACTACTGGCTCCAATTCATCTATAATCAATCTAATAGTCAATTCATACAATAGTTACATACAAAGCATTAACGCATAAACTCACATATCATACACACTGCGTCTTAGAGTCCATGCTACAAATGGCTACAAATTAGTAGCTTACTACTCTTCTCTCTTCTCTCTTTATCTCTTTAAAATATGTTTATAGCTGGTTTATCTTCTGCTTTTGTATCTAATCGCAGAAATTGAGGGCATTGTATGTAGAACAAGATGTGTCCTGAAAGTGAGATGAACAGGTGACATTGCCATGAGGTGTGTGCCTTTGAGAGGATTCAACCACCATCCTGAAAACATGAACAGAAAAACCAGTACTTGGGGCACCCATCATCGAGGTACGATCGATCGATTTCGCCTTCGCGACGACGTCGCACCGACGGATGATATTGGTGTTAAATTTAAGGCAGAAGACATTCTGATTCCCCAATGCATCACTCCAGGTGCAGCTGGGGATGCAAGGAGAAGGACATGTACCTGACAGGACGGTCAGGCTTAATGCTGCTATTGACTGAAAATTAACCTGAAAATGGCTGAAATGTCTGCAAGGGAGGGTACCCCCCTGCAAGTGCATCAAGAATGTGACATGAAAGAAAAGAACACATCTGCAGCAATGTGTGAATCATATGGTATGGCAGATTATTTTATTGTTCATTTGGCAACAGCATGTGCTTACCACCACAGACAAATGCATTTCAGGTGATAGGATAGTATTGGAAACAATCAGGGCCATGCTAGTTTTATTGTGTGACCTTGAGAAGAGCATCTGCAAAAGTGATCAAACTAAGGATAGTGCTACTCATAGCATTGAGAGGAACTACTGATCAAGTATATATTCATCTCCAATTCAAGTAAAGTATATCTGATATCCATGTTAAATTTTAAGAGTTACTATGTAAATTGTCTACTCTGTTCTGGTTGGATTAAACCCTGCTTTAAGATTGACAGCTAGCAAACAAAGAGGGCCCAGGGTCAACAAACTGCAGACAGTTTGATTAGGAAAACACTAACTGTAAGCAAAAGGCATCACCAGCATTTAAGCACTTCCACAAACAGGTTTTCCAAAACTATACAGCATTAATAGCACCAGGTCACTTTCACGCAGGGTCGGGAAAACTAGATTCTGAACAGTTTCTGCACTTCTGCATGGTTACATCATATTAATACACACTCAACTAGGTAAATGCTCGAGAACCCGTTGTCCACGTGAATATGAGGAATTATAAGAGGATATCATATTATTTCCCGATTTAAGAGGACAATATAAATTGTTGAAGGATCATGAGGTTGTTCTGAAGTTCTCAATAATGGATAATCTAGTTCTGATTTCTGAAACAACTGATAATTCGCCTAATTTACCATTGCAGCTGCAAAAATATCATTCAACTGAAATCAAATTGCATTTACAAAATATTGGCAAGTTGAAAAGAACCTGGTAGTAGGATTAAGATTTTGGAATGCATGTAAGAGAAATGAGAAAATGCCTAACATGTCCAGGAACATAAGAAATAATTCAATTATGTTTATAGGAACTCCATGAAGCTTTACCATGACCATCCTACCTTCTCATTAAAAAAGTATTTATTTAGTATTTAGTTTCTCACACATAAACCTATAACGCTGTTTGCAACAAATGAATTGTCTTTCGAGCCTAATGCATTTTCATTTAATGGGCCAAAGTTATTGAGGGCAAAATATTCTCTGATTGACACTTTCTTGAACAGTTTCTGATTTGCTCAGCTGAGAAAAGATTAAATGTTTGAAGGATGGCACCCAAATAGGTAGTTTGATACATGGGTAGCACCTAACCGTAGTGAAGCATCACCACCTTATGTCATTCAACATCCAAACAAAACAAGAAAGAGTAAAGGGGTGCCAACAGTGTCATCAAACAGACATCACAACACCACCATCTGTGGGCGATCGATGGGTATCTCTCACCCACTGAATGCATCAAAGTATCTTTTTTTATATTTCAATGACAGATAAGCATCCCTACTGTTCTGTACTCCCATGAGTCAAGAAGCAGTCCATGAAAACATTCTCTTCCTGAGATGGTGAGGGGAATCTGTATGACTGTACATCTTAACACAATTATCGCAATGATTGACTGAATGAAACTGTTGGCTATGTTTGTAACATGAACAATCAGACTACTTCTCTGAACAGTCAGAATACACAAGTCATAAAACAACAGTCACGTAATCGATTTTTTTTTATTTTTTAAACCTTTTTAAGAAATAGTTCTATTACTAAACCTCCAGGAAAAATATTTTTAAATTTGAACCTTTTGGCCACGCCACCAACATCGACGTGACCAAACGGCTTGCTACGCCATTGTCGGTGGCGTGACATCATTGTCTTGCCACGCCACGTGACACTGGAAAGGCTACGTGATAGCGTTGTCTTGCCACGCCAATGTTGGTGGCGTGGCCAAAAGGTTCAGATTTGAAAATATTTTTTCTAGAGGTTTAGTAATAAAATTATTTCTTAAAAAAGTTTTAAAAATAAAAAAATTTCCACATAATCCTGCTTTTCAATGGAATGAGAAAAGACAACACCCTTTTTCCTGAATTTAAAAATCTTTAGAGCATATAATGGTAAATAGAAAAATATGACAAAAATAAAACTCAGTCAGTAAACAACAGACAACATTGACATCACCAAAAGTATTGACACTGAAAGAACTACCCCAAGAGCTGAGAACAGCCTACAATTCTGCAACATGTGAAAACGGGAGAGACTTGCGAAACTCTGACCACATGGTCAGTAAACCCTAGTAGTTCAAAGTTTATGTAGTAAGTACTAGGGACAATTGTATAACTGACTCTACTTTAAAGTCTAACTGGCCCTACTTTACAGTCACGTAATCCTGTTTTTTCTGTTGTTGCTGCCTACTTTTGCTAGTTTACTTCTGAGTTTTTAGCTTATCGTGCTGCTAAGTCTTTCGAAACCTTGTGAGGCTTTGGTCTGTATCTGTAATCCGGTAACCCTGGTAAAACTTCTTGTTAACATTTGGCTTTAAATTGAAAAGGCAGGGCTGAATAAGCCTTTTATCAAAAAAAAAATTCTGCTTTTCAATGGAATGAGAAAAGACAACATTTTTTTCCTGAATTTAAAAATCTTTAGAGCGTATAATGGTAAACAGAAAAATATGACAAAAAGAAAACTCAGTTGGTAAACAAGAAACAACATTGGCATCACCAGAAATATTGACACTGAAAGAACTACCCCAAGAGCTGAGAACAACCTACAATTCTGCAACAAGTGAGAACGAGACCTGCGAAACTCTGACCATACGGTGAATAAACCCTAGTAATTCAAAGTTTATGTAGTAAGTACTAACGTCATTATCAATAAGGAGCAGAGCATTCCACTAGGAAAATCCGATGGTTAGCACAACATAATCAGCCGTGACACAACATTAGCTTTCAAAATTCAGCTGTGGAGGCAAAACTGTCTCACATTATTCTCTCTGTATAGCCCTAGTGGACTTCCTCATGGCATGCACTAGTAATGGTTGACTACTTGTTCTTCCTTTTCTCAGAGGATACTTTGATGATAGAATTGTCATGAAGCCAATGAGATCTCCAATTAGTTCTCCATATGGGTTGTCATGATCATACAAAACTTGCATTCAAAATGTACAGTCAGGTATACTTTACCTTTTAAGAAATCAGGTACTCCATCCGTTTCATAACGTAAGACTTTCTAGTCTTATCTAGATTTATATATATGCTAATGAATCTAGACATATATTTTAATTATATACATTCATCAATTGATGAATTTAGAGAAGGCTAGAAAATCTTACGATATATAAAACAGAGGTAGTACATTCTATTAAAAAAATAAGGTACAGAATTGGTGTGCATTTCTCAAATAATTTTTCATGAAAATAATCAAAATTTCCAATGCATTTAGATATTTGGCTCGAGTTGGATATTTTTTGTCTTCCAACAGTTCAGACAAACTAACACTTAATTAAAACAAAAAAAAAACCATTGGAACTTTTCTCCTGTACTTCCACAGAAGCTAGCAGACTCCAGGCGGTAGTCACTGAAGAGTTCATCCAGAGCCCATAGGAGCTGGTAGATGCTCATTTGAGGGAAGTCAAGGGTAAATACTCTGCCTCGTATATTTTGGATTCATTTTCTAATTAAAACTCATCAACAGTGTGGTTAAATGATTTTCAAGCTCTGAGGGAAATTCATGTGAAATTTTACGATAGTACCATGCCAATTGCAATAGCCCTGCTGAAGATCAATCACTGCAAGTACTCGAGAACAAGCAAAGACAAATAACCGACGGACTTTAACGAAGGGGCACAATATATATATTCGCATTATTCGGCAATTAATTTGTACATAAGTTCCTGAAATTTTGTGTTAGTTTGTGTTAAATATGTATATAAAGACGATTATAAGTTAGGACTGACGTCGTAATAAGTGTTAGGACAGAAATAGAGCTAAACTCTTATCCTAGATTTTCCCTTAAATAGACTCTTAAATGGGGAAACACCACCAATAATCGTAACCGATGACCGTGTCATACGTGAGGATCACTGACATTCTCATACTCAGTAAATATGTTGGGTTAATTAGGTACAAACGCATGTAATCGGTGCCTCAGTAATATACACTTCGACTGGATCTCGTTAGAAAATATCATAGTTTGGCATCCATCATTGTTAAGTTTGAATCTTCTACGGTGTTTTTCCATGTGTTTATTAACGATGTCAACGTTGGTGTTAGTTTCATACTGTCTCCATTTAACAATATAAGATTTTCTAGACTTGTCTAGATTTATCTATTGATAAATATATATAATCTGTATATATGTCTAGATTCATTAGCATCGATATGAATCTAGGCAATACTAGAAAGTCTTACATTGTGAGACGGAGTAAGTAACAATTACATCAATCTCAAAATTCATCGAGGAATTCATTTTCCCCCTTCTAAAGGTATACTTCGTACTACTCCTTATGTTATATTTTTTATTTCATGGACGGTATTGAATTATTGGTTGAATTCCCCATTTGTCCCTTTTCTAGTTATATATATTTATAAAAATCACTAGAAGTAAATTATATAATTAAAATAACTCCAAGACAAATATATTAATACCGGTCTTCGCATATCAAACCTTAGTATATATTTAACTACATATATCCATCAGTAGTTTAAGATTTTGAGACTTCACTGCCGCATTAAAACATCATCCATAGATGAGAATGAGATCCATGTAATGCAGTACTCACTCCATTCTGAAATGTAATATGCCCTTGCTGTTTTCCTCACAATATCAACTGTTAATATCATTTCACTAATAATTAAATTAAATGCACAGATATTAAATACCGTGCATATGTGAAAATCTAACCGATCCTACATTTTAGGACGGATGGAGTAAGTTTACGCGAACTCCATGTATCTCACCCTGCAGGCAACATGTGCACACATTTTAGAACGATGATGCATCTCACTCTTGTAGGCCAGCCATCATCAACAACAGGGTTTTTTTACTATCGTTAAAAAGTATCTCAACATATTAAGAATTTTAGTACATACTTTTAGTATCTCAAGGTATAATGTACCTTCAGGTATACTAAACAGTGTAAACAGTGTAGTATCTCGAGGTACTTTTTTAAGGATGTTTTAAGGATGGTAAAAAAACTCTCAAACACATTCTGCATATTAATTTGGGATGACCGACAATTGGCAACATGTGCAGATTGTGTGTGTGATGCTTTGCAGTGCAGTGTGCAGTGGCTATCAGCTGAAAGGATGCTGAAGATTCCTTTTTCCCAGCCTTTCTGGTTTTTTGCGCAGTTCCAATATTCCAGATGGAAATGACAGTGAGACAAAGACCTAATATCGCCACTGCAGCTGCCTCGATCGATCTCACGTTCGATTCGATCGTGAATGCGTACTATGATATATATATCCTATCAATTTCCACTGTGCGATTGAATTAATGTGATTACTATTGTGGGGTCGTTTGCTAATTAATTAAGGTGGATATTTCTTTTTTTCCCCTAGTCTATAGCTAATCATCTTGTTTTGAACCAATTAATTGACAAGGCAATAGCAAGTACCCACACATGTAAAAATAAAACGGGGTATCTGGTCATGAACTGCAGGTCCAATTGACTTTCATTGGTGAATTTCCTGAGCCACTCTATGTAAAAACAAAATTTCGTAGAGGAGTGTCATATAGGTCTGCCTATGAAAAACAATCGATTTTCGCAGGCCTTCATCTGTGTGTCCTCTTGCGAAAATCAATTTCGGCTGCCATGGAAGAACTTATTTTGTAATAGTGGTGTTGGTGGTGAATATATATTATTTGACTTTTTGTTTCCTTTTTAGATGTGACTTTAATCATAAGTTTTTCTAATAATAAAAGTCTGCATATTAATTTTCATACTTATGTTTATGTTTATCAGTTAAAAATTGATTTTTAAAACTTAGATTTGGAGTTAATTTTTGGGGTTTTTTAAGCGTGGTCTGTTTTTTAGCCTTGCTTTTACATCGGTAAGAAATGTATATAAAATATTTTACCTAGAAATTATTTTAATTATTAATAAGGCGCTTTACATTAATAAAATCCAATATATTTAATTTAATTATTGCGGAAGCACATTTCAAGATAAATTTGTACGTACTATTTTTATATTTTTAAACTAAGTATTTTAGAATTTATTGGTCATAAAATTTCAAAAGTTTAACCAGAAAATGGCAATCAACACATATTTAAGTACTGGAGAGAATATTTAGTTTCATGTTCCTATTTATTTAATAAAATGTTTTCTACATCCACGCCTATGTTGCGTTTGGCGGTATAGGATAGGAACTAATCTCCTGTACACGTAAAATGGACTGACTCGTTACCACGTGATTAGTGATTAATTAAGTATTAGATATAAACATAAAAAATAGACTAATAGGATGTTTTTAAGCAACTAATCTATAGAGAACATAGTTTAGTGCTTTTTTAATTTGAAATTTCTGCTGATTAGTGGCTTTAGAAATTCATAAATAAGATGCCTACAACAATGCATTTTGTGCCGATGGAGTACATATATATACCAACTATTATTGTTGGCCGTGAATCTATCCCAGCCGTCCGATTCAGACCCTTACACCATGTGAAGGGAGAGGCCTGCTGGCTGCTCATTCACATAAATGCAAGGAAAGGACGGTGAGTCAAGGAGGACACTGAGGCCTTCTTTGGTTAAACGTTTGAGCGGATATTAAAAAAAGTTTACGGACATAAATATACTTCTCTTCTTAGTTCTAAAATATAGTCATTTCTATACGAGAATTAAGAAATTTGGTAAGAATGGTTAATTACAAAAATATCATGATTGGTTGATACGAAAATTTAATGAAAAGAATAATTACTGCTCCCTCCGTTATATAATGTAAGATATTTGAATTTTTTGCTTGCAATGTTTTACCATATGTCTTATTTAAAAAATTATGAAAATATCATTTATTTTGCTTGTGACTTACTTTATTATCAAAATAACTTTAAGCACGACTTATCATTTTTTATATTTGTATTAAATTTTTGAATAAGACGAAGGGTCAAACCTTGCCACCAAAAACGTCAAATATTTTACATTATGAAACGAATGCGGTGTAAGTTAAAACGACAAGGTATGTGAACAACTAGCTCCAAATGACGAGGCATGCGACCGGACAACTGGCTCCAAGATTGAGCGGTAGAAATAGCTTTATTTTATACGAAAATTCACACACCGAACGTACGTACGTACTCGATCCATCTGAGGTGACAAAACAAGCGTACCATGTACGTACGTGCTGCGAACGAAAGCACCTAATCACCTTCCAAACTTTCGTTTCACCCCCAGCTACTACATATATACTATGTGCTATTTACGTGCAATGTTTCAATTAATTAATTAAGCAAGCAATGAATCCGTGCACTCCAATTAAGTAATAGACCATGCATTAATCAATTAATTAGGATATGCAAACGTACATATGCATTGTAACGGCACGTACAACGGCAATTATTAACTGGCTCTCCTTGTTGCCACGTGAGTAAAATATGATGACAATAATTTAGAGTCGATTATTAGTTTTTTTAGAAAATTTTGTTACGTGAGTTAGATAAAAAGAAATAAAGAGAAATAAAAAATACTTTATTATATTAATGGATAAACTATACCTAGCTCTATCTTTATACCCATATACTTATAACATGAATATCACTGACGTGGATAATGAAAGAACAAATCATATTCTCTGCCTTTGAACATGGCAGGGATGCGATATGAGCAGGCCCATCTACTACTGACTTTGTTAATTACAGCTCGTGTGTTCCATCCATGTGCTACTCACAAGCAAACAAAACACAAGAGACAAATTAAATTAATTAATTTAAGCATATACTATATATCTCCTGAATTTACTAATTAATCAATTAATTAATATAAAGACACCTCAAGCACGTGTCGTTGTACGTCAAATCGATTGAGAGAGGGGGGGGGGGCGCAATCTCGACCGTCTATCATTTTATACGACTTTGAATGATGATTTAAATTATTATGTTTTTGTTGCAAATTTACAATTACTAGTCAAGATAGACAAAAATTTGGTTCTGCTTGGTTAGAAATTTTACTTCTACTTGGTTCAATCAAGAATCTTCATGTAAATAGGGAAAAGAGGCCATGCATAACATAGATTGATGACCCAATCTGAGTTAATGCAATGAGTTTTCAACATGACAATCAAATACTCATTCATAATATCTGTGCTGTGTAACCCATTTAATATTGCAACAGAAAAACCTAAAATGTTACTTGAATTTAGGTGAAAAAAAGTAAATCAATGGAAAATTAAAAGGATGACCCTGGCCCAATCTCCTCTACCATTCAATGTTCAGATAGATGGAGGCAGCTAGTATTAGAGAGCACTAACATAGGCATATAGAGCTCATATAGATAGTGCACCTCATGGCCACACATGTCAGTAGAGTCTTTTGAAGTAATATACATATATTCAAAATTTTGAATATAGTTTTTAGTTGGTTCTGTAATTCCTAGAATTGAATTTGATTTGAAGGAAAAAAATTCTCCTTCATGGCTCAAAGTTAGCTGAAATTTTTTTTGCTGTTTTCAATAAATGATTTTTACTTTCTTCTTCTTTTTTCTATAAGTAAAGTCAAAGAAATGACAGAAGTGGATGTGAACAAACGGTTTTGT
Source organism: Oryza brachyantha (assembly GCF_000231095.2). Classification (NCBI taxonomy): domain Eukaryota; kingdom Viridiplantae; phylum Streptophyta; class Magnoliopsida; order Poales; family Poaceae; genus Oryza; species Oryza brachyantha. The sequence continues at coordinate 11,636,380 of NC_023174.2, read as the reverse complement.
TGTGGCAATCTCTCCACGAAAATCCTATACATAGAGCAATTACAATATCTATCGCACTAAAAGTCATCATCGATATTATTCATGGTTCCTTTGGACAATCAATTAGCAATAAAGATGGCAATGGATACCCATAACTCGAAAACCAATGGATAATTATCTCATTAGGGCCTTTTAGTGTGTGTTTGTTTATATATCCATGGGCCTCTTAATGAGAAAAAAACACCACTCAATGAGTGAGTGGGTATGGGTATGGTTTTATACTATTTATTGACCCATATACCATCTAAAATTGGACCAAAGTAGTTACATGCTTGGCTAACTCAATAGCTAGTTTATAAAATAGGAGAAACCCGATCATGTGGATGTAGCCTATAGGATATGGAGCTTTCACATTGTCTAAGTGGTGAATATGCTGAATTGTTAAATCTAGAATGGTTGTATTCATGAAAGTTCAATTGGTTGTTTATCTCTATATGCATATGGTTGTCACTTGGTGGATTAGATGTGGATCGCCCATTAGATACCCATTAGCCATATTGGTATGTGTTTGGGGAAAAATTACGCTACTACAGAAAGCATTTTTCTGTACGAGGGGGTTAGTAGGTTACATGCGGGCGGCTTGTGGCGACGCTTGGAAAAATCGCTTCCACGGGGGTGGGTCGACAAGCCGCATGCGACCCATCAGACAAAATCTATGCGCAAGTGAAGGAACACTTCTACTCGTTGGCAGCTGAAAACCCCACAGCATTTCCAAGACTATTCCCTGAAGGCCAACGGACCGCCCAATCTCCACCACAAACAACTCATGTACCGAGCAGTGTAGGCTCAGTGGAGACAACTTCCTTCCTCGTCGATGGTATAACTAGACCAACGTCGTGCTCACTTGTTGTACCTTTCGGCCGTGCGGGAAAGACCAAGGAGGTTGCCACTGGTTTAGCGATACCTGGGCGTCAATTCCACAACACCCAAATCCTTGATGATTATGCAAGGGTACAGGTCACCAAGGTCCATAGCGACCATATTTCTATGGAACTAGACATCCCTGCGCCGGAGGGGATTGAACTTCTTGGCGATGCGGTAAATCAGTTTATCTTATGGCACCGCCGAGACATAATCTTGACCACGGCAGTTATTGCAGCACTGGGATCTTCAACTCCATACTCATTGCAACAGAAGACAGTTGCCGCTCCTGCACCACCGTCACCTACTGGACCACCCTCGCCTTTAGGTCTATCGTCACCCCCACCACTTAGGTCGCCCCCTCGCCAACCTACTCCACCCCTCTCCCCTCCACAACCAGCTGCTCCCTCCTCTCCTACGCAACAGGCTACTCCCCCCACTCATGCAGAACAACCTGCTCCCCCCTCTCCTACGCAATAGGCTACTCCTCCCACTCATGCAGAACCTGCTCCCCCCTCCGCTGCACAACAGGCTACTCCCACCTCCCCAGCTAAACAGCCTGGCCCTCCTCTTGTGCGACCAGTTCAGTCCTCTCCAGCAACACCTCAATCTGCCCTAGTAGAACAAGTGCCTATACTTGTAGGCACTAAATCCGAACCCCTAGTAGAACAAGTGCCTATACTTGTAGGCACTAAATCCGAACCTCGTCGTTAATTCCAAAGATGACATCGACCTACGACCCAAAGAAGATTGACAAGGATAAGGAAAAGTTCATGTTTTCAGCGTTCAGAAATTCTGATAAGAGAAAAGAACTTGCGAACGTCATGACAGACAACCAGAAGCCGGTACTAGCGGCTCAAGGTGATGAAGTTCAATCTTGGTTATCTGTAGATGTGCCTGAAAGTTATGAGTATGGCAAGCCATTCTTGCCAACTTATCTTTTGAACGATGTACCCTGGGAAATGAGAGCGATGCATGAATGGTATATCAAGGCTTCAAGGAAGGGCCTTGGTTTTATAAGCGCCGTCGTCCCGAGACTTGTACGCCCTCTACAAGCTAGATAAAATGGACGTGAATCTCGTTGCGGCGTTCTGTCTATAAGTCTAAACTCTTTTATATACGTTACACGTATTATCCCAAACAAACAAACAAAATCTCACTACTTTAAATTTCATTGTCCAGGATGCAATTTCACGAAGCCGATAGAACTGGAACATCGGTTGGATACCTTGATCCAACAAGAATCTACAGAACACAATACACCGTTGAGCTGAGAGCTGATTGCGCTCAATTGGCTGGCAAGATCCCCCAGGAAAAGAAAGACTTTGTGCAGAACCTGCACAACAGGAAAAAGCTAGAAGTAGCACAATACCTAGCACTAGCAATGTTGGCCCACACCGACAAAGATGTCTTAATGGTCCCTTACGCGTTGAAGTAAGCTTTCCGTAATTTATGTTAAACTAATAGTTCTTTGTGGATTTGTCTGTCTCTAATTAGCCTTTCTTAAATGCAGAGATCACTACATTTTATTTCTTGTATATCCAAAAGAGCAATTGATCATATCATTGGACCCTGCACACTATGACAAGGATACCTTTATGGAATTTCTCACTATTTTTAATTTATAAGTGTTAAACATTTCATTAATATACATTGTTTGTGTCTACTAGTCTTCTATGTATGAAATAAACAATTGTTTTCTTCAAACAGAGCACACAAGTACTACCGCAAAAGAGGCGGTCCAATACAGGATCCGTCCAAGAAGAAGTTATCCATCAGGACTGGCTGGCCAGTACTAACATATATTTACCAATTATAGAATTTATCAAACATTACGTACTTCATTATGTCTACTGAGATCTGTCTCTCGTAATTATATCCCAGTGTCACAAACAACCACCAGGAACCAACTTGTGCGGATATTACGTGTGCGAAATGCTCAAAGTCAACGGGAGGTACAGAACAACAAGTGACCACGTAAGTCGACGACCTCTTGTTTACAAAGAAAACCAGCTAGCTTGCACACAAATCTCACTTAATACCATTCCATATTCCTTTCTACACGCAGATCCCGCAAATCCCCCATCCTGCAGAACGATTCGACGACAAGACAATCTGGAACGTGGGGGCCGACCTTTGCTGCTTCATTCGTCGTGATATCTGCAACGCAAGAGGTCTCTTCTATGATAAGGAGAGTGAACTTGCTTTAGACGACAAATTTAAATCTCTCAGAGAGTGGGAGAAAGAACATATGTAATGACATGTACACTAATTATACATTTGATTATTCAACTGTTGCATATGTAACATTATTACTTTCATATGTAATTAAAGTACAAATTTCGTTATGAATTTCATGTTTGTTTTAGAAATAACAGAAATCCTACTGTCTGAATACATACCTCAATAATTTAATATTAAATATGAGACACATCTCACAAAAGGCTAAAAAAAATATTAAATATGCTATTCGGACATGGATTTTCCCATGCGGTTTACCTAACAAGCCGCATGCAAAAATAACCTTTCGTATGTACGTAGCCCCATGGGAAAATCCATGTCCGCATGCGAAAATCGATCTTCGCATGCGGTTCATGTACACAGCCGCATGCAAAAGTATTTTTGCAAAAGTCTATTTTTGCATGCAGTCGTCTTACCTGGCCGCATGCGATCTTTGCATGCGGCTAGGCCGCCCGCATGCACGAATGGTGATCTTTGCATACTTTCGCGCATGCGGGCAGGCCAACCGCATGCGAAGATGGTTTCGGCCCGCATGCAAAAATGCTATCTGTAGTAGTGTTATACACATGAGTTTATTTCGGCTCTCCAATGAAAGAACACCCATTCACTATGGAGCTGGGTACATCGTGGTGATACTGATAACTATAGACCGATTACCACCTTTAATCAACAGTGATTCACAATTGTAACAAGACAAAAGCTAACCCTAGCACTGATTTGTCTGTCACAGCTGTTTTGACCTACCTAAGGCCAAACATTGCATTGAGGAGATTAATTTGGTGAAGGGGTCAGGCTCAAGATTTGAAATGGTGCTTACAGAACCAAATATTCATTTTTGGTATCGAATTTATTTTTTCTATTGTAGATATTAGGTTAGTAGCTACACACTTTGTCTCATAATATAAGAAGTTTTATAACTAGGCACAGGTATTAAGAAAGTTGGTTAAATTAAATGGAGAACCATTTTCATTTGTTAAGAAAGTGAAGTAGCTGACAAACTTTAGAAGCTTGTGATTAGTTGAAAAAAGAATGTAGATGTAGAAGTTGCTATATTTTGGGACAAATTTTGAATGCTAAAGTTGATATATTTAAGGACGCATGGAGTAGTTTTAGGATGTGTGATCAAACATCAAAATGTTAACTCACTAACATATAAAAAATATTATTTACTATATAGACTATGATATCATTGGATTTATCATAAAAATACTTCATGTGGTTATATGTTTAAGATGTTTTTTTAATACTCCCTCCATACAAAAAAATAAACATTTATAGGTTTTAAAATTTGTACCATAATATAAATATTCTTGCACTTATTTATTTGGTTTCAATTACTCCAATGAGTCTCGAGCCAACAAGGCGCTTTGAAAAGGAATCTAAGAAATTCAAAAGTTAAATACTGACCATTGAAGTGACTTAAAGTGACATCATAAATAAATAAGAGATTCTTATATTTTGGAATGAAGATAGTATATGATTTAATAAATAAATTTACAAAACATGTGGATTCATCGGATTCTGTCCGTTACCTAAACAAGAAGTCAAAAGAAATTCCATGTAGTTCAAAAGAGAGTAGATGTTTTATATCTATTCTTTGTTATTCTAGTTGACTAAAGAAGAGATAGATCCTTTTGTTCTTTCGTGTAAATCTATTGCTCTTATATAATTTTTAAGATAAAGAGAGAATTAATGCAGGTGGCTTGATTGGATTATAGCTTAGATGTAGTTTATTTTATGGAAGCTTATCAATTAATAGTTAATTAATTTACTACTATTAATTGTTACTCCCTCCAATTTTTTTAACGCCGTTGACTTTTTAATCTACGTTTTACCCTTCGTCTTATTTAAAGAATTTATATAATTATTGACTATTTTATTATGATTTAGTTTATTACTAAAGTAACTTTAAGTGTGATTTATAATTTTGTATATTTGGACAAAATTTTTGAATAAGATGAAGGGTCAAATATAAATAAAAAGTCGACGGCATTAAAAAAGAAACCGAAGTCGTTGCCTAGCTAGCTACTAGATCTGTTCATCTAGCTAGGGTCAACTCGTTTCATCATCCAGCTCACTGATCAGCACTGTCTCCTCCATGCATGTGTGCCCCCACCATCAACAAGATCACCACTATTAGAGTTACACAATATCTGAATGCTGTAGCAACAGAATAGTCCGTGACATGCAAGTATCATCACATATACAAGATTCATGAAAAGTTGGAGGTAAAATGTCTGGGAAAAACAATTGTGTAGTTGACCTCTAGCTCGTGTATCAGAGTTAAATACACTAGAAACATGAGAAGATTTAGATAATTGTTGGAGATTACACAAGATGTGGGCCAGGATCGGCCCAGTTGCTTTCCATCTTAATTATCTGCTTAGATGATACTACTTCCGCTCTTTCACGATGTAAGACTTTTTAATTTTGTCTAGATTCATATAGATGATAATATATATATATATCAATTGATAAATTTAGACAAGACTAGCAAGTCTTATAATATGAAATAGAGGTAGTAATATGAAATAGAGGTAGTAGATCATAAATTATTCGTTTGTATTAATAATTTGAGTGGGAAATAAATGAATTAACTTATTGTAAAGTTAAAAAATTATTTAAAAATAAATTCTAAGAAACTCGTAACTCTAGACATGTAAATTCATATGGACTTTAATGTAATACTCAAGCTTTTTTTCATAGGTGTGTACACATATATGTGTGTTGTGTTGGTAACCATAAACTAGTTCTCCTCCCAGTGGTCATGATCAGAGATGCAACCATAGCAGTGCATGGCATGTGATGACCTCAGCACAAAATGCTCTTTTCCCATAAAGAATGGGAAATTATTCCTGTCTTGTTGTACATCCATCCAACCATTCCATTCACCCATCCACAGATCAAAGTTGGGCACTGTGCAATCGCCGTTGACGTCTTACCAGCTTCTCTCTCTCACTCTCAAGCTCTATTACCACTTAATTAGCTCTTAATAGGCACTTCCTTCGGTTTTCTTAATTTGTCACAGTTAACTTCTTATATATATGTTTGACTATTTGTTATATTAAAAAAATTGTCAAATATGTATAACTATATATTATTTTTAGAATTAGTTTATTATTTACAGAATAATTAATAATTATATATTTTTTGCGTAAGACAAATGATTTAATTTATATTTAAAAGCCAATGACGTCAAACAAAAAAGTAGGGAGGGAGTAATTAATTAGAGAGAGTGAGGGAGAGAGAGATTAAAAAGTGATTAGAGAGAGTGTAAGTGTGTGTACATTAATGGAGCTTGTCTACCTATAAATGAAAGGCACCCTTCTCCTTTGAACATTCTTCTTCCTCTTCCTCCTATTGCACCTTCTTCTTCTTCTTCTTATACCTCTCTCTCCCATGGTGGTGTCGGCCGCGGCGCGCCGCAACGCCACAAGAGGGGAGGAGGCATGAGAGGATGGTGACGTTGCTGCTCCGGCCGCACCGCCACGCCCATGGGCCGGCCGCCGTTGACGTTCGCCGCCTCCTCCGTACAAGCAGTAGCCTACAGCCGCCGTCACCGTCGTCGTCGCCGTCGTCGTGGTGTTGGTGTTGTTGGTATCGACGGTGCAGCGACGGCCTGAGGTCCATGGCACAGGACCCCTCGCATCCCCACCGGCAGAGCAAGGACACCGCCGAGCCACCGCCACAGCAGCAGCAGCAGCAGCCCGAGCAGCCGGAGCTAATTATAGCGGCGCAGCAGCAGGCGCTGCCGCCGCCGCCGCCGCAGCCACACCCACAGCAGCAGCAGCACCCGCCGCCTCGCGACGTCGTTGTCCAGGAGCCCAGCACCAGTAGCACCAGCAGCGGCGGCGGCACCGACGCCGGCCTGAGCCTGCAGCTCGGGCTCGGCCCGTCCCCGGGCTCACCGTCGACGTCGCGCCGGAAACGGCCAAGGACCGACGTCCTCCATGAAGCCGCGGCCGGCCCCTCGACGTCGTCGCGCCCGGCCACCGCTGCCGCCGCCGACCCCGAGCTGCGCCTCTCGGTCCATCCAGCGGGGCCTTCGTCCTCCTCCTCCCCGGCCGCGGCGTCGTCGTCGTCGTCGGTGGGCTCAGTGGTCGCCGCCGCGCCGCCGCCGCCGGCGCACGAGGCCGGCACGTGGTTCGTGCTCCGGGCGGCGCAGAACCAGTGAGTACGCGCGCCATGGCGTCCGTGCACGCGTCGGTTAGGCAATGTGGGTGGTTAGCTCATGCGGTTGCCGTTGATCCATGCAGGAGGAGGGAGCCGCCGCCATTGCCGCAGATAACCCGGAGCTTCTTGAGGGTTAGGTTAGCTCCTCCTACCTAGTAATTCTCATCATAAAAAAAAACTCTCCTTAATATCATATCTCTTCTCTTCTACATGTTATATAGTTCATTAATTAATTTCTCGATATATATATATATAGAGAGGTTAAATTATAGTTTTGGTTATTTTATTTGTACAATTTTTTTTTTGGTTCTTGTTGGTGATGGACTTATATATGTTTTGATGAAGCCACATTGACTTGGTGATGTGTTTTGTGTGTGTGTGTTTTGGTGGGCAACAGAGATGGGAGGATGACAGTTAGAGTAGTGATGAGGTACCTGGTTAACAAGCTGGGCCTTGAGGATGATTCACAGGTATGTCATGCATATATTTTTTTTGTTCAAAATTTTATTTTCACTGTCTTTACCTTGTCTTTATATATTTTTTTATGGCCATGCATGTTTGTTTAATTTTCTGTGAATGGGTGTGCAACAATGTTTGTTTGTTTGTTTACTGTTTCTCAATTCGTTGCGGTTTTGATCAAGAGTTTCGCAACTAGATCGATTTTTTTCTTTGTTGTAGTTTAGTAGTCCCCACACTGTGGGTCATAGCTCTGGGTGAAACACAGTTTTTGTTAGACCACTGAGTTTTATTAATAGGATCAGAAAAAATGATAGTTAAAATACAAAAAAAAAGTTTAGGGGTGCTACAAATATACACAAAAAGTATATCTGTACATAACAAAAATTTCACACAACCCGGCCGAACACGAGTAGAATATACACCACAATCTCTTTCTGTGTGGGAGATAGATTAATTTTTCTTATGCGAAATTCCATATATAATCGAAGTACATTAATTTTGTTTTTGCTGGCAAATACATAAACATTTTTCTTGGGAAAATACATTAATTTGTCTGTACACATAATAATAAATATTATCCCCTGGATACAAAAATGTATCTTTCTGGTATCACATATACATATACATAAAAGAAAAAGAGAGCACCACAATACTGAACTGAGAAAAAGAACACAGACTAGAGAACAAGTTTGTAGGACACAAGTGGCATGCACAAATAAGGGCAGGGCCAGCAGGGTGTTGGAAGGTTGTCTTTGCTACTACTAATAACCTATCGTCAAACAGCTAGCCACTTAATTACATGCTTGGCTAATCCATCCATCCATATATCTAGATGCATGGTTAGTAGTAGTGCATGCATCTGGGTTGAATTAATTAAATTATAGTGGCGTTTTAATTACCTAATTGAGAGAGAGAGGGTAATGACATGAGATATATTTGCAGCAAGCAAGGAGAGGGAGAGAGGGGTGAGCCAAAAAAAAAAAATGGTAGGTGAAAGGAGCTTTAGAGCTACGGACAGTAGTTTGGATGTCGGGATTCCAATAGGTCTTTGTTGTTGTTGTTGTGACAAAATGGTGTAGGTGAGGGGTGTCCGTCCATCTTGTTACATCATGGCTGGGTGACCCCGGCCCCCATGATTAAGGTCCTCTCTCTCTCTAGCTTCTCTCTTCTCTTTCTCTCTCTCTCATCTTTTCTATCTCTCACTCTCTGCGTGCTTTTGTTGCTGCCTAAGGTTCCATTTCTTCTTAATTAATTAGGTTTTTGTGTACGTCCTGAATTAAGCCACATCGATCTCTACTATGTTTAATTTGACTGTTTTACATGCAGTCTATGGCTGTTGTTGGCATGCAGCTTTTGGGTTTGTTGCATATATATATCTTGTCTATGCATCATGGCAAGATTAACTTTTTCACGGTTTTTGTTTTGCCTGAAATGGACTGGACAAAGAAGCCAAATATACACCGATAGTCATGTCCCCCATGATCCTGCTGGCTCTAGCTGGGGCCTTGGTGATCAATGGAAAACAACATATATATTAGACTCAGTAAAAAACAATATATATATTTCCAAATTAATATCATGTAAAGCGAGAAAAATGCATAAAATATTATTCTCGATCGCTTAGACATGAGCCTATATAAATTAGCGTGCACCTAAAATTTATTCGGAATAAGGACAGAGGCGCGGTACCTATATATAATTCGCGAGAAATCGATGGGAAGTGTGTGAGGGGTATTGAGTTTACCTGAAGATATTACTGTCCCCAAAAAGGGCCACGTCTCACCTAATGCAATGAAAGTCATGCACCATCCTATATACCACAATGTATGCTTTTGTTTGTGGCATATATATATGCCTCCCTAATAAGCTAGCTGATTGGGAAGCTGCTTCATAGATGGTAGCTTGTTGCTGCTTGCTAGCTGGTTAGCCACATTGCACAAATGTACTCTATATCTGCCCTACCAAGAGAGATCTAATCATACTGGCACGTGGATTCTTGTTGCAATAACCAGTCGGCCCGTGACGTCAATCTATGCTTATGTTTGGGGAATTTTACAATTTTAAGAAGTCAGATTCTTAGAATCCAAAAAAGATATGTTTTTCAGCTTCTATTCATTATCTAAATTTTACAACTATATATTTTTATAATCTAAATAAGAACTTGCACTGTTTGGGGAGCTGGAGATTCTGCTAGAAGCTCTAGCTAGCTCCTAGGAAGCTTCCCCAAATAGTATATTGCCTCAAGCTAGCATGTGAATCGATGCAAAAAGAAAATGTAGCTAGCCATGCATGCATCCTAGTACAGTAAAAGAACTTCTATGTTGTTGTAGCAACCACGGAAAGCATTTCTTTTAGACATTTTTTAATTTTCTATAGTACATCATCGGGAAAACATCGTCCGAGATTTCATAACCCATAAGTATTTATAAACTGTTTAAAACCATGTTAAATTTCAGTCATTTTTTTACTGTCCCTAGGGGGGTATATCAAGTGGCAACACCTTTTTTTTTTTAATTTGTGATACCTTAACCAGGAGGCACCACAAACTTATACTACAGAAATCCTCTAACTGGCACAGTAATTTCTAATTTTAAGAAATACTCTATTCGGTAGTAAATGAAATTAAATCCCATCCCACTAAATAGAAAAAAAATATTTCAAACATGGATATCTGGGAGGTTTTATGCTACTTGCGTACATGGTCAAACTACAGAGACCAGTTGGTTTAATTTAAAAATCCTGTGCTAAAAGGATGCATATACTATTCACTGCATACAAGTTGTAGTAATATGATGGATGAAAATTGTCGGTGCTGCAATGTGCATTGGGTGGTTGCTGCTGCCTGCATGCATGAGAGAAGACACACTGTTGTCATCACTTCAACAAAACAACAACTTGATGCCAATTGCAAACAGACAAAACTAAAATTTCACATATATACTACAAGACATGGAATTCGATCTCGAAAGTATTTTGCATTTTGTATAAATTTCTCAATCTTCTGGAACAGTAAACTACGTACTATACCAACTAGCCTTATCTTTGAATTCTATTGTGGACAAAATTGAATAACACAACTCTCCTGAAAAGGAAAAAAGAAGAGAGAGAAAGAAGTCGACATGGGAAGACAAATTAACCATAATATATAAATATAAATATGTAAACTCACGTGTTTATAGTACGTTAATTATAGTATAGTACTTCTTCAATTGGGCCATTATTATAGCGCTTGACGAATCTTTACAGCAAGTGCTATCTGATTCCAAATCCAAAGAGGGTTAATGATTCCATAGCCCTACAATGTACTACCTTTACCTTTTTCTTCTTGATGATACACAGACAATTGTGCTGTACAGTGTGACATTATTAATTGCTTGATTATTCCATCCCTTTTGTATAGGGAAAACGTAACCTTCAGAAATCCTGAAGATATATTCACTAAAATATTCAAACGCAATTATACATGCTTATATATATATATATATATATATATATATATATATATATATATATATATATATATATATATATATATATATATATATATATATATATATAATTTCATGAGGTGCACCGAAAATTCTGCGTTCATAAAATAAAATGATCGTTTCAAAAAAAAATATTACAGTATATATAATACCATGCCTCAACCCCTTAAACAGCCAAACTATATTTTTATACCAATTCAAAATAAACTTGTCAATTTGCCTGAAAAATATTGCTGCCATTGATTCATTAATTAACGCGCGTTCACCTTAATATTACTAATATGTCCCTGGCACAATAAATTCAGGTTTAGCTAGTGTGTAGATCAAACTGATGGAAATTTAATTAATTTGACACATGTATTTTTATGCAGGAAGGAATTGAAAATATTTTAAACAATCTTCTAAAATTTACATTTTTATTGTTCAAGTTTATTATCAACACTAAAGACTCATCCCTATAGCTATAGCTATATAGCCTTTAAAAATGGTATATAGTAAAACATCACTATTTTTTTTGAAAGGGATACTACTTTTCTTTTTTTTATGTTTTAATTAGCTTGTGCATACTTACACATTTAAAATATACATCACAAAATGTCAAAATACTACTTTCTGCTACATTGTATTGCTTGTTATATTGTACCGTCGCAATCCCTGCTTGCTAATCACATATAATTTCAAAATGCTCCTCTACATAGCTAGAGTGGTAGTTGAGCCATGCATGTATAGACCCTTTTGTTTTATGTTTGGACATCTTCTAGTAGGTGGCCCATTCATCTTTTCCTTCTTTTTTTTTTTCTCTTTCCCTTTCCTTTCCATCTTTCCTACGGAGTACTTTCTTTTTTTTTTGTTGGACATTGGCCTTAGCTTTTGATGGATTGTACATATTCTGTACATGAATATTGCACACAAGCTAGGTATTTCTGTTCTATAACTTCTTTTTAAAATTTTACGAGATGAAGTGCCCCCATCTTTTTATTTCTGCTTATATTTATAAGCTAATATTTGAATTTTCAATCTTCAATTTGGAGTTGACTTTAAAAAAATTACTGTAATTTTATTTCTCAGCTTGGCTTTTAGATCGCTAAAAATATATATAAGTTTGATTTATAAAATATTTTATATTTACAAATATATCGTTTGGTTTTTTCATGAAAAAAATCAAACAATCATCCATGTTCTATCGAGGAGGAAAGTTCAAAGTACAAAGAAAACCAAAAGAAGGAGAAAAAGGGAAAGTAAAGCCAAATTATATACAATAAGGGACACTGGTGAATGTGTGCGGGTGGTGCATGCGCAAATGTTAGGAGATGTGTGCACGTATGCGTCTTTCGTATAATTGAAAAATATTGTAACATATAACATCATTAGACAATGAGAAAGTGCAATTAGTGAGTAATTAAACGACTAGATCATCATGTGCTTTAAGTCAATTAGGGGTATAGAGTTTCTACCCTAATCTAGAGCAATAAAAATGGTATATACTTTTTATTCATAGCTCAACTAGAGCAAGCCCTTCGTCCGTTTCAATTTTATGCAGTTTCTCTCAAAACTAAAATTTATTTGCTCTTGTAAGCCCTTGCACTCAATAATCTATTACTTCTTCACCCTATATATATATGAAAGCAAGAAAAATTTCAGCAAAAATAAAATGGAATGAGTAGCTCTTAACTTTACTAAAATAGACTCCTACGATATGGGACCCTAAAAATATTAGGGTAAGTCTACTAAAATTCAGGTATCCACTTGTCCTATAAATGAGGATATTATTTATCCCGCCTACCAAAATAACTATATATGTTTTATGAGCCTTTCTTTTTCCATAGAATCGAATTATACATATATGTTACTGAAGGTGCATAACCTATATATATAGTGGGAATAAGGTTAACACATCTTTTCATCATCAAAATGGTAAGTAAATAGCGGTGTATATATCATTTTATTAGAGTACTAATTTGCATAAAATTTACCAAAGTAGTAATTTATTTTAGCACAAAGGGAGCGTGAGTACACAGTTGACTAAAGCCACGATTCGGCTCTTCCTCCCTGACCCCATATTTCCTTGTACTCCACGAGCGCGCTTCCCGAAATGCTAAACGAGATATTTTTATAAAAATTTTCTATAGAAAAGTTGCTTTAAAAATTTATATTAATCTGTTTTATAATTTTAATAATTAATAATTAATCAATCATATACTAATCTATTACTATCTTTTCCACACGCAGATAACTAACTCTTCTATTACCCATGCCGAACGTGGCCTAATTATGATATCCTAGCTAGTGAGATTTGGCGTAATCAAGGGTACGTTAATTGTTGTAAATTAGTGAGCCAGAAGAGGTAGGTAGACGTCCTAACTTAATTTGGCCACTTTGAGCTGTCAACTTAACTATCATTGCAATAAGCCCTATACGTATGTACTGTGCCCCATATCATGACTAGAACCTAAAGTTTCTCCTGCTGACGACATACATTTTTTTTCTCGCAACGAATATGACCCTCTTCGATATATATGCGACTTTGACCATCATCATCCATCTATAAACGGTTCGTATATAACTTTTTGACACATGTTTGATCATTTATTTTATTAAAAGACATACTTAATTATTATATATTTTATCATAATAGAATTTATGACTAGATATATTTTAATTATAATTTATTTTTTATTTGCATAAAATTTTTGAATAAATCGAATGATCAAACGTTTGTCAAAAATTCAACGTGTCATCTATTCAAATATACAAAAAATAAGTTGACACTTATATTATTTTCATAGAAGATGAGAAAGTCCTAATATATCCAAATAATAGACCTTAGTAAATTAATACGTCATCTTCTTAAACTAGAAAAAGTAACTTGGTATTACTTAATTAGTGGACAGAAGGTAGACAAGTTTTGAAGGGAGTACATGCACATTTGGGGATTATATATAGTTAATTAATCGTGTGTACATAATACTGTGATATATATAGCAGTATATATATGCTTGAATTGAGAGGCTGTGGGTACATAAGTGAGGTTCCAAATATAATTGGTTGGAGCTGAATTTCACGAGTGAATGGACGTGAGACCTAACACATGAACTCCGTACGTACACACCCACTGGCAGCTAAATCCCCTGCAGCTATATAGATATATCTCTGTACATTGATCGCCATTGATCGATCGATGCATGTTTATGGAAAGTGAATAGAGAGGGTTCATGTCCTTTATTATAAATGATAATATCGATACAGAAACGAATCATCGATATATCACCTCGGAGAAAGGTGAAAACCTTGTATCCGTGATGGTAATAACACTAACATAACGGCAGCATAGGATACAAAATAAGTGGATGGATCCATGAGTTGGATCATATATATATGTTTATATGCATGCACAGAAGTTGTCTAGTATGTGAACTTGGATGAAATTACCTTTTGCAACGTAAGTAGATCGAATTTGTTGTTATTTTTTTAATTTAACGTGTGGAAAAAATATCGGGATAGTAAACAATTTCTCTCTCAAGATAATGGAATTTATTTCCGTGTTTGCTTAAAATACATCAATTACTAAAGAGATCGTACCACGAACCATTGCGCGCATGAATTATAAAATCACAAATTAATTAAAAACAAGACATTTCTTTAAAATACCATAGGCATAATATTTAAGATGTTAAGTCTGTGTGTGTATATGCTCGATGTGGAATGCACAATCGTTATTTTCTTTTAGCGCTTAATTTACAGTAATTACAGAGGAAATTGTGTGAAGGGAAAATTAAGTGAACATTAATTAACACGCTGAAACAATTAATCATCACGGGATGGTTTATGTTGTAGGGTCAACTAACTAATAGGAGTATTAATTAGTACTAGCTAGTACTAAAATTTTTAATTAATTTAGGGTTTGATGCAGTTAACGTGTTCTTGGAATCATGCATGAATAATATAGAACATTTTTGTAGTGGGTTTGGCGGGAACGATCACTCACAGAGTACGTGCATCATCACGGGATCATGCAATGTTTCTAATTCCTAATTAATTAAGTAATTAATTATATGACAGCCTCGTTGTAACCACTAAATATAGTTTTCTCCCCGGCCGAGATGATTAAATGTGTTTTGACTTCAAAGAATATAGAACACACAAACACATACGACAAACTGAGAACAATTAATTAATTAAGATCCAACGACATCACAAGGAAGTGAGTTAATTTATGGCACATGCTTTCACCTTTAATTATTTCAAAATATCTGCATTTGCAAGCTAGCCTAGTACCTAGCTAGTCGTTTGATACTGTTCTTTCGAATTTGAAGAAGTACTAGTAATTTTTTTTAGCCATGTTTAATTAGTCCAAGAGCTAGATCTAGTCCCTATCTTACAAACGCTAGCTAGCACGCATATATGTTTAGAGTAAGTATAAAGTATAATAGTAAACTATAATCTAACTATAAACTGATGTGAAGGAGAGAAGAAATAAAAAAATTGCGTTAGATTTTATATATAAGCTAGCTCTCCACATATATACTTCAAGAAAATATACATTAAATGCATAGGGGAAATAAAGATAGGAGATACATTTTAAATCCAACCTTATAGTACATGTGTTAAACTTTAGTTTAGCTTATAGCCAGTAAGCTGACTCTACTATTAAACTTGCTCTTAAGAATGTATTAGAAAAAACTTTGAATTAAGTGTGTTAGTTGCTACAGAATTCAACTGAAAAATTATTACTTCGAATTAAGTGTGTTAGTTGCTACAGAATTCAACTGAAGAATTATTATTGAAAACAACATTATTAGGCGAATAGAACGTACATATATACTAGTAGAAATTAAAGATGGATCGATGTAGCTAGGATAGGGTCAATGGGGTGTAGCCAATGATAGACCCTTAATTTCAGGGCAACTAATCTTATATAACGTCTAAATTAACCTACTTAGTTTCCCTATATCCAGGTTAGGCCGATCGTTGAGAGTTATTAAAAAAAACTTGCTCGCCGCATTTTCCATCCTCGACAACCTCAGCTTAGCAACATTTTTTTTTTTGAAACATACTATAACACGATTTCGAAATAATGAACAAAACTTTATTGTATTTCTGCAAAAACTCCTGTTCAAAAAGTGCTACATTTCAAATATGGACATTGTAATAAACTTTACGATCACTAATGGTTTTGATAGATAATATTATTATTATTAAGGATGCATATATGTCACACTAATCCGGCTCCAGAAAATAAACATGCCGCGGAGGAAGAGACAAAGTTGAGAAATATTAGCAACACTGCAATCGTTACATCTAGGTTAATTACCTGAAAATAATTAATTTTGTTTTCATATGCTTGTCGTACCAAAATAACTTTATTTTTATAATTCAATAAACTGAAAATATGAAATTCTTTTTGGCGTCCTAAAATAACTTTATTTTTATAACCCTACAAACTGAAATTTTGAAATTCTTTTTGGACGTCTTGAAGTAACTTTATTTATATAATTCAACAAACTGAAAACATGAAATTCTTTTTTGGACGGAGTGAGTTCGTTCGTTCCAAATAATTCGTGATCATTCATTAATTTCCCATCAACTTTGACATATCCTTGGACGCGAATGCTTAATTAATCTGCTATAGCTGGTCGATCCTGCTGACACATCGTGCAACAGTACACCTCGATACGCTGTTCACCAATCACAACCTGGATCAATCGGATCCATCGCAAGCTAGCTGGGGTCCATTAATTACACACACAGCTATACATTAGCTTGACGAAGAAATTAATTAGTACTACTAATTGTCATTAAGTATACCAATATACTAATAATAATAACTTTTTAAAAAGTATATTGAGGTATTTTTCAATGTAAAAATTTTAGTATCTTTGAGATTCACTAAAATTTTCGGCATCTAAGGTATTTTTCATTGTTTTCAAAAATGATATAAAAGCTCATATAATAATTATGATAAAACTATTATTAATAAGTGTTTGATTGATGCTAGTACTAATTAAATAGTTGTGTGAGCGAAGGAAGTACCATCGATCGATGGCGGTGTCGCGATCTCCTTAATTAATTACGTCGTAGAGATCGTTGTTTGTACTTTGTATATTCCCCACCGACACAGCTGCTGCTGCTGCTGCCTCTCACTGTACTGCATTGGGGGCAGCTATAGCGACCTATAGCAAATTAATTAGATTAGCTAAGTACTAGCTTGCTAGATACAGAGGCTCAACAACTAACAATTCTCTTAAAACAATTAGTAATATATATAAGTGCTGGCTTCGTTTCAAAATATATATAACTATCTTTGTAAACCTATAAATATAGCTATATTTTAAGATATAAGATGCAGAAACTATTTTGGAGTAAAATGCTTCTTTTCCGTAAATTTGTCGTTGGCTTGAATCGCAATGGCACAATTATCAATAGAAAATTATAAAAAAAATATATTTCTAGAGATGTCATTCCGGTGACATCATTGTAAACTAGAAAAGAAAACGATAAATGCATCACACACACGCAATTAAGTGTAACACACTGGAGATTATTGGAGAAATCAAATAGGTAGTAGCTAGTACTATATATCTAGGCAAGTGCAAATACACACTTGCTTTCTAAGCATGCATAAATATGTCTATGACTTACAAAATCTTACAGGCTGTGCACACTGTTAGCCGATACCTAGACACAGGCCAGCCAGCTGTAAATTGCTCTAACAAAAAAAACAACTAACTACCGCCGATTCTTTTTAGCTTTGTGTATTGGTAGATTAATTAATAAAGTGTAGTTCAACATGAAACATATTTGGCATACGCTATTACCGTTATATTCACGGCCAGGAAATTTAATGCTCATTTCGTCCACAAGTATAAGGAATTATGGCACTTTTATGGAAAAAGGATAGCAAAAATGTTACAACCAAGACGATGTCTGATATACTTTTGGTATATTTATCATGAATAAAGCAATAACTGTCAAGTTAAAAAAAATTGAACGAGCAACTAATTAAGGTGATGTTTGGTGTATATTTTTTTCCTTGGGATATTAAAACCCCTTGTATTTGTCAACAAATGAAAGGGTCAAAATCTGTTATATTTTTATGAACGGATGGAGTAGATAAATATATGTAGGTATAATTATTATTTTTTCAAATATGAAAATTTATAAGCACTCAAAGCAAATATGCCGCCCCATATTTATTCGTGTAGGAATTTCTAAATTAGAAAAGTCGATATTAATTGGGTACGTCATGCACTTGTGCAGGTTATCTTTTCTCTAAAATCCTACTTCATTTCTCGTTTTGATCAGACATGTCATTGACCTTAAATTAACTAAGCTAACTAAACGGTCCTCTAGCTAGTTCCTCCACAAATTTTTCCTTTTGTTTCCCAAAATATTGCTCAATCCATATTTTAATAGATGACATCATTCAATTTCATTCACCTGTTCAAAAACTGTATACAAATGTGCGAAAATATAACTTATAATAAAAACATTTAATAATAAATTCAATCACAATAAGATAAAATAATAATTATATATTTTTAATAAGACAAATGTTCAAAAAATATATTAAAAATTAACAATACCATCTATTAAAATACAGAGAGAGTAATTTTTTTGTCATACATATATATGTTAGCATGCAAACATTAATTCTGCTATCTGAAGGGTTTACTAAAACCTAGACAGAAACAAATTAAGATCGATATACTCTTTTTGCATATTGGTTGATGAGTTGGCTAAGGGAGTAAATTTTCAAAACTTTTAACTGATCAAAAAAAATTGAATATGCACATTGTATGTACTCGATCTGTAGACAACAAAAGGACGAGCAGTAGTTGAGTTGTCAGCTTGCACGCAAAATTGTAGTGCATGCCGGCTTCCATTCAACCATGCCTGTTTAATTATATGTATACATATGCATGTATTGGTCCACCACTACACACAAATGCCTTTCTGCATGCATGCCAACCATGCATGCATTATGTTATAGTACTAATAATGTATACTAGCACATCTTTATTAGTTTAGCTCATCATTGATGATTATATATAGCTGATGAGATATATATGTATTATTGGTTCCATGCATTATATTAAACTAATAATTGTATACCAGAACATCTTAATTTAGGTCATCATCATTATAGCTGATGAGATACATATGTATCTATGTATTATTGGTTCCACCTTGTATGGTGCTCTAACGTTCTTATAACTGGTGATCACTCTCGATGACTTTATATATATACGTGCATGTAGGTGTGGTACTGCTGCATTGCACCTTACCTAATTCAATTTGAAAAAGGTAAGAATATGCTTAGGCATGTTGTTATTCTCTGTTTTATATTGTAATGCCTTTTTTTGCCTAGATTAAACCATTAATTGATGTATGTTGTTTACATATATGTATAAATTTATTTGGCTAGAAAGCGTTATACTATGAAATAGGGGGATCAGAAGATATATATGCAGCTCTATCATGTTACTATGATTGTTTATGGTATCTTTAGTCTTATTTTTTTGAGATAAACCTTAATTAAGATTGCATGAAACTACTGAAACCATGGCATATATACCACGGAATACTGAAGAAAACAAGAATACTAAATTTAAAAAATCGAATATATTTTAAGAAGAAAAAAAATCAAGGACACTAACAAGAGTACTTCTATAGTTTAAATCTTTCTAGCGCCCTATGCATGAAGAAAGCACTACTACTAGCACTACCCTAGAGAAAATGATGTGTACAAATCAATATTATATATCGCAATGCATGAGAGGGACATACATATATTTATATATACAGTGTATATGTACAAGGGAGAGAGACAAGTATCTATCTACTCCAGGCACTAGTACTCCCATGTCTTGCCTAAACATGAATTAGGTGTTGTTTTGCGCCTCTTTGTTTGTTCTTCCCCCCAGAAATTGTGGCCCATAACGCCGTACTGTACCTCTGTCACCAGTGTCCAGTGGCATGCATGCAACTCACAACTTGCATAATGTTTTGTCGGTGAAGATCGAGGTAATCACTGAGCTTAATACAGCACGGCGTGTCATAATCTGGGTGCGGAAAAGCTACAATTCCTCCTAATAACGAGCCGTACCATTTTGGTGGCAAACCCCCCCCCCCCCCCCAAACCAAACATCACACACTTTGTATGAAATTCAGATATTTGAGTGTGCAGTTTGCTATCTTAGACCTCTTTGAACTTTGAAGGTTAGTTAATCTTCTATAGTTATAGAATATATAAAATAAATTACAAAAGTTTTTTTTTCAGATTCTCAGTAGTTAGTTTCTCGCTGGCTGCTTCATAAAATCTGAAAATCTTCTGACAAGCTCCCCAATGTCCCCTCAAAAAATCTGGATTGAAATCTAGAAACTGGTTTTAGGGCGTGTGACACGTTTACTAGGCGACAAAGCAAACATCAGTAGCCAGAGATATTGTAGTATAAACAGCTAGGATTAGGTGGATGGACTCTGGCCTCCTAACAAACATCTCTATCGCGACAGTGCCCTTCCTGGGCACTAGTGGTTAGCCATCCCTTTTTTGCATTATATTTTTGCACTTCTTTTTTTTTTTTTGGCCTTTTCAACCTCAAAGTAAACAAAGAAGCCCTTTTCTGCATGGTGTATGTGAACTTTGTTAGCAGTAATAAAGTATGTGTGTGGTAGTATTAGGAACTACAGGGTCTAGAAATTCAGGGGTAAAGGATTCCTGACTTGATTCAGACATTCAACCCTGCATAACTGCATTGCTCTGGATCACCAAATAGTTTACACATAACTTTTAAATTCACAGAAAAACGAATACATCATGTATATACTTTAACAACACACAAAAGTTTAATATAGGTGTGCCTCTATACTTTTCATCCCCCTTTCCTCTCCTCTCCCATAACCCTACCCTGGCTCTCTGCCTGGTTATATCCATGAATTAGTTAAGGACAATCATCCAAATTAAGATGTTTAAAATGTTTAGAGACTATGTTTCTGAAGAAATACAAGTTGCCAAAATATACTGGGATTTCAGAATAATATGTACACATATCTTAACCAAGGTTCGTACTTTAACTATTGCTCTGATAGTCCGAGCGGAACAAACCATGATACAGCAGTCAATTAGTTGTTCCAAACTGCAGATATATTGTGCGGTGCAATTATTTCAATAATCACTTCCAGTAATTCCTTCAACGGAAAATTAGATAGACCAGATGAAAACAAGATTACAGAGCACCACAAACCATCAACGTCTATTTCACCCTGACATGGAAAAACAAAAACGCTTTTTAAACTAGAACTTTACCAGAGTGCACATTTCAGCCTTTTGCAAGATGAATACACCCGTCTTTTCGCTTATGCATATAAGCCAAAATTTTAAATTTTTAATCTTAAATTTAGAATTAATTCTGGAGATTTTTTTTATCGAAGTTTATTTTTCAACCTTGACTTTGAGATCACTGAATACGTATAATTTTTATTCACAAATTATTTTCCATAAAACACCCGGACAACCACCCCTGTCATTCCTGGTTGTGCAAATTTTCTTGCTTCAGCAATCAGCAGTGGTAGCAGTGGCAACAGAGTTGACAGTACAAGTGCATTGATACGTATGTATTATGTGGATTGAATATTGCAGTTAGAGATTACCTGTCGAGGGCAGCGCCTTCCCCCGGAGATGACACTGCAACACGTCCGCGACACCATCTGGCGCACCCCGCCGGCAGAGGCTGCAGCGGTTTTGCCGGCCCCCGGCTCGCTGAGCACGAACCAGATCATGACGCTGAATTATGGCAGGAGATAGCAACCTGGAGAATGGGACACCGACAGACAGACACAGCAAAATTTTCACACTGTAATTAGTTTTCACAGCCCACAGGCACTGATTTCCCCCTCCCTCCTTTTTTTCCCCTCCCCTAACATCTAATCCTCACCACACAATTCAATGAGAAAGGATAGCATTACACCAATGATACTAGATTATAGGTAACACCCCAAAGTGTAAGTGTACTTCAAAAACCCTGAGAAATAATTCTTTCATATTTATTTAACTCCCAAGATATTATTTTTGTTACAATCACATTGCTCTATATGAAATTGCACTTACCTTTCTCCAAATATTTGGGTGTGCAGCAAATCCAGAATCTTGTGTGCCCATTTAAGTTGTTAATAGAATTTCTGAACCTGAGAAGGGTAAAAAAGGGAAGGTGTAAAGTCCAACCTAACCACAATGTCACGACTTTGTCCATCTGTAACACAGAAACTTCTGGTACAAAAGATTGGAAATTTGGAGATGATGACCTAATGATGTCGCAATGCAGCACAATGGAAGTGCCATGAAGCAGCATCCTAGTGTTCAGGTAGCATGTCAGGATCATGAAAGAGAGTGCAAGTGGGCAGTACGAAGTCAGCATCGAAGACAAGGAAGTGCAAACGATTAATCACAAGTCAAGATACAGACGAGAGGAATGCAAGCAAGCATAGATCAGAGTATCGATGACAGATAGAGAGGGGTCAAAAAAATAATAAACAAAATGTAACAACGCAAAACAGTTATTTAATGGATGGAGACCTGTAAAAATTGAACTTAATTCAGTAAATAAGGAAGGACACCATGTACTCCCTTAAAAATCATTTTGCTGGAGTACTTAAAGTCCAAAACTATTTTTCGTTTCACTCAGTTTACTTGCTCTATAAGGATACTTCTAATTTTTATGTCTCTCTTTATACTCGTTTATTATATATGGCAGTGCCAATATCAAATTTTTCACTTAATAATGTGTCATATAAGGCTCAATACAAAAAATAAATTCTACTAGGGAGCAAAGTGAGTCTGTTTTAGCAATTCAGATGGTAAAAAGAGTGAAAAGAAAAACAGTTGAGGAGTTAAGTCTTAATATTTCAAGGGGGTAAAAAGGAGTTCTCCATTCAAATAACTAAATGAAGCATTTAAGTTGCAGTCAACATACATTAGAACAGAAACATAGTTTTAAAAAAACAAATGGCGTTAGGCAGCAGGCACTACTCCAATACAGAGGTCTCACCGACAGAGGATATACTATGACATGGTACTTACTGACTGTAGTAAACATAGTTAAGAACCATTGATGTAGCATGCCAGGAATGAGTAAGACAAAGTTGAGGCAGGTGTGGTAGGTCCCCTTTTAACAGAAGACAAAGCACCAATACCAGTGAGTAGCACCAGCTACAGAGCTCACCGACAGTTGATGAAAAGAAAAGGATGAAATAACCGATAAAAAAATGAAATTTTGATTTGATTGGCCAGTACTAGCTAAAAGTAACTTGGCAGTACCAGCAAGATACTTCCATCCAGGTAGCTTTCACTACAAGAATAAAAAATATATAAATACCGTAGGAATACCATAAGAACCAGAAAAGCACATTGATTTGACAGCATATCTGCATGGTTCGTGCCATCTTGAAGGTGAAGGAAATGACAACCAATTCAGTTATGCAATTGTGTATACTATGCAACTTCAAATTTGAATTTCTTTTTTAAAAAAGAAGAAATGGTTATTTCATGATGATTGCTTGGTTATAATATTTGCAGTTATGATGATAAAAACTAAAGAGAACTTCCCAGGTAAACTAAGATAACATAAAATTGGTGGGTCCGACATTAGTGCAGAACCAGTATCCCTGAAAGAGCAGGTTCATCTGTATTCAAAGAAAAGAAAATGATCTTACAAGGGGCTGCGATGAACTAATGATTTCACAGCACTTTATGCTCACCACCTCAATCCACTGATAAGTAATACAGGCATATTGATATGCCCTTCTGTAATCATATGATGTTGCAATTAATATACTAGAAAACTTCCTCAATCATCACAAGCTGAATTGACTTCAAATGATTCATTAACATAGTAACATAAGGGTATAAGGTGGCCCCTAAGGTTAAACTATCAATCCACTTTTGGCACTGTCTTTTCATGTAACCACAACTAGTGCTATGTACAAAATAAATAAGTCAGATGCTAATTGGATTAATAGTATTGCATTAAAATGTCCACATAGTGCTAAGGGCATGTGACGACATCTTAGTAGTCGTAACATAGTTTATAAATCAATATTTGCATGGCACTCCCTTTACACGTCAATTCATACCTCCCTGCATTATATAAGGAGAAGGCCCATCCATGGTTCTACGTGTCATATCTAACCTAAGAGAAAATGCCTTTTTTTTCTGCCTTTATGCCTTTATCTGTTGTTATTCAATGGGACTACAAATGGTGTACAAACTGCATCCAAGGCAGACGGCATGTCTAAACAAAGCATTGGAGTAAACAGCATTAATTAACTCCTGTTTTCTATAGGCCACCATGAAGGATTAATAATAGTGACTTCAGGGAGCAACCCTCAATCTTGAGAAATACCATTTTTTTTACAGTTTCTTACAAGGGTGTGCATGCTATGTATCTGGTCCCAGAATGCTTTGCATGCATCCTAAAATGTAGTGATATCTTGCCATATATCCCAGGCATGTAAGATCCCCTGCTAAGCATTCCTATAATGTCAGTAAATGGGGCTATGAGAAATTCCACCATATTACCTAGGAAATAGCATTGGCAGAAGCCTACATCTCTATGTAATATGCTGTTTCACCTATAGACCCTTGCAAAAAAGAATAAGATATTCATACACCCTTGCAAAAAAAGAATAAGATATTCATGCGACTACCCCGGCCCATATTAGACTCTCTCATTAAGGCCCATAAGGGGCAAAATTGTTGAGGGTGTGAACTGGTATCAACTTGTGAGTTAGTGTGCATAATGACCAATACATAAGTCCAGGGGTATGGAATAAATTGTTCATTAGGTAAACCCATCTACGCAAAGCAATAACTAGAGCATAACTGGCGCTAATGTGAGTGGTAGTTCATGCAACATGCAGGGACAATGAGGCATTACAGTAAGCAACACTCGGAATAATTAGTTCATATTATCAGCACCTTCTACTCTGCACACTCTCCTAGATTGAACACTCTCTAGGCCAGTACACTACAATGCTTTCCTCAATAATCTGCACATCATGCAAAGACTGGAAAGGTATATTTCATTAGCTCCATGACATCTGACTGGCAACATACAAACAATTAGTCCAATCCTGACTTCAAAAAGGGCAGTAAAAATTTCCATTTTCCTATGGCTGCAAGTTGCTAAAATATTAACAGAACTGATTTAGGACTAGTTGATCTCAAACCTGATGTTATGCTAGCAGGCACAAATTACTAGGAACAAAATGATACCTAGTGAAGATACATTAATTTTAGTTCTTTCATTAGTCAACAAGATATTATATTGTAAATTCAACATGAATAAAGCTAGATATTCAAATAAAACAAATTGAAAATTAGAACATGGTTGTTTAAGATACGAACCTTTTTGAAGGACTAACTAAGAGCAGCTAGTCTATAGTCTAAACAAGTTTGAATAGTCACCTGCAAGGCAACAACATTATTTGTTCCCTTTGGTTTGCGAGTTCAAGAATCCCACATTAGCTACAGAATGACAGAGTAGGTACCTTGAGTACCATACATACTATCAGATCTACATAAGCAACGGTGTAGGCACTTGCAGGAAAAAAGATGGTTAAGAGGATTCACAATATGTCTACAAATACACAAAAAGTAAATAGCTATTTAGGAATGTTCTGCAGGCTGTCTATAACAGAATCCATGAATTTAGTTTGAAGGAAAACTTTACTACCATTGAATTATTCATTTCCTTTCATATGTATTTCTTTATTCTTTTCCAACAAAACATGTGTTTCCATACTGCTCAAATTGAAAAAATAGTAGTAATTTTGATAACATTAATAGTCTAATTTTCAAAGAAATATTCCATGATGGGGAGCACAAACATTTTCTGACAACAAATAAAGTTAAATTTCTGCTAGTTGTGAAAAATATTCTTGGCATCATGGTTCCATCGACTAAATTCTTTTACTTGGAACAACTACAAATGGTATGATTCACAGCCAAAATCAGATGATAAGAAAACCACATACAGTAAGGTCAAAATTCCAATCGGTACCAAATAGGAGTTAAAGAGCATCACACAGGAAGGCAACAAACACAAAATTGCAAAATGAACAGAGGTAGACCAATGAAGTCACTGCCAGAGTACTAAAACATCACGATCTTGAGTTTTCTAAATCATAATAATGTGCTTTAAGTTCTTCCTTATACTTGAAGGTTTCAAGTATGTGAACTAAGACCATGCAACATTTCCATTTGTTGGGGAGAACTCACATTCACATAATTTGATTTCACTTATGGCATATGGATTACCTCAAATTGTTTAACCAACTGGTCTCATCTTCTTTCTGTGAAAAAGGAAAAAGAAAACTACAGCATAAACGGTTATTTACAGCGTGAAAAGAAACAAATTAACTACTGAGATGCTGAGGATTTGTTCTTAAGGAAAAAACAAAACTACAGCATAAATGGTTTCATTTACAGCGTGAAAAGAAACAAATTAACTACTGAGATGCTGAAGATTTGTTCTTTTTGTTAACAAATATAAGACTGCTATTAAGAGCAACAAAAGCATATAAAATAGATGCAGCAAGAGCGTGGGAGGGGATAAACCTTGAATCTCTTATTGGGATTATCATCTTCTTACTAGAAAATGTAAAAAAACATAGAAAAGGCCCAGAAGCCCAAAATACACTAACTTGCAAAAGGGAACCATTAAACCAGCAAATCTTGCAATTAAAATGAGATAATGATTGAACAGAAAGAAACCCAATCAGTGGTAGATTTAAGGCCCGGCCACTGCCTGGGCTCATTGGATGCTACTAGTGGCTACTGCTGAGAGCAGCACGCACGTGCCCGAAGCCCCCGGCGACACGGCCCATTGGTGTGCCACACACCCAACCAACCACAGCAATACCGACGCAACGTATCCTGCAGACCTGCACTCCATTTTTGCAAAGCACTGATGACGCTGATTCTTCCAATTCCAAAACCATTCAGTCTCCATCCCCAATTTAGTGAATCTGGACTTCTGGAGATGTTCAACTAGCGAATGTGAAGCATGCTGGTGTGGGTTGTGTTGTGTCTCCTCTGCAGACTGCAGTGCTGCCACACCCCAGTGCCCGGCGCCAGCAGAATCAGAGGCCGGGGACCATCGGCGTCCTTTTCTTTGCAAGTGTAGCAAGTCATCAAGTGACAGCAAATGGAAGGGCTAAGAAAAACAGATCAATCAGACAGGTAAAAACAAAGAGTTTAAAGTTAGAATATTGGATTTTGATTCGTTGTGCCTGTGTTGCTGTGCATCTGTGCTTATTTTTGACAAATTTTAGGACTGAGGCACTATTTGGTGGCTATGGGCCTTATCTAAGTTCATTTTTTTTTGTTAACTTTTGTGCCAATGAGCCTATTATATGTCATGAAACATGCTTTATAAATTTTATTTGAAACTATTCTATTTATCAACCTTATATTATTTGCGTAAATTATGGATACACATGCTTATTATCCATCATTAAGTTTGCCCAGGCTCAGAAATTTTCTGGATTCGCCACTGAACCCACCATGGACAAGGAAAGGAAGTAATCCCAGGAAATAAGCAAGAATTCAATATCGAACTGACTAGCCATGCACCCAATGTGGCTTACATCAGAACATCTGGAGGTCCAATTCCAAAGTCAGATGATTTCAGTCAATGGCATCTCTATATCACAGAAACTTAACTTGTCATTAAATGATTAAGAAAATCGCAACTCATTAATGTAGTCAAAGATGGGCCTTTGCAATGATCTTAGACACCGGCCACCTTCACAACAGTACTTCCCGACACCAAGAGGAATCCGAGCGCACTAAGCAAATTCACTCAATAAAAACACATTCAATGTAATCTCAGTTCAATCAAAATTGGAACCAGCAAATCTGTAAGTACACAACTACACACTATAATCAATAGTGAAACAAAGACAAACCAACTAGTAATAAAAAAAAACTGCATGTAGCCTTTGTACACATTTTCTATGTGATTAGCACCTATAAGAAGAACTAGCATGCAAGATTGTTGCAGTTGCAGCTAATCCGATCCATTTCAAACGAGAAAGCATTAGACAAACGCCCCCACATAGCAAAACATATTTTAGCACTATCAAGCAGCATCAAGTTATTCCAGTAATACCAAAGCATGTGGCTACTTGGCCTAATCCAATTACCATGCATCTCCAAACACTTCCAAAGCATCAGAGAAACCATTCCCATCTCATCTTTCCATATTCACAATTATTGCCAGTTCACAGAAAGCATTAGACAACATTAAAACAGGATGGTTAGCATTTCCATTCCAACTTTTTCATATGTACACTACATACTACGACACTAAGACGGCCCAGGTTACCATTCCACATGGAAGTGATCATCAAACCTTCCTTCCCATTTTGACACATTTTTTACACCTCCTAAGCGATGTGATACAGTTGCAACCTGACGAAGTTAGGGCCGGAACTAAACTAAAGCTAAGCGCCAACCACAGGAAGACCAGAACGATTTCACCTCCGTGGCGGTGGCGGCGGAGGAGGAGGAGGAGGCAGCCTCTGGATGGCGCAGTAGAGCTTGCGGCGCGCCCCGACGGCGCCGATGCCCATGTCGCGGAGGTCGTCCATGGTGAGGCAGGGCAGCACCTCCCCGTCCACCTCGTGCGCCTCGAACGCCGCCGCGTACCGCCCCATCCCGATCCCCCACAGCCACTCGGCGACGTCCACCACCTCCTCCGACGCGGCGGCGGCGGCGGCGCTCTCCCCCTGCGCCTCCAGGGACCTCGGCTTGCGGGGGAACGCGGCGGCGAGGACGAGGTCGTCGACGTCGGGGGAGGCGGGGGTGGAGGGGGTCCCGTCCTCCTCCTCCGGGTCGTCCTGCTGGTCGCCGCTGGGTTTGGGCGAGGAGGAGGGGTGGGGGTGTTGGAGGTGGAGGGGCTTGCGGGAGCGGGAGGAGGGGGTGATGGGAATGCGGCGAGGGTGGGGGAGGTGGGAGGGGAGCGGGATGGAGCCGGCGAGGCGGACGCTGGGGCGGCGCTGGCGCTTGCCGCCGGGGTCCGGCGGCGGCGGCGGCGAGGCGGGGGGGAGCGGGTGGGGCCCGGAGGCGGAGTCGGCCATGGAACGGACGGGATGTTGGGGGAAACGGGGACAGCCGCTGTCGTCTTGTGTGCTTCCCCCCTCCCACGCTCATCGTCTTGCTTTTTCTTTTTTTTTTTCCGTCATAAGAAATTTTGTTCTTATCCTGTCTATACGAGGTAAAAAGACTAAAATACACGTTACTTTTCTTATCGTCTAACTTGATAACTTGAGATGTTATTACAGTCGTTTCATATTATAAAATTTTCTGTTCTGAATTCATATGTATGCTAATAAATCTAGATACATATACAGACTATATATATGTACATAGATGAATATAGATAAACCCACGAACTTTTATAATATAAAACGGAAGGAGTATCACACTTTTTTTAAACAAAATGATAAACTAAAGGATGTTTGGTTCATTATTTTTTACTTTGCTACACCATATTTTAGTCATGTAACGGTTTCTTTTACATGTTTTTGTTTGGATGATATAATTATGCCATGCCACACTTTCATACCCCCTTAGTTTTTACACAAAACTAAAGCTAACGGTGTCACATCTGTGGCTAACTATTTCTTAGCCCTACTTTTTGCCATATGTCATAGCTTACCTAAGCTTAGTTATGATAAGCTAGGCATTAACCAAGCAACCCTTAAGTTTACTTAAAGTTAGATAAGAAAATAGAGTGAATGATATATGGGTCGAGTGAGTAGGAGTTAAGCGAGTTAAAGTTGTGGCAGGTTAACTATTTTGGACTAAGATTAGGTGTACCAAAGCCAGTTACTAACCAAACATGCCCAAAGTTTTCGAGGGACAAACAAAATAGCTAAAAGTGAATTCTTTTGGGACATAAGCATTACTACCACGTCCGCTTGTGTAATCGCCACAACCAAGTTTTCATCACATGAGATATACCAAGAAAAGGTCACACAAATCTTTGTGGCATTATATAGTACTATATATTATTACTGCAAAAAGACAACATGCACCCTATAATATCTTTGATATAGGAAAAAAATATAAAGTAAAAGTGTACTAGTCTTCGACGCATGGGCTCCCAGTCATCATTTGAGCTTTGGATTATGAGCTCTGAATAGTCATGTGGGCTTTGGACTATGGAGGGAGAAGGCAAATGAAAAGAAAGATCTGCTTGCCCCTAGTACTAATGATATGTCCATATATGATAGTGCTATGATTACCCACCAACTATCAACCTCATCGGTCATCTAATCGCCAAACATACATAGTCCCAACCAACTACAGATTAGGGTTATAAAGAGAAGAGAGAGCAAATGCAAGAAAGATAAAAGACTCTCTTGTCCTTCAACTAACATGACAAACAAAGATAATGCAAGGCTAAAGAATTACTATCATCCGCTGAAAGAATCTTAGGCCAGGTTTTTATATATAAAATCACATATGGAAATAAGAGGGACACCTTGACAAATGCCCTCAAGGAAGGTCACGACCTCTTAAGAATCGCCCACCCAAGCTCGGTGGCTATCAAGAGTTTTCACTTAATGCCAACATTTCCTCCGTTATGAGGTCATGGCTTCATCACCTCCTCTAAGCTGCCACCAACAGACCACCGTCAGCATGCAGATGCCTCCCACGCCCTTATCGACTTCCACTCAAGAGATCCACCTCTACTCTCCCACGCCCTTATCGACTTCCACTCAAGAGATCCACCTCTACTCCATCAATCATCCTCGCATGTTAGCCTCCTAACAAACTACCTATTGTTCGTCACAGGAGTCCCTACTGTCACGCCTTGAGTTTTACCCTAGCTAAAAAGGAATTAAATAATACATTAAAATAATTTATTAATTAAAGTTTAAGAGAAAACCATGTATAAATTAATTGGAAGCTTTTCGGAATATTTAAAATGTCCTGAAAGCATTTAAAATAATTAATAGGATTAAAATTTGAATTGCAGATTATGAAATTTGCTTAAATAAACTTAATAACAATCAGAAAAATTGGAGGCAATTTCTTTTTTTTCCTTTTCTCTTTTTCCCTCCTTTTTCCTTCTCTTTATCCCTTCTTTTTCTGTCTTTTTTTCCCTTCCTTCTTTCTCTCTTTTTCCTTTCTCTCTTTTCCAGCCAGCCCATCTACTCTCCTCTCCTCCCCTCTCCTCTCCTCTCCCAGCCGGCCTGCCAGCCCAGCTCCTCTTAACCCACTCCCTCTCTCCCTCCCTTTCCTTCCCGTGGGCCAAACGCCGGCCCACTGCCTCCCCGCGCACGCCAGGTCTAGCCACCCTTCCTATCCCTCTCTCTCAGTCGCCGACAGGTGGGGCCCACCTGTCGGACATATCTTCCTCCTCTGACGCCCGCCTCTCCCTTGCACTGCGACGCCGCTCGCCGCCGCGCGCCGTGCCACCGGCCGCCATCTGTCTCTGCCGTCGCGTCGCGTTCCTGGTCGACTCGCGCACGTGCCTCTGCCCGCGCCTTCGCGTTGCGCCTTGTCACCGCGTCCGTGCGTCGCTGCGCCGCCGTGTTGCGTCGCTTGCCGCGTCCGCCCGCGCGCTCGCCTCGCCGCCGCCGCACCCCACCGCCGCTGCGCATCGTAGCGCGCCGCGTCGGCCGCACCCCACTGCTCTGTCGCGCCTCACGTTGGTTGTTCCTCGCCCGCGTGCTCGTGCCTCGCCACGCCGCGTCCCACCCGCGGCGCGCGCCGCCGCGCCGCAATCGTCGCCGCCTTTTTCGCCTAGCCACATCCCGCAATCGCCGCCACCAAATCCGTGTAGTCGCTGCCGGATTTGTCGCCGCCAATCCCGTGCGCAACCGCCGGCCGCAAATCGCGCACCGCGTCACGCCCGCCTTCCTATAAAATTCCCCCGATCGCCGCTCGCTCCCCCTTCGCCCGCTCGAGCCGCCGCCGCCCTCCTTTGCCTCCCTCGTACTCGCCTCTCACCGTCGTTGCCGTCGTCCGACGCGGGGATTCGTCACTGGACGTCGATCTCGGCCGAGCACCGCTTCTCTCCGTCCCCGCCGTCCTGCCGTCACCGCCTTTACTCTCGCCGTCCTCTTCCCTCCCTTCTGTCGGCCGTCACTGTCATCGCCTTTGCCACCGGACGCCGATCTCAACCGTCGGGCGCCGCGCTTCGCTGCCGCCTCGAACCACCGGATCGCTGCCGCTAGGATCGCGTCGCTGATCGCTGCGGCCGAGCGCTGCTACTCCTCCTCGCCGTCGTCGTCGCGCCGGAGAAAATGTCATGGCTGCATCCCACGTAGGGAATTGACACTTATATTTGTCATCAAACACTATTCATATTTTAATTTTGATCATTTGTATTTTATAATTTTTTTCTAAATACTTAAATAGATGTCATATTACCGAAGTGTAGTGCATACTAAACATATGTATTAACTTTTTAATATAGTCATTGAAAATTAGTACTACCTTTTTCTATAATAACTTCATTTTTTTAGTTTTTATATAATGTTTTGACTCTTCGTCTTATTTAAAAAATTTTTTGCGATTAATATTTTTATTATTACTAGATGATAAAATATGAATAGTATTTTATGCGTAACTAATTTTTAAAAGTTTTTTACAAATTTTTCAAATAAAATGAATGGTTGGACACGGAAAAATGAAAAGTGAAGTTATTATAGGACGGAGATAGCAGTGATTAGAGTTGCTACAATACAAGTTAACAACGACAATTCATTTGTAATTTAAAAGAAGGTACCGCTAATTTTTCTATTGTTAAAAAAATTAGGTAAATATGCAAAAATGTAGTTATAATTAAAATACATTTAGTATTAAATCTAATTCAAATAAAATAAATAATAATTAAGTAAGTTCTTTAATAAAATGAATGGTTGAATCGTGTTGTTCAGCTTTCATTTAACATGATACTCTCTCCATCTCAAATTGATCAATCATAAGGTCTAGGTAAAAAACCAAGAATTTATTTAATCAACATTAAAAAATTATAGAGTCATAAATCCTAAGTTCTTATATACATGCAAAACTAAAATTTATAACTCACATCAAAGTCGATTGGACGGATGCATGTAAGCATTTAATATGCGTGTGAATCAAAGTTGTTCACATTTCAACTAATGCATAATAGGTTCTCTCCTTATATATGATGATTAATTTGAGATTTGTCTGTTTCTCTTATGTAGCGATCAATTTAGAACAGAGAGAGTATAATTATTTGAAAACTTAATAATTATTAGTGGTTAAAGTTGCTATAATACCCATTAATGGTGACAATAAAAAGGAACAGAGCGACTACCAATTTTCGAGTGATGGAGATTTACCCATTGCTAAAATTTTTGTTAAGGTTGTTGCCTCGATTATTGCCAAATTTGTTGAGAAAGATTACTAACCTTTAAGTTTTGTTGCTATCAAGGGAATGACACAGAAGTAACTTGGTAATTCTATTTTTTGTTTGAAACCAAATAATGGCACATTGATTGTCTAGCATGGCAACAAGTAACTGATGTATTGCAATAGTCGCCCAAATAAGAGGGGTTCCATAGTATAGCCAGCTACTTCTAGCTTTAAATTATGTAGTCAATTTAATAGCTCATTTATATCATAGTTATTTACTATACTATTAATATTTGGTCTTATCTATCATATACACATTACATCTTTGAATCCATGCTACAACCGACTATAAATCTGTAATTCGTTATTCTTCTGACATGTCATCTAAAAATATTTGGAACTGAATAAAACACTTCTCTCTCAATGCATAGTTTCATATATTATTGTTTTCTAGGTTACATGTAAGATGCAAGTTATCTAGATAACTGTGCATATAATGTTTCATCTTCATAAAACTCATTTTATCTCTTTTTATTAATACGTTGTCATATTATAAAAAATTTATATATGACATCCTATTTATTACCCATACAATTCTAACCGAGAAGTTTGCTAGTGTAACAGCTCTAAACAGATAAGCCGTTCCGCTCAATTTGGGCCAGCCGACGGCCCTAAGCACGAGGGACACGTGGACATCGCCCGGCGATGCGGTCGCACTCGCACTCTTGCCGCGTGATGTCTCTGGAAGAAAAGCTTCTAGACGTGCGTTCTCTGACCCTTTTCTAAACTGTTAGATAATAGTATACCTTTTTAATATTGTATTGTTCCATCTTTATAAACTATACTAGGGATGATTTTTAGGGTTTTTTATAAAAAACAAAAGTTATATTTATAAATAAAAAATATTATATATATATTCTGAGCGATTTAGAACGTAAGTTTAAAAAAGTAAACTTTGGTAAAAAATTCCTAAAGTTAACTCTAATTTAATGTTAAAATTTTAAATTTTGTCTTATAGACTATCATAATATAAATGAAAATATGAGGCGAATATCTAACAGATGTTGTGGTGTCAAATGCACTGCCGTCGCCCTATTTAAAGCGGTATAGTAGTAGATTAATTTCATCGTTAGTATAGTTATTAAAAATTATTAAAAAGTTATATAATCTTGCCTGCTCCTTCAATTTTCTACCAGATTGACAACCTGTCTTCAAAGAAGCTTTAAGAAAAAAATAGGAAAGAATAAAAAAAGGAAAAAACAAGGGATGGACACGTTGTCGCCTCGGCTAAGCTTCCGGTGTCCACGTAGGCCCCGCCGTCGCGGGCGGAAGTAGATGCCGCGCCTCGAAGGTTCTTGCTCGCGAAGAAACTAAAATTTGGTGCTTAAGACACCCCAGCTTAATGATTAAATAAAATAATGAGTTCCTCCCGCCGCTTAATTAATTCCTCCGCTGGGAGGGAAATAATCCTCGTCTCCACCTCGAGTCTCCGTATTTACGTTCATACTTATTCTTATAAACTAAAATTTAAAGTTTATTTAAATCAAAGTTTATTTTTTAACCTTAATAGAAATACGTATATAAAATTTTTAATTATAAATTATATAGTTTGGTTTTCCCCCCAAAACATCCAAACATTAGTCCCCTTTATGGCTACTCTGGTCATTATCGGACGATAAAATACTTTTGGCCTTTTTGTCCAGAATATATTCTGTATGAATCGTTATACATGTGAAAATTTTCACTTTAAAGATGTCATCTGAATTTTATTTCTCGCCATCTTTTGTTACTTAAGTTTTTATTTTAAATCGTATTTTAATTATTTTCATTTTTGCTAGGTAATGGTATATTTATTGCACTTTCAAGTTTGATATAGTTATTGTAGTTTGGAAACCACCCAACTCTATTAAGTCTTGTAGCCTAACTCTAAATTCTTGTGATAAATTTACCTTAACTACGTGTTTAACATTTAGGTGGTGTTTAGATTGTGAAAATTTCTGGAAGAAGTGTCACATTAAATGTTTGATTGGATGTTGGAAGAGTTTTCGGACACGGATGAAAAAACGAATTTTACGGCTAGCCTAGAAACTGCGAGACGAATCTTTTGAGCCTAATTATCTGTCATTAGCACATGTTGGTTACTGTAGTACTTATAACTAATCATGAACTAATTAGACTCAAAAGATTCGTCTCAAGATTTCTTTCATAACTGTGCAATTAGTTTTTTGGTTTATTTATGTTTAATACTTTATTTAGGTGTCTAAATATTCGATGGGATGTTTTTGGAAAGAAATTTTAGGAACTAAACAAGACCTTAACATCAAATTGATCAGAAAGATATAGTTCTAAGAGATAACATCACCAAACTACGCATTTGTTATTGGTTTTAACAGGAAACTCAATGTTCTAAAGTTCGTTGTCCAAATAAGAAAAACTACATATTTCAAGCCTCCGTGACAATAATAATTTGGGGCATTATGTTAGGTTTGTTAAGCATATATAATCTATAGTTCTATAATAAATAATATGACAATTTTATAGTTTTAGAATACAATAGCTTAACTTTAAATTCTGGTGATAAATTTACCTTGAATTGAATCCGTAGAATTTTTTACAGACCAGCAGCCACGTCAGCAACGGAACCGGGTCGTCACTACACCGCCACGTGTCACTCGTCAAAGGGTCAAACCCTTGGTGCCGTGACGCGTGGCATACGTGTGACAAGCTACTCTGCTTCGGCGAGAAGCAGAGTAACCCAAGTTGATTTTGTTTTTTTTTTTCCTCCTTCTCGTGAAACAGAGCAGATTCATGTGGAAACTAATTGAATCATCATGCTAGAGCAGTAAACTAGACTTAAACTTCAAGCTTTTTGGGTTTAAATAGACTAAGCTTTGTTATTTCTATAAAAAAGTTCCTGACTTTGCCGGTAGTTACGTAAAATTTACTCAACATTTAAATTGCTATCAGTGAATTGCGGTAGAAATTTTAAATTTAAATCTAGCTTAAAACGCTAATGTAACACCCTTGTCTTTATGCTTCTCCTTCTATTTATAAGCCAAAATTTACTTTTCAACCTTAAATTCAGAGTTGATTTTGAGACTTTTTCAAAAAGTTTATTTTTCAGTATTAACTTTTAAATCGGTAGGAATACATATATAAAATTTTTATTCTTAAATTATTTTTTATTGACAAATATGCTGCCAAACAATCATCTCATAAGTGATTCGGCAGATAATATGTAGGAAAGAGCAAATTTAAATTTTTAACATTAATTTAAAGTTAATTTTAGCGTTTTTTTATCATATTTATTTTTCTGATTTTACTTATGAGCTACCAAAACACATATATAAATGTTTACTAATAAACAGTTTTTTTTGTCATTTACAACTATGGCGTAACAATGACTCCGTAATTCTGTCCTTAGTGTCGGCTTAGCAATTAGGTCACGGATAAATGTCGTAAAAATCAGATGATCATCCCGGCCGACATCACGGCCGACCCGCGCTATAAAAACCATCACCCGCTCATCAATCCATCCATCCCGATCAGCTCATCCGCTGCTTTTGCAATCTCATTCTCCAAATCCATTCCAGCTGCATCCATCTTCCTCTCCAATCTCCTAGTCCCAGCCATGGACGGCAAGGACGCCACCCCGGCCGCCGCCGCCGCCGCGCCGGCCGCGGAGCCTCAGGCGCCGCAGCCGCAGCCGGAGGCGGCGGAGAAGGCGAAGTGGGGGACGAGGCAGATGGGCCCGCCGGCGGCGCCGGGCGCGCACCCGGAGAACCAGCAGGCGGCGCGGTGGACGGCGGCAAGGGGCGACCAGGAGCTCCCGCTGTACGTCATCATGGGCGAGGCGGCGGCGGCGGCGCCGGCGAGGGGCCGGGCGGAGAAGGGGGAGAGCCCGATGGAGCACATCCTCGACTTCTTCAACACCTGGAGCCGCAAGGCCGAGGAGCTCGCCTCCAACATCTGGCTCAACCGTAAGTCTCAATTCAATCTTTTTTGCCTCAAAAGCTTCAATTTTTAGCCCAAAAACACATCCTTTGTAAGCTGTGCGTTTTTCAAAAAAATTCTATATAGAAAAGTTATCATCTTAATTTGTAAAACTTATTTTTAACTAGATAGCAGTAATTTCATCATTTGTATAGTTAAATAACTATAAAAAATCAGAATTTGTTTTATCTTTTAGCAAGAAATAACATAGCCTTAGTCTAATTTAGCCAAAAAAAAGCTTGAGTTTTTAGTCTAGTTTAGTATTTTATAGACATGATGTCAATTAATTTCCACATGAATATCTTTGTTTCACGAGAAGAGAAAAACAAAATCAACTTTGATTACAACTTTGATTACTCTGCTTCTCGCCGGAGCAGAGTAACTT
Organism: Oryza brachyantha; assembly: GCF_000231095.2. Taxonomy (NCBI): domain Eukaryota; kingdom Viridiplantae; phylum Streptophyta; class Magnoliopsida; order Poales; family Poaceae; genus Oryza; species Oryza brachyantha. The sequence goes on along the minus strand of NC_023174.2, from coordinate 11,598,345 downwards.
GTCACACGTATGCAACGCGTCACGCCACCAACGGTTTGACCTTTTGACCGAGCGACACGTGGCGGTGTAGTGACAACCCGGTTCGGCGGTTCCGTTGCTGACGCTGTTGATTGGTTAGTAAAAAAAATGAATTTTAACTTTAAATTTTAATAAATTGGAGTAGAACTTTGGATTTTTCATCGTAAAATGTTTTTCAAACACAAAGAATACGTATAATAAAATTTTTATTTACAAAATAATTTTTCATTTACAAATATATTTATTTGGCATCGCAGTGAAGACGGCGCCGTCGATGTCGGAGGCGGCGATGGGGAAGCTGAGCCTGGGGGCGAAGGCGCTCACGGAGGGCGGCTTCGAGAAGCTGTACAGGCAGACATTCGCCGCCGCCGCCGCCGACGAGCGCCTCCGCAAGGCGTTCGCCTGCTACCTCTCGACGGCGACTGGCCCCGTGGCCGGCACGCTCTACCTCACCGACCGGAGCCTCGCCTTCTGCAGCGACCGGCCGCTCTCCTTCACGGCGCCCTCCGGCCAGGCCGCCTGGAGCTACTACAAGGTGATGGTCCCGCTCGCCAGGGTCGCCGCCGTCGAGCCGGTGGCCATGCCGGAGAGGTACGTGCGCGTCGCCACCGTGGACGCCCACGAGTTCTGGTTCATGGGGTTCGTCAGCTACGACAAGGCCGTGCGCCACCTCTCGCAGGCCGTCTCGGAGAAGGAGACGGCGTCCCCTCCGACGACGACGACGACCGTCACGCCGGCGGCGGCAGCAACGGATTGAGATCTTCTTTTTTTTTTCTTCTTTTTTTTTTGCGTGTTTAGTTAAATTTAGTTTGGTTTGCTCGGATCTGTATATATACGCGGTGAATTTGCTGTCTATAGTATTAGTAGTCGTACGTTAATTCGTGTGTTTGTTTAATTTGGAATTTGGAGTGGTGATATACGTTTTGGTAGTTGTTGGGTACTTGGGTATACATGTACATCACCTGTGATATATTATAACCAATTATTTATACATGTTTCATCATTTGTCTTATTTAAAAAATTTATATAATTATAATTATTTTTATATTATTTTATTTATGGTTAGCTATACACTTATATATAGCTTTATATATTTAAAAAAGTTTGAATGAAATAAATAATTAAACGTGTATAATAATATCAAACGGCGGATATATAAGTATAAATTAAATAAGTAATCTTCTCATCATTCTCGATGCTGCGCTGTTTTTAACAGCGTCATATCATGTAAACATAAACATATTTGATGGATAAATGTAACATTAAGAACTTTTAATGTAAATTTCGCTTCCGGCCGGATGATAGATGTGTTTAATTTCACAAATAGGATGTGTTGAGAACTTGGATAGAGCCAATACACCTATGACATCGTTGGTCGGTGGATTGGTCGAAATAAGAAGAGAAATATTTTTATTAGATTTAGGTCCAAGCCAAACGTTAAACGGTGCATCGTTGGTTGGTGGATTGGTTGAAATCAGAAGAGAAATATTTTTATTAGATTTAGGTCCAACCCAAACGTTAAACGGTGGGATGGATAGACTTTTAACGGTGGGACAGATCTAAGACGAACGATCACGATGTTAGAGGGGTATTTTATTTATTAAATTTATTTAAAATATATTACTGGCATAAATATATTACTTTAGCTTATTCATATATTAATCCTAGTATTTAATATTTATTTTGGATATGAGAGTTAACCTTCATCTCATCTTATCCCTCTAACAAAAAAACTCATCTCATCCCTCCAACGAAAAAAACAGGTTCAACCCATTGCATCTCATCCCTCCCACAAATAAAAAAAACAGGGTTTAATCCATTCATCTAACCAAACAGAAAAATAAAACCAACTCTACATATGATCTAACTAAACCCATCTCGTCCACGCACACAACACATCCCAGTACAACTAAGTAACAAATAATAAATGTGGAAGATAAAACGAATTAATTTCAGTAGTGGCTTCAGTTTAGTTTTTATATCAAGTTTTATCCCATAAAACTAAAACTCAAGTTCTTTCTTTTATCATAAACTATATATCACCTACTGTTTTTTCTGGTGGATATTATTTAATAATATTAAAACTCTATAAAACCACTGACCAAAGTAATTTATGGGTAATTCACTTAATTTAAGTTAAGTAGGCTCGCGGTTTGGTCTGCTGCTATAGTGCTATTTCTGCCCAATATCAGGTTGGGCCATTTTCCTTTTTTTTTTCCTTTTTATCCATGCATGTTCATTTCCGTAGCCTTCTTCGGTTTTTTTTTTTTTTTTTTGGAGCAGGCCAAGACTAGGGGAGATATCGAGCATTTAGGCTGCATTTCGTTTATAGGTTATATATCCGGCATAAAAAATATATAGTAATAGTATATAATTATAATTATTAGTTATAAAAATGTAAAAAATAGATAATATGGTTTTTTAAAGCATCTTTACTATAAAAAAATTTTGGAAGTGTCCACGTAAAACGAGAAAATCTAAGTTAGTAGGAGGGTAACGAACGGGGCTTAGACCTCATAGCCCATAAGCATATTTAGTGCTTGTTTGTTTCTCTCCTGCTTCTTTTAGTCCCTGTCACATTAAATGTTTTGACACTAATTAGAAGTATTAAATATAGACTATTAATAAAACGCATGCCATACTATGGACTATTTCACGAGACGAATCTATTGAGCCTAATTAGTCCATGATTAGCGAATGCGATGCTACAGTAAACATTTGCTAATCGTGGGTTAATTAGGCTTAAAAAATTTGTCTAATGAAATAGCATTTATTTATGCAATTAGTTTTGTTATCAGTCTATATTTAATACTCCTAATTAATGTCCAAACATCCGATGTGACAAGGGACTAAAAAAATCCCTGGATCCAAACAGGCCCTTATTTTCTTTTCAATTTGTATAAATTATTTTTTGAATTTATATGTACAATGTTTCTATGCACAAAATTTATACGTATAAAGTTTTTTGCATGTAAAGTTGCATGTATAATTCCTATGCTGCATTAACACATGTTGAATTTGTTTTTAAATTTATCTATATCTATACTTCTATAAACATTCCAAGCGGTGAAACTGCAACCGCCACCAACTCTATGTTATTATCTATACTATGCTTTTATGAAAAAATAATTATGCCCCCACATGTCAACCACACTCACATAAATTCTACTTTTTTGAGAAGAAAAAGACTTTTCATATTTTAATAACAAATATGTAGCAATTAAAAAATAATATATAAAAGAAAATAATGTTAATAACATGTTAATGATATTTTTAAAGTAAACACCCATTGTAATGCATGGGCAGAATGCTTGTACATGTAAATATCACGTGTACAAAATTTGTACATACAAAGTTTATCTATACAATTATTTTTTATGTGTGTAATATTTGTATTTTGAAATAAAACGACATATGAGAGTTTTGTAAATTAAGTACAAATTTTTGCTACTAAGATTAATTGATTAGGCTAGTCCCCGATACACCTACGGTCCTAACTTTCGCTTTTGCTTATGTTTATAAGTCAAAACTTTAATAGTCAATCTTAAATTTGAAGTTGATTTTAGAGTTTTTAATTTTAGTTCATTTTGTGGTTTGTTTTATCGTAGTTTATTTTTCGGTCTTTGTGTATACATCGATACGAATACATATATAAAGTTTTACCTATAAATTATTCTTTTATCGTTAATAAGTCGTTTTATTTATTTTTCGTATTAGCCAAAAGATGACCAGCTATATATACATAGAAAATTTTTAGACATCAATGTTGTACATATAAATTTGAAATTAATTCAGCGGCATGTAAACTCACCAAAAAAGAAATCATATAGAGAAGTTTATACATTAAAAGGGTCTATACATGAAAACTTTGTACATAGGGTATATGAAATGTATTCATTAGCATGTTACGTTGGCCGAGAAAAATTTTATGTCTACAACTTTATGACAATAGAAAAATTTATACATAGATATATATTTTGTACACATGCGCATAAAACCTTTACACATATGAGCTTTGTACAAATAAATTTAAAAACATTTTTAAAAACAAATAAATCAAAACATATATACGGGTGGTAAGGTTTATCGTCCGGTGCCCCCCAACAGTACAAAATAGGCTATCCCCAAAAAGTACAAAATAGGCTAAATCATGAAATAAGGCCTTCATGTACAACCAACCAACAAAGAAATGAAAAAAGAAACACACCAACATTAGAACATCCAAAGTAGGAAATTCCTGACAGGGTAGTGTGGCAACACATGCCTTTTCATCTGATATCCTGCCTTAGATAAGCCTAGACGATGTATTTTTTGACCAGAAAACTGCCAGCACTTTGTCTAGCAGTGTAATTTCATTAATAAATGGAAATTACAAGTGTTCATGGTATGACCAAACTTATGAAGACTGTAAAGTTTGTAACCAATCAAAAACAGATTGTTTTAAGTGATCCTTTATTCTAAGATGCAGAAGACGCTCTTTCGAAAACAATGTCTTCCATGATTGGAACGATGGATTAATATTCTCAAATATTAGTCTGTTTCTCTACTTCCATATGTTCCATGCCGATAAAAATATGATTTCTAAGAAGCCTTTACTGCCATTCCTTCTAAATCTCCATTTTGCAAGAGTAATCATCTAAAAAAATTATAGGTTATGGTTCCAATCAATAGCCAAGTGCTGCTAGCATTGTTTACTAAAGGAGCACATCAAGAAGAGGTGCAGTCATGTTTTCTTATGCCATCCAGTGCATAAAGGACATGTAAGATAAAAATTTTAGACGATGTATTAGCCTAGTTAAGCATTCTAGTAATCAAACACATCCTATAGAAAAAATGTCAAATCGGCGAATGACCCAGACAAACTCTTGGTTCACCAATTTGATGATCCGACCAGTGAACCGGTGGTCGAATCATGGTTCATGAAGTTAATATACAATTTATTTTTACCCTTGAACACAGACCCTCGTGAGGTAGGATGGCTAGAAGCCAGCCAAGCCCGTAAACCCGAGAACTAAATTTAACATAAATACATCATGTGGTTGTTGAGTGGTTTTAATTGTTTTTGGATCTTAATCATCTCATCATCACATGCAATAATAGGCTTAGAGTCACAAAAATAATTAATTTGGTAATTATATGCATCCAAAAATTCTACAAAAATTCTAAAAAATACCTTGATATGTTAGAAATCAACCTTCAAATTTTCAAAAATGTTCATTAAGGTTTGCTATCTCTTTGATCTATTTTAATTTCTCTAAATTCCTAAAACCTCCTTAGCAGATTCAAACTTGCTCTCTCTATAAAATTTATTTCAAAACCTCCTTTTGAAGTTTTGTTTCAGCCAAAGTCTTCTACTAACTTTCCTAACACCCTGAGGAGGGGCACACCTTGGATCACTCTCTAACCCTTTCTTCTTTCTCCAAAAATCGAATCAACTGCTAACTGCACTGTCAACGGCTGCTAACCATGCTGTCAACCCATGTTTATCACTCCATCAAGCCTAAACCAGAGATTTCTAACCCAAACCACTTAAGCACTTTTACTCTCCACATAACCCCCGACCAAGAGGATCACTTGCCCAGGTTTTTTGCTGTACAAAATCTCCCTTAAATCCTCTCCAAAGATCCTTTGCAGCCAACTCTACTTGACTTAGCCTCCAAGCCAGTTTTCGAATTTCTTTCACTTGCAAGTGGGCTCCACACCCCCTAGGACTCACATGGCAGCCTCCCACTCTCTCCTCACAGCAGGCACCGCACTCCATGCCCAATGGGAGCCGAACTAACCCCATCATAGCACAGCCACCTCTCTCTCTCACTCCTCCCACTCGACCCTTGCTTATTTGCCAAGCCAACGCGCCAGGAGCAAGGGCATACACCCCACACCGTGTTCCAAGTCCGAGCAAATGCATCCCATGCCCAGAATGCCCGGAGCTCGGCCATCTTTCCCGGCACCGGCAACTTAGGCATCGTCGTTCTCCATCCCCGGTGAGTCCCTCTCTCTTCCATCTTATGGAATGTGATTTACGTATCACGCCGAGCTCATCGGTGCCTCTTTTGCCCTAGAAGCAATCTATCGAACACGTGGTGGGCGTCACCGACATCGCCGCCGGCCACCGTCTCCGACGCTTCCGTGGATCTTGTTTCCTCCGTTTCTTCGCTTGGTGAGCACCCTAGTAACTTGAGACAGCTCTTGCACTAACTCTTTTGCACTAACCGAGCCCTTGCATGCACTAACAAGCCATTGCAAGCACATGCATGGACATACCGAGATACACTGCTGTTGTAGCTCATGTTCCACGGGCTATGGACCACCATTTCCCTCACCACCACCACTCACAGATGCGCAAGAACCCCTCTATATTTTCTCTTTTGAGCTCGAATCGATTTGGGCCACCGATCGTCGCCAGCGAGCCAAAAACCCAACTCACCGATGGCTGCCCCTTCAGTGAGCCCGGCCAGGGACCTCCTTAGGAGAATTCGACTAAAGCTAGGGCCTATTTTGTAAAACAGTAGGACTCAGAGCGCTGTAGCTTGGACTGATCTATAATTTTCGAAAAGTCCGAGGGCTCTTAATGAAAACCGTATTCAGCATGTGTTGAAATGGAGCAGAACTTAAAAAATTTGTAGAAAATTCATTTTAACTCCGAAAATTGTGAAACCAATTTTGTTAGATCCATAAAACTGTGAAATATTTTAAAAAAAATTATAAAACTTAGTACTTTTTGTACAAAGTTTTCCTTTATTTTTGTTTTGCCCTAAATGTTGCCTAGAACTTGTTAAATTCATAACAAATTGAATATAGCTCTAACAATTGTGAAACCACTTCTGTTAATTTTCTAAAATCATTCTCTGTAACTTTGTAAAAGGAATTTTCTTTACTTCTTTACAAAAATGTTGTTTAATAAAACTTAGCCCTTTTTAAACCTTTTTAATTATTAAATGTATATCTCTGTAAAACAAAGTGACAAAATAAAAATTTCTTCACTAGAGACCACCTAAGACCAGCACACACTTACTACATAAGTCTCATGTATTTTTCGTTTTTATGCATTTTTGTATTTATCATATACGCGTATTTTGTATAGAGGAAGAATACGCCGAAGAAGATGGTGAGTTTGTTGACGACCAGGTTTTGGTGTTTGCAGGCGAAGGCAAGTCAGCCCCTCCTTTGACCACTTTGATCCTAAGTTTTATTGGGCTAAATGATTCTATTGCAAATATGCATACGTTAGCTAGTATTAATTTTGGTAAAAAGAAATTATATAAATATGGGAATGGTAGATATGACCCAATTGCTGCATAATCCACCTTGAAAATATTGAATCCTTGCTGGTTGTAACTATAGGGTGCTTTTGAATACAATTATTGTATTCTTTCGGATTATACTATGCCTATATTTACCGCTATATGCTTATATTCAGTTACCGCCTTGCAAATTACTCGTTTTGATAAATGTTATATGTAAAAATGGTTATTTTGGCGCTGCTGGACAGAATTTTAAATGTGTGAGTATTGTGAACTGAAAATGGAGATAATTTGTTTTTAGACTTGGGCGGCGAGTGGTGTACATATGGTGGTAGTTGTACACCGATAGGGGGAGCGTTCGCCCGGATCGATTAAGGACCTCACTCTATGTCACCAACTAATGAAAACAGTACAAGCCACATGTGCTAAGTATGGGCTGGCCTTAACCTATTAAGTTGTTTAGACTTTAGCCTTGCATCTTGGTAGGCCAGAGAGTATGGGTTACCGGATTTTGGTAACTTATCAGAACTTCCTATGGTTTGTGATATGTTTAAATTGATTAATGACATATGGTATGTGATGATTTGAGCGGGTAGTATATCCAATACAATGGTGTCGTGCCTCGTGAGGGATTCTGGGTAGGGTTCCTTATGACGCTAGGTTAAAGCATGGGCCCGCTACCTAGTGGCGCTACTTTGCTAGTAGCGTGGGTAAAACATACATCGTGCTAGTGCAAGGCTAGACAATAAACAATGTAACGGTTTCGTTATGACCTCTAGATCACACTCAATGTGTAGAGTGTGGTGATACCGACGGGTATCGGACGAACTAGAGCGATCCATATTATGTGGGCTTAAAAGTTGTACAACCTCTGCAGAGTCTAAACTAAACGATTAGCCGTGCTCACGGTCATGAGCGGCATGGTGAAGTGTCATGAGTATAGTTTGTGATTTTGATAAACTCTTGTGATCTTGAAAAATGGTTGGAATGTTTTGTTGGTGAACTTGGGTAAAGTTCGGTGAATGGTGATGATATGATGGTAAGTGGTGATGATCTATATTGAGGGGTAGATGCGTGTTATTTATTCATTTACATTACAAGCTTTACTTACTCTATACTATTGTTATAAAATTTTCGTTGTGAACCATGCTGTGAACTAAAATTGGCATTTATGCAAAATTAACCTATACATAGCATATCCTTGAATATGGCCAACATGTAGCATGCTAGGGTTGTCACCGACTTGCCAGTACATTAATTTGATTAATGTACTGATTTCTTACTTCCGTTTACTTGTTTTTCCCACAGACTCTGCTCTAGGTAATGACTGTTTGGATAAGGAGTTTGATGCAGCTTGTGATTTCTAGGATGGTTCTAACTAGGGATTTACCCTAGCCGGTTTGCCTTTGGGCTTTTGGGTAGCACGCTTACCGCATGAACCAACATGTATGGTTTGTCGCCAAGTACTACTTAGAAACTTATTAAGACTATTTATGCTTTATGCTTAGAACCACTTATTATTTAGATATCATGCTTGAGATGATTTATATGAGACTATGTTGCATTCCTGGGCGACTAGTTCCACATGAGGATGGGTTTGAAATGGTTGAGATAACCGGAGAATATGCCTTTGTTGAGATCGAGTCTTTGGGGTACGCTTTTGGTCGCCACCATCAAGTGATTGACGAGCGTATGACGTAGATGACTGGTGTGGCTATTCCAATAGTTGTGTCTTCTATTTCATATCCAATGGCTTAGAGCATTTGTAGTGCTCTCTTCAACACATGTCGGGTTCTGCGATAAGGTTGGATGGTTACTGTAACTATTTGGGTTTTATTTGAGACCCCATCCATTCAGATATTTCGCGCTAATATGTCTCGGAGCGTTACACCACCTAGGCTTTGGGATGTCCTCACACTCGAACCAATGATCGAGGGATTGAATCCTCCCCTCCACACCTTTTTGTACTTATTTTGTGGGACAACACATGGTGTTCCGGGCCTTCAAGCTAGGCTAGATGGGCCTTGAACTGGTCATTTCCATCACTGCTGCGTGCCTGTCCAGTCTAACCAGACTGGTTTGTTTCCCAGTTTATGAGAAAACCGGCCGGTTCAAGTGATCCATAACGGTTTAAGTGTGTGTCCGTTGTGGTTTTTTTTATCGAACCGCTGACCTGGTCCGGTTTGTTCCAATGTGCTTCCTATCCATATACTTTAGAAAAATTACAAAGATGTCATTATAATTTGATAAAATAGGAGATATGCCATCTCGACCCACATGTCATTGACTCGTGCGGGTCTCATATGTCATTGAGATACCAATGACTTATTTCTAACTTTACAAAATTATAGTGGCACGTTTGCAAATTTCTATACTTTACTATGCACAACCAAATATATAGAAACCCAACCAGCCGGGCTATTGACCTGACAACCCTAAACCTATATTAAAATCCGTCTCTACGTGCATTTTAGAACCTATATACATGATATTATCACTAGACTATTAATCGTTGATATTTTAGTTTTAATTTTCTGGAATCTACTTGGAATAAAACAGGCGAGACTAGAAAAACGATACGTGCAAAATTCTTTCTCCATTAGACAAAACGGAATCATTGTTATGTTTTAAAACTTCAAAGCCAAAGGCACAGCTAGCCTTCAATTACTCCTGGGTTTTTTAGAACTTTGAAGCCAAAGGCAAGTATAATAGGAGGCTACTAGCTAGGTGCTTATGTGGAGGAGAGAGTGGATGAAAGAGAGGAGTGGTGGGTTGTAATCTTATAGCTAGCTTGGATATAAGAACCAAGAAATTATGTGAGAAACATATGGGTCCTGATTAATGATAAATAGCTAACTGCTATATGAGTAGGCTAAGAGAAGACTATAAGAGCAATTCCAACGGTAACCCAAATTCCGTTTCCCAAATCTAGTCTTTTAGCAAGTTTGTAACCAATATGGTAAAGGAAAAATTGATTTATCTCCAATAGTTAGGAAAATTCCACTTGCCAAAAACATATGTTGTCATCAAAACAGTTGGAAGTTGAGGGAAATCGAACCAGATTGAAGTCAGTCTCGTCATTCTCGTCGCCCTGTGCCCTGACAGCCACGCCACCCCTTCCGAGCCACGACGCCAGCGCCGGCCGCGCCCCTGCGCCGCGCCAACCTGCGACGCCCGCGCCACGCCGGTCGTGCCCTCCCGCGCCGCCCATGCGTCGTCCGGTGCCTCACTGCTGAGGGCACGGCGCGGGCGACGGTGGCGGCCGACGGGAACGAGAGGATATGTCAAATTGCTAAAATTTGAAAACCCGGATGGATGGAGAGCTGTTGGAGTTGCTCTAAGGAGCCTTAGAGCATCCCTAACAGCTCATCTATCTCATCCTCTATCCTGAAAATAGAGGAACATTACAAATTGACTCCAAAAGAATGGTCATTCTATCATCTATTTTTGGATATCATCCATATTAGAAGAAAGAACCTTCGTATTTGGATGATCTCTCTTCATCCTCCAAACAGATATAGAGGATTTTATATATGGACGATCTGCTGGTGTATAAAGAGACATGAATGATGAAAATGCTTTAGATGATTATCCAAAATCAAGATATGGATGGCCAAATTTATATGAGCTGTTGAGGATGCTCTTATAGTCAAATATTTGGATAATATCTTTCCATCCTCCAAAGAGATATAGAGAATACCATATATGGACGATCTGCTGGAGTACAAGCAGATATGAAGAATGAAAATGCTTTAGATAATCATCCAAATAAAGATATGAATGATCAAATTTAAATGAGTTGTTAGGAATGCTCTTATAGTCAGCTTGTTGGCTATATTATTGGCTTGCTCTGAGTAACAACCAAATTAACCGAGCACGCAAATAAACACCTCAAATCAATCGAAGATCAGACATGCAGATTAATTCGCCTAGCTAATAATCAATCAATTAACCAACGCAGCCTCCATGCCCTCCGCACACGCACCTGGAGCTGTTCGCGCCGAAGATGGGCGTCATCGCGTAGCAGAAGCTCATCGTCTCCGTCTTGATCGTCTCCGCGTCGAACGGCGCGACGCGGCCGTCCTCGTCGATCAGCGAGATGCCCTCCATTGACGCCGCCCTGTCGGACATGATCGACGGCAGCGACCCGCTGCCCATCGCAGGGGACGGGACCCCATCCACCGCCAACGCGCTCCCGCCGAACAGGATGTTGGTCGCCTTCTCCGTCAGGGTGGTGAACAGGCTGGCCGGGTAGTAGCCCATGGCCGCCGAGGCGCGGTTGAAGCCGTAGTGTTTCCACCAGTTCCCCGTGGGCTTGTCCTGCCATTTTTTAGTGGAACCAATGGTTAAACGTGTGATAAAAAGATAATGGTGCCGTTTCGTATTTTGGTTTCGATCAATTAGGTAGCACTAGTGAATAATATTTACATGGGCAACTCTCCGGTGCATTTTACTTGTAGTATTATACTATCAGTAGAAAAATAGTATATTTATACTTTGTTAATTACTTGATTAGCACTATTATGTAATTATTATTTTTTGCAATAAAGATCGCAATAAAAAGAACAATATTACCCTTTTAAATTTCTACTACAACTAATATTATTGGTAGTATAATTTAATCACAGTCGTTCGATAAAAAGATCAATGATATGGATTAAATTCTACTAGCAGTACAATACACTGGAGTCATCCCCTATTTACATATGCCTAACAATATAAGTCGAAGTGAATCATGTACCCTGAACACTTTGATTGTGATCTTCTGCCGTGCTCCATTGACATCAGATACTGGGCGTATGACATCGCCGGGAGCTAATGGGGATCCAGGTGTGAGTTCAAAACCTGGGCATTTCATGTCGTAGCACCCTGTAGTTCGTGTCGAGTCCCTCTGTTTCGAATGCAATTTTTTTTAAAAAAAGGTCAAAACTCATGCATGTTTGAGAAGTCACATATATATGTTTGGGCTATATATAAATTTTAGGAAAATCATACCGTCCAATGAGTGAAGAAATGGGTGTTTGAATCACCATACATTTGAGGAAAAACCTAGAAAGAAATACAATTAATATGGTTAATGCTGAAAATGAACCGAACGTAAATGCGATGGAAGATCGCTGGCTTTTTGCAAGGAGGTCAGCTGGAGATGGGAAATAATTAAGGAGAAAATTGCTTGCCTGCCATCCAATCATAATTTCATTCTTTTCATCTCCGTCATTGCCACCTCTGTTAACAATCCATATTGATGACACGATTCTTTGGCCATTATTAATCTGAAATCCATACACATCCATTGTGGTAACAAACCCGAAGTAGCTCCCCTCATATGTTGCATGCAGGGCATCCTGCAAATTAAACGAGCAAAAATAATAAATAAAAGAAAAAATTCATAAAATAGAACTTCTGTAAGGGGCAAGAAAATGAACATGCTTACATATGATTTTCCGCCATAACCAACATTTGGATGCAAATCATTTCCAAACCATGTCTGAAAATGAAAAGGAAATTTTAAGCCATACTTATTTACTAACCCTTGGTTAATTTTCCTCATACTCTGATTTTGAAACGAAGCCATGTATTTCTTATTATATTGTATCTAGATTGATAGACAAACAAACATAGATATATACTAGCTCCGTTTCATATTGAATGAATATATAGCGTAGCTTAGATTTATTCATTGATAAATATATATAATTTATATATGTCTAAATTTATTTATATGAATTAGATATATATGACTAAAAGTCATATATTCTAAAAGGAGTAGATAGATAGATACATAGATAGATAGATAGATAGATAAGGACTCCATCACTTCAGGGCCGGGAAAATTAAATTGAACTGAAGTCCTCACCAACCCAAAATTATTCTTGAATATACATCAAAACAAATTGCAAATTCCAATTTGACATCCTCTGCCATCTTAAGGAAACGAGTTCGCACCCATGTTCATGTCAAAGACTCAAAATAAAAATGATGGAAGTTCATGACGGAAACAATTATAAGTAAAATATAACTTTTCCCTACCATGTTCACATCTTGGTTGGTCAGGTGAAATCCTTCGCTCTGTATTTTATGGGCAACAAACATGGCATAGATAACAAGGATAGAAAATATTCCTAGGCTGTGATTAGACATCTTGAGATGCAGGAGCTTCATGGCTACGTACGGAACTCCTTTTATATAGATACAATTAAAAGATCTATTCATTAATGGAAATAATGAGAAAATCTATATAATAAATGTGCATATCAATTTGTGATTTGTTTTGCAATGAAATCCCCCCTCCCATCCATAGGAAATCACGCCCGATTATGCAATCAAAAGATAATCTATATAATAAATGTGCATATCAATTACTCCCTCCATTTCAAATATATAACATATGTTTTGTTTCTTTAAGACAAAATGTTTAACTAAAGATTACTTATGCAACATAAAAAAATCATAAGAAAATAATTTTAAATACGGTAATAATGTTAATTTTGTGTGATAACAATTATATCCTAATATAATTGTCATAAGAAATTTGGTCAAACACTTATTCTAACAAAACAAAGTACGCTATATGTTTTAAAATGGAGGGGTACTCCAATAGAGTTTATAAAATTTACAAGTGATCTGATAGAGTTAATTAAATCTATTAGCATAAGGCTGGAAATGAGCCAAAGCCGAGCCAAGCTCGGCTTGGCTCGTGAAAGCTCGGTCAAGAGGAGGTTTGGCTTAGCTCGGCTCAGTTGTGAAAACGAGCAAAAAATGCTAGCTCGGCTCGGCTCGTTTGAAAGCTCAAGCCAGCTCGAGCTGGCTTGTTCTGCTACGGGCTTGCCGCCTCCTTCCAATTCCTGCCCTCGACTCCTCGGTCTCGCCCCTCGATTCGATGCGTGTGTCATGTGTGCCGACCGAGAGAGACATCTAGCCATCCAGGAGTATACGAAGTACTTAGGATTTACTATTTTAGATGGGCCAGGTGGCCTAAACTGTATTTTACATGGCTTGACGAGCCAAACGAGCGGCTCGCGAGCCGGCTCGGGCTCAGTTCGATTCGGAACCGAGCCATGAAGGTGGCTCGGGCTCGGCTCGTTTAGCTGCCAAGCCGAGCCAAGCTTTATCGAGCCGAGCTCACGAGCCCAAGCTTTTTTTCCAACCTTACTATCAATCCACTAATAATTTTTTTCATCAAACATGCTATGTTTGATATCATTAGCCATGGCCATGTAAAATTACAAGTACTGGTGTATTGTTAACTTTCTTAACTCCCCCCTCTCATTGTATAATTGTGAAGGCCTAGTAGTACTTATGTGTTGCTAACAGTTAAGGGTGTAAGTGGGCAGGCCAGCCAACCTGCTTATAGGCCAATTAAGCGGGTTGTCCACCGGATTACTCGCTTAATTGACATATAAGCGGGTTCACAGACCGGTCCACTTACACCCCTACTACCGGTGTCTTCATGGGCTTCGATTGTCAACTTTAGTTGAAGCTGGCCTTCCATGAAAATTTGTCATTTGTGAAAGGACAAAGTCCATTAGAGGTCCCTGAACTTTAGCTTGAGTTTGTTTTTCGTCCTTTAACCGAAATACCAGAAATGTGTACCCATAAACTTATAGAATCCGTTCACAAAAGATCTCTCGACAGTATTGATCATTTTTTAACCGATTTTGCTGACGTGGCGTCTAGTGGGTCCCACGTGTCAGATTATTTTAAATTTTTTCTCTCTCCCTCTCGTCACTCTATTTTCTTCCTCTCTCTCTCTCTCTCTCTCTCCCCCGTCGCTCATAGCCCACGGCCACGTGCTCGCTGTCGTGCGTCGTCCGCCATCCGCGTGTAGCTCGCCGGCCGCTGCCGCCATCCCTGGGCGTCCTCGCCGCCACGCGCGTCGCCACGGGAGACCCCGTGGAGGGCTGGCTCGACCTCCACGGCGGCGAGCACCGCGGCCACGGGACGCACACCCCGACGCTCCGCGTCCGGCTGCGGTTCTTGGACGTGGAGTTCGACCCGGGCTGGGACGCTGGTGTTCGTCTCCCGGGTTCACCGGTGTATTTTCCGGAGAGGAGCAACTGTCGCGTCAGGCTGTACCAGAACTCGCCCCTGTCCGGCGAGTTTGACCCGTGGGTCCGCCTCGTCGGCGGGCTGTGGTACCGGCTGGCGCGCCTCCGGGAGGACCTGCATGTCGCCATACGTGACGCGAGGCAGTTCCTGTACGTCGCCGGGTGTTCGGTGAACACGGCGATCACGCTCGTGCGCGACGCGGCCTGGATGATCCCCGAAGCCGACGGCGTTACTCTGGGCGAGCTGCTGAGGCGGAAGGCCGACGAGGGTGTTAGATTATGAGATAAATTAGAGTTTGTTAACAATTAGTTAACACCTGATCTTGACGTGCACGTGGGATAATGATTGCATGCAGCGCATGCAGATATCTTGCGTGCAGCGTCCAGAAGGACCAGAACTATCTCTAGTTTGTTATCTTCTTCATCTTGTATATGGACTATGGTTACAACAACCAATCGTATATCTCTGTATTTGTCACCGGTGAAGGCTGTTTTTCACCGGTATATATATATATACGCGTAACCAGGCCGAGCTCAAGGCACGGTTCTCTCCACATATTTCTAGAGAGGGGGTGGTCGTGCTGGTGATGCCGTGGCAAGACAAGACGTCCGCCGTCTCCTTCATCGGCAACACCGGCCTCATGAAAATGCACGACGAGGAGACGCGGCGGTTCTTCGAGGGCACCGACGTGCGGTGCTTCCTCTGCCCGCGCAACGCCGACGCTTCGCTCACCATGTCGAGGTCACTGCGGAGTTCACGCACCACCAGAGACGCTAGTCGTTAGAGGGGAGTCAGGGGCGGCGAGGTGGGCCGACGTGGGGTTCACTTGGGCAGAGGTGATCGGCGGAAAGCACGCCTCGACCGCAAGCATGCCGCCGGTGGCTGTAGCGGCCGACCCAGCGGCACCACGAAGCGTGGCTCCTGGAAGGCCACTGGCTCCGACCTCGTCGTTCGCTGCCCCTCCGGTCACCGCCGTCCTCTAGATGCACGGGGGAGGAGAGAGGGGAAGAAGAAAGAGGAAATGAAGCGAGAGAAGGAAGAGAAAAAAAAAAGAAGAAAAATTAAAAAAAACTGACATATGGGACCCACCGGACATCACATAGCAAAACCAGTCATAAAAGTGAGTCAAAATACTGCTGAGGGACATTTTTTTGAACGGTTTATACTAGCTTAGGGATATATATTTCTAATATATTTCTAGTATTCCGGTTAAGGGACGAAAAGGGACCTCTGATGTACTTTTTCCTTTATAAAATGCTACCGGGGTACAAACACACATGAGAGGTATGGCATGGCTCTAGCAATATCCACTATAATGGTTTCCTCTTCCTTTTGTGACTCGTAATTATGAAAATGGTTTCATAGCATAAAATGTGTGATTATTTGAAATTAAGGAAAAAATGTACTTGTTTAATTGTGAATCTTGACTACATAGTGCATAGTCACTGGTTGGAATTATCATGTTTTCTTGTGTATGTAAAAACAACAACCGACACAAAAACAAGCCCAATCAAAAACTTGAGAGATAATGTGTCCAAGTATAGTTACTTCTATGCATGATTAACACATTGCTTTTAGACTTTACTGAACTTACAACAATAGTATTTTAGTTGTAATCCTTCACCTACATTTTAATAGTATTAAGATTTACAACTATCAAATATATATTTCCTTATAATTTGTGTACACGTACTACTTATTTTTTGAGTTAATTTCAGCTAAGATCCTTTTTATTATGTACCAAAGTGTTTGACGACGTTGACTTTTTAATACACGTTTGACTATTCGTCTTATTAAAAAAATTTACATGATTATTAATTATTTTTTATATTATTTTATTTATTGTTAAATATACTTTATGCGTATATATAGCTTTGCATATTTTACAAAATAATTTGAATAAAATGAACGCTCAAACATGTATTAAAAAGTTGACGGCGTCAAACATTTAGAGAAGAAGGCGTACGTGGATCTATTTGTCACATCATCACGTGGGTCGTCATCCATAGATCAAACTAATACCATAGTTCGTTTCTATCTAAGCATATGCCTGACATGATCAAACTTACCTAACCACAAGTGTGGTAAAGTAAGACCTCGCGTCCAGTGATGTAGCTAGGATTTTTTTTGTTGGATAATCTTGACCCACAAGTTGGCATTACGTACCAAAAATTTCTAATACTGCAATTCCCATATATAAGTCTAAACTTTAGTTAAAAGATGATAAATCATATAAAACTAACCAATAATAGAATGGTTGCATAAATATTTCACTAATTTAGTGGTGGTTCACGAACTATCAAAACTGGTGGTTCTTCTTTTTCTTGAGTTACATGAACTTCATCAATGATCAAATCCGAAGAAGAGGCTAGCTCATGGTTCCAGTGTACAGCAGTAATTTATTCACTTCAGACATCAGTCAATCAAAAATCATAATTGGCATTATATCATTATTATCACCGCACACTACTCACTGTCAGCTAGCTAGCTAGCTGTTACTGAGTCACACTGTGCAGACTCCGGAGACTTGGAGAAGAGAGGCAGGCCCCGTTCACTTGGGGAAAATTTTTGGAAGGGAGGTCACATCATCTAATTATATATAAAATTTAGATTTCGCCTAGAAACTACGAGACGGATCTTTTGAGTCTAAAAAGAGAAATTATATGTGCAAAGGTTTGTTTTCCATGTACAGGATAGGAAATTTATTTCATTTCTTGGGATAAATAATCTCTATATAACTCAACTAATGTCTATTTATATGTTATAATTTTTATCCATACAATTAACTCCTAAAAAATATTTGAATTTTTATGTTAATGTTCAGACACTCTGTATCATTGAAATGTATTTTTATGATCGGGCGTTTTATAATCTACATCTTGAAAAAATAATTAATTATTTTCTTCAATTGGTCTACATCTTAAAAATACCACATGGATAATAATAATAATACACTGATAGTGTAAAATTTTGATGTTTAACCATAGTTATATATCATTATGTATCATATTAGATCAATTTTGCTTTTGTAGATCGTTTTGGCTTAAGTTTGCACGGATTAGCCAAGTTATTGTGTCAGAATAAACAATTTCTAAGTTACTGTATTTATTTGCCCCACTGTATAAGTTCGTGTACCACGAACACAATTTACTCTTTTTTTTATCAAACATGCGACGTTTGATATCATTGGCCATGACCATGTAAAATTGTAAAGGCCCAGTACTGATCTGTTGTTAACTTTCTTAACTTCCCCATCTCATTGCAGAATTTGTTCCCCATCAAGCAAAGGTGTTGCCTCCCACGTTGCTATCAGTGTCTTCATGGGCTAATTCGATTGTCAACATTAGTTGAAGCTGGCTTTCCATGAAAATTTGTCATGTGTGAAATGCTACCGAGGAACAAACACATCACAGGTATATATGGCATGGCTCTAGCAATATTCACTACAATGGTTTCCTCTTCTTTTTGTGACTCTTAATTATGAAAATGGTTTCATAGCACAAAACGTGTGATTATTTGAAATTAACCCATGTAGGTTTCTTTTTGTGACTCTTAATTATGAAAATGGTTTCATAGCACAAAACGTGTGATTATTTGAAATTAACCCATGTGGTGTCACTCTAGCGTTGAGTTCACACGCATATACCCCACCACAAGTAGTCTAACTTACCGCCCCTCGAAAATTTATCATGTTTTTATTTGGATGAGAAAGTACGACAGAGGGAAAAGAAATGGGTTGGTCTTCTCATTCATCGTCACTTCAATATATACAAGGATACGGTGTGAACAGTAAGAGTACGACGAGAGTACGACGTTTGGAAAATGTCATACTCATTCCAGAGAGACATTTGTTGGACGGAGAAACACATGTTTCTCCTGGAGAATAAATACGTGAATCATTTTCTCCTTTTAGTAATCTCCTTTGCATTAGTTGGATGAGATCTATCCTATGAATGGATATGACATCACTTTAAATATTTCATAACACTTTCCTTTGATCGAATCTAGACTTGGAATATCTGTAAATAAAATCTTTGAAAGATGATTATAATTCATTATTTAGATATATCAGGTAAAACTTCTCAAAAACCCAATGGGAAAAAATAAAGAGAAAATCATGATATATTAAGAGCTTGTGTTGATATTACCTCATAAAAACTTTGAATGAGAAAAACTCAAAGGGTGAAAAACTCATATACAAAGAAAAGAGTATAATATAATGGAAATAGGTTATTGTCTGGAGAAATACTCCCCCTGAATACTACACTGCAGACTTTTAAGTCTCCTCATATCAATTCCTTTAATATATATAAAGAATGTGGAACGTGGTAGAAATTATGTGAATAAATCAGCAAGATTTTTATATCTCTCCATATTGCTGAAGCTCATGAGGATAAAATAATTTAGGAGCAATATGCTTATCGATGTTTTTCTAAAGGGTTAATTAGATTCATGCCATTATAAATATACGAGTTTAGAAAAATGCCATTATAATTCAACTATTTTGTAAACGTGCCATTACAATTAGGATGAAACTTCTTTTGTGCCACTTTGTACATCTGAGTAGATATTTTACTCATTTGTTGCATATTGTATTTATGTATTGACCAAAATACCCCCAGGGAAATTCCCCACTCTCAGTACGAGGACGAGGGAGCTGAGACCGGAGCTGAGGAAGGTGAGGCGGGAGGGCGGTAGGCTGGGGACGTGGTGGGCGAGGAGGCCGGCCGGCGTGGCGACGACCGGAGTCGACGGAGAGCGGCACGGCGACGGGGGGAGTCAACGACGGGCGGCATGGCAACAGGCGGATTCAACGGCGGCGGCTGGCTGGCCAGAGCGACGACGACGAGGGCAGCCAACTACGACGTCTCGTCGCACTCCGGCATGTTCCTCCGCGGCTGCCGGAACGCCACGAAGACCAGCTGCAACGTCCCCGGCCTGTTAAACACCAGCTGCAACGAACGCCATGCTCTCCGGCCTGTTCCTCCGCAGCTAGTTATTTGATTTTCTACCGGGGTATGTTGAGTGAGGAAGAAAATTTAGTTCTTTGGATTTGAGTGAGGAAGAAAGATTACTTCTTTGGATGGGATGCGTTGGTAGCGCACAGCTTGTCGACGCGGACGCGGAGGTGCATCTCCATGGACGCGTCGTGCAGCGACCTTACCGGGGAAGAAGCAACTCCGCATGCAGACGACGACGGGCAGTCGGCCGGCGCGGCAATGACGTGGAGACGAGGGCGGCAGGCGGCCGGTGCAGCGATGGAGGTCGGCACGGGGACGGCGGTGGAGATGAAGCTGGTGTACAACGACAATAAAGATAAACAGGGGTATTTCAGGTTATATATGAATATATTGGTCTGTTACGTGGGTCCAATAGCCTTTAAGGTGTAGAAAATGGCATGTCTCTAATTAAGAGATAATTGTAATGACATATTTACAAATAGTTGAATTATAATGATATTTTTCTAAACTAGCATATTTGCAATGTCATGGATCTAATTAACCCTTTAAATGTAACCAGTTCCATCTGAACAACACAACGACATCATCTTGATAGATAATGGTGGGTAATTCTAATGACCCAATACCACAAGATGTTAATATGTGGTTAACCATTTTGCGAAGTCATACACATTCACGTGATGTTTTATATAATGCAATTATTTCAGAATGATTTGTAGAAGTGGCTACCAGGATTTTCTTTGAAGATTTCCATGAAATAGCAGTTCCACCTTGTAAAAATATTAATCATGTTTGGGATCTGATGTTGTAGGGATCAGATAGATAAGCATCATTAGTATACCCAATTAAAGTTGGATCCTAACTCCTTTTAAAGAACAATCCTAAATCCCAATTCACGATTCGCGGCGGATGGGGCGGGGACGGCCGGAGCGGCGGCGACAAGAGGAAGGGCTGACACGGCGGCGGCCAGGGTTGCCGACACCAGTGCTGGAGCCGGCCGGTCGCCCTATCTCTTCTCCATTTCTTTTAACTCTCTTCTCGACTTGATCCGTTTAAAATGGGGTATTTTAGTCTTTCGCGAGCCGGTTGGATATAAAAATACTCCATACTAATATTTTATTAATATTTTATTAAGCAGTGAAGCTAGTAGGGGATGTATTGGATGACATCTTACTAAGCATACCTACCGAGTGGCAGGCATATAGTTAAATTTGTCGTTACGCCCCTCTCCGTGCCATAAACCAAACAAGGAGGTAAGCCAGCTACAGTAGGAGTGGCGAGGACGGCTTGCAGCGAATTCTGTCGGTGTATTCACTGCGCTTGTTCGTGCACAGTGCCACGTACGTACTGGTGGCTACACTCACCGTGCAGCACCAACTGCCCACTCCATTACTCCCCCAACCAACCACCCTCCCCTCCTCCGTTCCCGCCACCCCGCACGCTCGCACTCGCACCGCCGCTTCCAATTCCAATCCCCACCACCTGGCCTGACCGATGGGCTGCGTCCTCAGCGGCAGCGCCGCCGCCGGCGCCGACGCCACGCCGGCGAGCTCGGGGCAGCACGCCGTTGCTGCGGCGCCGGGGTGGCCGCCGTCGCCGGGGACGCGCTGCAGGGGTGGGCGCCGCGGCGCGCCGATGACTTCGAGAAGATCGCCAAGGTGAAGTCTTTTTTCCTTGAGCTTGAGCTCGTGGTCCATATGCCTCCGTCTCCATGGTTTTTTTTTTATATATTTTTTTATCCCCTTTTGAGTTTCTACTGCTACTGCAGGTTGTGTTCTTCTATCCGTGATTTGTAGATTTAATTTTACAAATGTTGTTGTGCAGCTTTGGGACGAAACAGAAAAAAAAAGTCGCATGGTTTCTGGTTGGAATATGATTTGAGATTTTGACAAGATTAGGAGGCAAAAGCTTGCATTTTTCATGTCAGATTCCGCCCATCCCATAGGTTAGGAGGAGTTGTTTCCTTGAAACTGAATTTCTTAGTTTTCATTTTCAAATGTCTCTATTCTACGGAAAAATTTTACTGTATTTGTAGTTTTGATCAAGATGTACTTTATACACTTCGAAATTTCTTAATGAAATTTGACATTTTTTTTGGTGCAATGCTTTTGCAAATGGCCAGGCTAAAATGTGCTGCAATGCAAACAAATACCTAAGGAATTAAGCACCTGTTTCATAGATACTGTAGTCATTTGGTACCCCCAACATTGCGCATTAGCACTAGCATTTGTTTCCCTGTTCTTGAGCAATCTAGTCACAGAGCCTGCCATTTATTCACACAGAACCCCCACCACCACCACCACCAAAGTAGCGGTTTTAGTGTGCTAAATGAATTGTTACGTTGACACTCATGATTATGACATATAGGTCCATCTGAGTCAATAACAGTAAGCGAGTATATCAAATAATCAAGCCTCAATCTTACGAGCATCAAAACATCAAATCTTTGGAGTCTCAGTGCATGTTTTTGCTCCAGATTGGATCAGGCACCTACAGCAATGTGTACAAGGCACGTGAGACGACAGCAGGGGGCAGCAGCGGCAGCACAGAAGGCAAGGTGGTGGCGCTGAAGAAGGTCAGGTTCGACGCCGGTGAGGTGGAGAGCCTGCGCTTCATGGCAAGGGAGATCGCGGTGCTCCGCCGCCTCGGGCATCACCGGAACATCGTGCGCCTCGACGGCGTTGCCTGCTCGCGCGTGTCGCACGCACTCTACCTCATGTTTGAGTACCTCGATCATGACCTCACCGGCGTCGTGTCTGCTCATGGCGCTGCCTTCTCCTTGCCACAGGTAGTACCTGCTTTCTCATAATGTTACTCTGCCGAGCCTTTTTACCATTCTTGAAAACTATCTTGACGTACCAAAAATTTTTACATTGAAAAATGTGGTACCTCAAGGTATTTTTTGAAGGACGGCAAGAAAGCTCCACTCTGCCAGATAGAGAACTTTATCCAATCAAACAGTTAGTCGATGCTCATTGCGAAGGATTTGATGATGTATCGAGGCAATGATTTGTGATAGGATGCATGATTTTTAATGTTCATATATATCCTCCCTTGTGTGGAGCTTATGATGCTATTTGGTGAATGTTGATGAGATTACAGTGAGATAGGACATTCATGTAGAAATGATGGGCATGAGAAAACTTGTTAGGTTGTGATAATACATGTGAAATCTTTTTCCTTGGTAACTACATTACCGGTCTTTTGACATGCTGAATTGAAGTGAATCAAAACAATATTGCTAATTTGTCCCTATCTATTTCTTTCTTTCTTCTTGAAGTAAAATCTTTTCACATGTTGACATTGAACTGAATCAAAATAATATTTCTAATATGTCCCTATATATTTGTTTCTTCTTGAAGCGAAAGAAACGTCAGTGATTAGATGTGGCAGATATTGAATTATGCTTGCCTAACATAGAATGCTTTCTTGAAGAATGACTATTGCTTGTATCAAGTACCGGACAAGCTTGTTAGATTACTACCCCCTGTGTGGTACCATGTGGGTTAATTATTTAGGAGGCACTGGAAACAAGAAACGATCTATGCTCAGTGAATTGCACATGGTTTGACTCTGATTGCACCAAAATCAAGCTAATGATTTGAAATTGGTTACAGAGCATTCTTGGATTCTCCTAGTTGACCACAAAATTACAACTAGGAAAAAGTCTTGGTATTCTAAATTTAATTTGATGAATGAGAAAATGTATAATCAATTAATAACATTTAGATTTCACTTGTGTTGAGCTTATCTCTTTCGTCGGCATAAAATTGAAAGATGTCCACAGTCAGTGAAGTTTTTTTTTTTTTTTTTTTTTTTGCAGTATTTGACTTCCACTCTTTCCATAATTGCTTACTAGAAGATGGCACATGAATGGTATTTAATTCCTTGTATTTTCCAAGGCAGGTAAAGTGCTACATGAAGCAGCTTCTTGCAGGCCTTGATCACTGTCACAGACACGGAGTCTTGCACCGCGACTTGAAGGGGTCTAATCTATTGCTGAATAATGAAGGGGAACTTAAGATAGCTGATTTTGGGTTGGCCTGTACTTTTGATCCTAAAAGCAAGAAGCCCATGACCAGCCAAGTTATTACATTGTGGTATAGAGCGCCAGAACTGCTGCTTGGGGCTACTTGTTATGGTGTTGGTGTTGATCTTTGGAGTGCAGGGTGCATACTTGCAGAGCTGCTTATTGGAAAGCCTATTTTGCCTGGAAGAACTGAGGTAGGTACAAACGACAGGTTTAATTATATTTCTAAAATGTTTAGTATCCATGTGGGGTTGTGCTCTCCTTTGTGAAAAGTGAACAATCCACTTGAAAAAAAAACACAAACTTGATTGCTGCCTTGTTTTGTACTTAAGGCAATACATGATTTTTGGTATATTTTTTAATAGTGAATCACACAGAACTTTCTGCAAGAAGGAGGTGCAAAAATTGCTTCTATTTTAGATTGTATTTAACTGATAAACCCTTAGGTTTGATCAATGCATTAATTTTATTCTACAACGCTTCATGCCTTCCACTTTTTCAAAACAGGGACTAGAATCAAATTAGAACAACAAACAGTGCACGGACTATTTGCGAAAGCTAAGATTTTTGTAGTAGGTCAAGAAACCTAGTAATCATTCTTGTGGTTATATGTTGAACTCAACATTACCTTTCTTAATGATATCATAGGTGGAACAACTACACAGAATTTTCAAGCTGTGTGGGTCTCCATCTGAGAAGTACTGGAAGAAATTGAAGCTGCAGGGTGTCTCTGTTGTGAGGTCATTGCAGCCCTACAAATGTTGCATTGCAGAAACCTTCAAGGAGGTTCCACCTTCAGCCGTAGCATTACTTGAGAAGCTTCTTGCGATCGACCCAGCTGAACGTGGCACAGCCATGGATGCTCTCAACAGTGAAGTGCGTATTCTAGTTAGTTCATTTTTGTCTCGGTATTAATATAAATGACAGATATCTAGAGGCTTAGATAATCATACAAGTTCAGATAAGTTGATTTGCCATTCACAGTGACTACAGATAACCATCATCTTGCACTTACCTGAAATATGCAATTTTCTTTCATTTGGACAAATATATACAATAATTCTTAATTTTTATATATGCCCTTCGGAATTAGTTATGTGTACCAAAATAATCATTAGTTGCAGGGGTTTACACATCCCATAGTGTTGTATTCTGTTCCTTGATCTCATTTATTTTGTTAAAAAATAAGTTTTGTTTGTGTCCAGCTTCCCTTATATGTAATGTCCCTTTTCTGCAAAAAAAAAAGGAAAACTTTTAACAAGCAATGTTCCAGAAACCCCCAACTGTAGTAGCAAAACATGTACCATAATTTACAAATGCACTGATGCACATAAAATTCATTCACATATATAATAGTACATTTTAGTTGTGACAATGAGTACCTAAGCATATAATTCAATCAAAAAAATACTTAGATGTATGATCTTTCTTGTTTTTTTTAAAGTCTCGCAAAGTGGAAATGCTACAAAGATATGACTTTTTAGTTACTGTTCAAATTATGAGATGTTTTATCATCCTTAAAAAGTACCTTGAGATATAAAAATTTTAGTGCAAAATTTTGATATCTCAAGATAGTAAATGTTTACACTAAAAAACATGTTATCTTAAGATACTTTTTTAAGGATGTTAAAAAAACCCTTAAATTATGTGGGAGAGTTTGATTTCCAGGATTAATTGCCAGCCATTTTCACACTTTGGAATGGCTTGTTGTTATGCAGTTCTTAACGACAGAGCCCTATGCTTGTGAGCCATCGAGTTTACCCAAATATCCTCCAACCAAAGAGATGGATATTAGGTTGCTAGATGAGAAGACGAGAAGGTACTACAAAAATCACTAGCCCTTGTTTCCTTTTCGGTTCGCTTCTTTCAGGTAGGGATTTACATGTTGCAAGTCCTGGCACTGCTGACAATGATGTATTGATTTCTCACACCTGCAGGGAAAGGATAACTGAAACCAGGGCTAGTGTTCATGCCTACAGGTACAGAAGAGCAAGAGCCCAGAATCAGCGAGGCCGTGCAGTTCCTGCCCCTGAAGCAAATGCAGAGCTTCAAGTAAACCTGAATGTATGTTCCATGTTCCTAAGGTTACAGTCTCTGTTGTCACTTTCCATTCATCTGCAAAAGTATATAACAACTGAAAATAGTATAGTTCTTATGCTGTCAGTAGACTCACTCCAACATCAGTGACCTGTACTGGAACAGGAACACACTTTCATCCTTCCTGCATCAGAACACCAAACCATATTTGATAGTGCCTCCGTCCCTAAATGTTTCTCCGTCCCTAAATGTTTGATGCCATTGATTTTTTAACACAGTGTCACCGTTCATTTTATTCAATTTTTTTTGTAAAATATGTAAAACTATATATATGCATAAAAGTATAGTTAACAATAAATGAAATGATATAAAAATAATTGATAATTATGTAAATTTTTTGAATAAGATGAATAGTCAAATACGTATTAAAAAGTCAACGGTGTCAAACATTTAGGGACGGAGGGAGTATTTCACTACTTCAGGTTCTGCGGCTCAGTACATAGCTTGATCAAAATATTAATTCTAAAGGAGTATCTGAGTTGTGATGTAACCATTCGATTCAGTATCTTGTCCATATGTCGTGAAACCCTACCACCACAAACTTTCATCAGCAATTTGTCACTGCTCACTGCTGTACTCTGCCATTTGCTCATCCTACCTTCGTTTCATATTATAAGACTTTCCAGCCTCACCTAGATTCATCCATTGATAAATGTATATATAATTTGTATATATGCTTAGATTCATTAGTATCTATATAAATTTAGACATGGCTTGCATTATGAAACGTAGGTAGCACTACATTTGGTGAATGCCATTGTGACTTGTGTACCATCTGTGCTTAACCCTTTTTTTCTTTTTGCAGAGATGGAAGGGAACAAGACCTGGAAATGCAGAGAGCAAGAGTGAGAAGTTCCCGCCGCCCCACGAAGATGGAGCAATGGGCGTCACCATGAACCGCTGGTGCAGCGGCGCACAGTCCGTCGCGCCATTGACGTCTTCTTCGACATCCTTCACATCGAAGGGCATGTCCATGGCAAGATCATCTTTTGGTGATTCCGAAAGAAGGCGGCGGCGATGAGAGGATCAGAACGGCTTGGGGTAGGCATTCAGGAATCAGGATAGGATTGACAGCAGAAAAGGGGTTCATGGCTTGTGTTGTTAGCATCCAAACAAGACCTGTACAGGTTTTACTTGTGTGGTGATTGGAAAACCGGTCAGTGGAAGAATTACCACTTTGCATTCAGAATGTCTGAACTTCTGGTCAGACAATTGCTTGAGTGGTAGAATCATTTTGCTCTGAAATCTTCTGGGAAAGCGTCAGAGTTTAAGAGTTTACTGGCTTGTTTGGCAGAGGAAAACAGTGTGTGTGTCACTGTACTCCCTAGAGATATTAACAGCAATGTTTTCTTGAGTTGAAATCTTCTTTTCAGATAACAGAATAAATAGACATGGGACGGTATTGGGAAGAGCTAGGACTCCATTCAGTGAAAAATATTTGACGCCACAGCGCCGCTGACGTTAGATGGGTATTCCTGATTGGAGATAGCACTTACTCTGTCTGCAGTTAGACTTTTACAACCACGTTTGACCCTTCTACTTATTAAAAACACTAACATAATTATTTTGTTGTGACTTGATTTAATATTATTAAAGTTACTTTTAGTATAACCTATATCTTTATATACTTACATATTTTTTTAATAAAACAAATAGTCAAACTGGAAAAAAAAGTCAATCACATCATCTGATGAAGATTCAAAGGTAGTATTTTCTATTGATCTGGTAATGCAGTTTTGTATAAAAATCACTCAAACTGCAGGAATACGTGCTGTTAAAAATATTATTATAAATTACAATAAGGACGTGTTCCCAACCTAACCAGCCAGTGATGGTGTGACATTGGTGCTCTTTATCCTACGGATACTTTTACTATGTTACCTTTCAACTCTTGTTAATAACTTTTACTATGTTACCTTTCCACTCTTGTTAATAGTGAACCTGTTTCTTTTTAGACAAGTGTATTTTCTATATCCAACCGGATATACAGCCATTTCTTAATTCGCGAACTTAGCCTCTCAAACTAAGTAGGGGACTTAGTCCCTTAAACATCCAATCTAAAATTCATATTTTTACGAAGATTTAAATCCATGACCTTAGATACTATTCAGGTAAGGCTAAATGTCCTTTCACTTGGATCAATTTCATAGGACACAACCAAGGTTTCTCAAACCACCTAAAACGTATAGGATCCACGATTATCGCTAGGCGACGGTAGCAGTAATGCTACGATAACCCCATTAAATTCTAACAATATTTAGAAACATTTTAAAATTTTGATAAATTTTACTCCATCTTTTCATGCTGCAAGACTTTATAGCATTATTTGACAGATGTATATAGTTTTATATACATATCTAGATTCATTAGTAGCCATATAAATATAAAAAACTAAAAAATCTTACATTGCAAAATTATCGTAGTTTGTCATGGCTAGCGCCGAGGTTGGACCCTTGCAATGCAAATACTATTGATTCATGTTTAAATTTAATATTACTTACCTCTCATTATGTCTTAGGTGTTATGAAGAAATCATATCTTATACAAAACATAATTTTCTTCTCTTTCTTCATTTAATCTCTTGTCACATCATTTCTATTTTTTATGATAACTCTTTTAATTTTATGGACCTATTCTAGTCATTTTATTATAAATGCCCTAAGAGCATCCCCAATAGATCTACAAAATTTAGAAACCTATAATTAGGTTTTTGGATTATCAATATTTTTTCAAGAATAGAAACACTATTCCATCCCCAAGAGATTTGCTAAATCTAATATTCCATATAACTCATTGTGGGACGGTGCGTCTATGCTTGGCATGCGATCTCATCCTGCACGTAGAAAGAAATTTTTTTCGTGGATGGGCAGTGAAAAGTGGAGACTATGGGTGGATAGCGAGCCATTCGGCTCGGTCTAGCTCTAGCTGGCTCACGAGCTAAAAAACTAGCTAGGCTCGACTCGTTGGAAAGCTTGAGCTGGCCTATTAGGCTCGTGAGCCAATGCTAAAAAAATTGGCCCTAAACAATTCGCGGCAGTGACGAGCCAACGGCATGGAGGGGTGGATGCGTGGCGACCAGGAGGGCACATGGGCATGCGGCGATAGGAGTTGGAGAGTGGAGATTAGCAAACTAGTAGGATGGGCGGGGCGCGACACGGTGATGGGAGCCGGCATAGGCAAGTGGACGATGGGAACCGGCGATGGGACTAACAGGTTGGGAGCCTAGGAGGTAGGGGTGGCGATGGCGAGTTGGCCTTGGGGGATGGCGGCTGTGGCGCTACATAGAGAGATGGGTTCATGGGAGGGAGTGTGCCATGCAAGCACTAGGTAGGATAGACTTAGGGTTTTCCTTTTCCGCAGGCATGTGAGGCGTGGCCTACTGGGCTTTGGCATGTGGGCCTATCTAGCTCGTTAAGGTTTACAAGCCAGCTAGAGCTAGCTCGTTATCTCTAATGAGCTAAAATGCTAGAGTCGAGCTAAGCCAAACCGAACTTATCACGAGTCGAGTGAGCTAACAAGCCACAAGCTTTCTGTTCACCCTAGTGGAGACCGATAAAACATAGTAATTGGGATTTCCAAACTAAGAATAGGAAGTGTCTTACATTTGATTTTCCATAAACAATCCCCTACTTCTAGGATTACGATTCCACCTTTGCTATTCTACAGGCACCTGAAAATTTTGTCCCCCATCAGTCGATCATCACCGTCGTCCGATGGTTACAAGAATTAGTGCCTATGGTCGCGTCGGGTTAAGGAGGCATTCTCAGTTGGACTTTTTTTGGCTGCACTGCTGGCCCATTTACGTCCGTATATGGCTGGGTTTCATTGAACGGGCCACGCTCAGACCATGTGTGGAGCGGTGAGGGGGGCATTTATTTTGTCCTAGCTACTCTTCTGCTTCTCTCTCTTGCTCGTTTCTTTCGCTATCAACGCTCTATCTCCATCGTTTGATCTGAGTATCATGATCCATGCTCGTAGCAGACTTTGGCATGTTACTAATCAAGCCCAAATCAGTTACGTGCTTTAGTTTTGTCTGGGCCCCTTAACCTGTTCCGTCCAGGCGTGTTGCTAAATTTTGCATTGTGCCCTAATAATTCTTCATTTTGATCTATTTTTTCTATTTTTATTAGTTATTTGATTTGTTTTTCTTTAACTATCTGTCATACTATAATTGCAGAATATGCATGTTAAAATGGTACAAACAATAAGCTATAGTTGCACAATATGAATATAATTAAGCAACTTTAGTATAACTAATGTGCAACTTAAGTATAAATTAAGTGCAACCATAAGGTTTGGTAAAATCGACTGAAACTTTTAGTCAACAGACCCTTCGAGCAAGTTTAATAGTATAACCAACTACTAGCTCCACTTCATCTATAGTCAATCTAATAACCAATTATACAAGAGTTATCTACAAAACATTAATACATGATCTCACATATCATATACACATTGCGCCTTAGAGCCCGTGCTGCAGCTGTCTACAGATCAGTAGCATACCTCTCTTCTCTTTTTCCTCTTATCTCTTTAAAATATACTTATAGCTGACTTGTAGCCTGCTATTGTACCTGCTGTTAGGCCAATCTCAATGGAAGTTTCATGGGCAATAAATAGGGTGTCATGTAGGTATTTTTGATGATACGACAATGTATTAATAAAGAGAGAGATGAAATGAGTTTCATAGGATGAAACCTTTTATGCACTGTTAACTAGACAGCTGGTGTCTTGCATGTAACCTAGGAAACAACAATAAGTGAAACTATGTATTGAGAGAGGGGTGTTTTATCCTAATTTCAAGCTTTTTAGATGATACATCATTATAAGTAATTGTGTCCATGAATGAGAATGACCTTACGATTCATGTTGCATGTGCCGATCGAGGAGCCGGCCGCTTGAGCTCCATCCAGTGCATGCGCACTGCACGCATTAATTCATGGGGTGCATGCCGCCGGTTGGCCTTCCCCAGTGCACCCATGGCTGCGCGCAGCTGCATGCCTGATACTAATCCTATATAGCAGCCCAGCTGCTCGCCTTCTCTCCTTCTCCTGCTGCTTGCTGGCGATCGTTCGGTACGTGTGTCTTCTTGGTTTAGCTCATGGTTGGCTAAGATCTATCGACTGGTACGTCGAGCCGGGCGAGCTAAGGCTACAGGGCAGCCATGGCGGCGGCGGCGAGGGAGCACGTGGAGAGGATCCGGCGGGAGCGGTTCTACATCGGGCGAGAGGAGCGGAACCCGCTGGCGGACGACATCCATCAGGCGGTGACCTACCTCTCCCAGGAGCTCTACTCCAAGGACGTCCACTTCCTCATGGAGCTCATCCAGGTATATTATATACACTACCTATTGCTAGCTATTTTTCTTAAATTATATATATATCGATAAACACACGCTCTCTGTTGGTTAATTCAAGAGCATTCTCAATAGCTCATCTAAATTTGGTCATCCATATTTTTATTTGGATAATTATCTAAAATACTTTCATCTATCATATCGCTTTGTACTCTACCAGATCATCTATATATGATGTCTTCTATGCGCTATCTAATTAAAATACATATGAAAATATTCGCATGCTCTGCCTTTGATTTATTTTGGTACGGATGGTAGCAGCTAGGACGTGTATGTCAACATAGACGTTAATTCCATTACTCGTTTATGAAACAAAAATTCTACTTCTATGTCTGATTTCTCAACAACAATCAATAAAATTTACCCACTAATTCTATATATTACGTCTCATGGTCATATATGGATGAAGGAAAAAGACATACTCCTTTATATATTTAATATTTGTCATTTGTGAGTGATATCTTAATAAAACTTTCGTCCTAAAATATAAGCTGAACAACGAGATTAAGAAATATAGTAGGGAGAAATTATATGAAACTTCCCGATGGGTTGAGTGCAAGAATTAAATGGGCAAATATGATTTGATGAGATGAAAATATAGGCAGTTTTTGTAGGGCTCAAATACTTGGAAGATTTTGTATCGCGCGACGCAAATACGAACCTGACACATTCCCGACTCCAAAGTCCAAACCCAAGCACGCACGCGCGCACACTGACGCAGTTTTTCTCCCCTCTTCCCCCATTTTACAAAACAAAATAACTCATCAAGATAGGCCGCGGAATCCTCAAAAAGCTGCAGTTTTTCCTGGTTCGGTTCCTCCTCGTGTCTACTAGTATCATGTTCTCTTGTTCTTGCATCCCTCCTGCCTCTCTTTGATTTGTTTTACTGTCAACTGTCCGGGGTGCCTTGCCTTGCGAATCTGTTATCACCTAATGACGCCCGGCAGGTGTTCGACGGATTGCCCGCTAGAGTGATTTGTTACTTAAACAAACCAGTTTGTGTTGCGGCACGCAAACTTTAGCTAGGAGAGGTTGAGGTTCACGAAATGGAACAGCTTAGAAGATTAATCCCGTCTTGGATGACATTTTGAGGTAGATGTGGTTTCTGTAGCATTTAGATAGTAAACCGTGGTGCTTTATTTTATTTACTGTCAACTGAAGCTAGTGGCATTCTTCTCTTGGCTGGTATCTTCAAGCGCACTGGTACTTTGTTTAAACTTGCACATTCCAACTTATAGTCGCAGCATTCAGCTGTGGACTCTAAAACTGAGATGGTGAGAAATGTGGAGGTACCGAAAGTGCTCTGTTATTGTTCCCTTGGCATGATATCAGAGTTGCCTTTTGTTATTGTTCCCTTGGCATGATATAGTTAAGAGCAATATAATTTCTAAACATGATTTTAATTGTTAACAACATTGAAGCTAAACACACACTTAAGCAGAATTTGAACTAGTATATGTACTTCAATGTCTTGTCTAAATCAATAATAGTATTTTATTGAAGACACATGGGTCTTATGATTACACCTTCATCCTGTGATCATCATCAACTGTTGAAATATTTAAACTATACCAGGTGGGTAGCATTTCTTAATTAGCGATAAACTGTGTGCAGCTACAAATTCAACATTCTCTAATGTGCTTACTTTTGGTAGAATGCGGAGGACAATCAGTACCCACCAGACGTGCGGCCTGCACTGGAATTTGTTATCATTAAAAAAGATATCACCGCTACAGGAGCTGCCTCAACTCTTCTTGTCTTCAACAATGAACAGGGATTTTCTGCAGCAAACATTGAATCCATTTGTAGGATTGGGAAGTCAACTAAGAAAGGAAACAGACATCTTGGCTATATTGGTGAAAAAGGTAATCATTGTCTGAGTATTAGCTCTGATTGAAAGTCCTGTTTCTTACTTTAGTTTCTTACCTGATACAGATAAGCATGCAAGACCCTGCAATGCAAATTGTAATGGCTATTTTATTTTCTTCATATTCGTGTTGAGTTAGGAACTTAGGATCATTTTTGTAGGCTGGATAAATCTTTTAGTCCTATTTTGGCTGCAATAATATGAATATTGGTTCACTTTTGCCTCTAGATCAAAGAATCTACTTGCCTCTACCAGATGTTAATAGTACACGTGAATTTACTAGTCATCTAAACCTATACATTGAATCAAGCACTAGAGTTTGCATGTTAACCAACACTTTTGCTTTTACAACAATTACAAGTGATTTTTAGAGCTACTCCATTGGAATTTAACACTTCATCTTGTGCTTTTATATTGCAATGGAGGGTAGTTGTCCTTCTAATAAAAGTAATCACCTTTCATTCAGGTATTGGATTTAAAAGTGTATTTCTGGTATCTAGTCAACCACACATCTTCAGCAACGGATATCAGATAAAATTTAATGAAGAACCCTCAGAAGATTGTGATATCGGTTACATTGTTCCTAAATGGGTTGATGAGAAGCCAAGTATCGATGACATACAAGCGGTATATGGCTATTCTAAAAGGCTTCCTACGACAACTATCATCTTACCCCTGAAGAGTGATAAGATACTCCCAGTGAAGAAGGAGCTATCTAGCACACATCCTGAAATTCTTCTTTTTCTTTCAAAAATTAGGCAGCTCTCTGTCAGGGAAGTGAATGATGATCCAAAGGCCAGTAAGCTCAGCCAGATTTCAATCTCCAGTGAAGTGGACTATAGGACACAGAAGGATATAAATGCGGAGTCATACACACTCCATCTAGCTATGCAAGAAAATAAAAGTTGTGATAAAGAGGAGTGTACCTATTATATGTGGAAGCAGACGTTTGTGGTCAAACCAGAGAGCAGAGATAAGAAAAGAATGGAGGTTGATAAATGGGTCATCACCTTAGCATTTCCTCATGGACAACGATTAAGCAGAGGAGCACGGTCACCTGGTGTCTATGCATTCCTGCCTACCGAGATGGTTACTAATTTGCCCTTCATTATTCAAGCAGATTTCCTTCTTGCTTCATCCCGTGAGTCTATCCTGTTTGACAGCCAATGGAATCGTGGTATACTTAATTGTGTGCCTTCTGCCTTTGTCAGTGCCTTTGAAGCTCTCTTGAAATCATCAAGCAATGCCCCATCATTTGCTCTTCCTCCAATCTTCAGGTTTCTACCAATAGGCAGTTCTTCCATACCTATGTTTGATTCAGTAAGGTTGTCCATAAAAAATAATATTGCCACTAAGGATATAATGCCTTGTGAGTCCTTCAATACTCAGAAGGTCTTCTGCAAACCCAGTGAGGTTGCTAGGCTGGATGGTGCATTCTGGAAAATTCTAATCATGGCTAAGAAGCATGGAATTAATCTGCAGAATCTATGTTCCCATGGCACTTTTGTCTTGACCTCCTATCTTGATAACAAAGAATACAATGATGTATTAGGATTTCTAGGAGTTGGATGGATATGTCAACAATGAATGGTATGGTAAGTTCATTAATGGTTCAAATATTGTGAAACAGGCTCCAGAAGAGTTTTATCTGGAGATATTATCTTTTATTGCTGAAAATTGGAGGTTGAAGTTTTCTAATACAAGCATGTTGGATGTACCCCTCATAAAAGTTGTGACTGGAGCTGACAGTCCATCATATTGCAGTATAAGTGGAGCTAACATGCGTTGTATGAGGATCTGTATAGCATCCAATGTTAATGAATTACCATGGCTTATTGGCTGGAACAAGGAACTCTCAACTAACCGTAGTGTGTTCTTTCTGCCCCTAAACACACAGAAGTCTCTTAGTACATTTTGTAGGAGAACACAGATTATTGAGTGGCTTCAGAAAATTGTGAGGTTG
This sequence comes from Oryza brachyantha, assembly GCF_000231095.2. Lineage (NCBI taxonomy): Eukaryota > Viridiplantae > Streptophyta > Magnoliopsida > Poales > Poaceae > Oryza > Oryza brachyantha. The sequence continues at coordinate 11,562,763 of NC_023174.2, read as the reverse complement.
GAAACTACTGGCCTCTGTGAATATGCTTTTGCTGTTGTGAAGACTATTAATGAGGCAAGTTCTGCTATTGCTTATTGCCACTTCCTCTATCACTCATATGCGAAGAAATACATTGCTGAGGGGCGCATTATGAACCTGTGTCATGCAATGCCTTTGTTAGATAAATGTGGATCTGTGATAAAACAGCGAAATGTTTTGCTTGTTCCTGCTGAAGGGAGCAATTGGTTTACTTTGATTGGTACAAATCCTTGGAGACCTCAAAAGTATATTGATTTGTCAGAAGATTACAGATCTTCAGGAACTTATGCCGGAAATTATACACCTCAAGGTCATCTCATAACATTCTTAAGGACTTATGTGCAAGCAGTTGATGTGCCATTTATGCACCCTCCTAATGCCAGTTTCCCCACTGTCTCATCTCCTTTGGCTAGGGAGAATGCATTTTTGCTTCTGCAATGGATTAAGAATATAAGATCATGCAATGACAATCTGCCTCAGAACTTCTTAAGCTGCATCAGAAATGGGAAGTGGCTAAAGACATCTGTTGGTTACAAGTCACCATCAGAATCTTTTCTATCAAGTGTAAGGTGGGGAAGCAAGCGTCAGATTCAATTCATTTTTTCTGGTGTGCCCATAGTTGATGAAGAATTCTATGGAAATGACGTGCGTATGTACGTCGAAGAGTTGAGAACAATTGGAGTGCAGTTTGAGTTTGCATCTGCTAATTTGCATATTGCTAACCAGCCTTTGACCAAGGATAACGCTATTTTACTTTTACAGTGGATGAGGGATTTAAGATTGAAAGGTGTCCAGCTACCTCATAACTTCATGAACTACATTAGGAATGGAAGTTGGCTGAAGACATCAATCGGTTACAGTTGCCCTTCAGAGTCTTTTTTGTTGCCTGCACATTCTGGAAACTTGGGGGAGATTGTATCTGGATTTTTTAATGTGGCCATGATTGATCAAGAATTCTATGAAAATAAAATATGCTCATACAAGGATGAGCTGCAGTCTGTCGGAGTGCGGTTTGAGTTTGCAGATGCATCTGCACATATTGTCAACTATCTTACGGCAAAATCATCAAATGGTGCTCTTTCTCGAGCCAATATGTTTGTAATGCTTCAGTTCATCAGAAACCTAACTGAGAATAAACTGACCTCTGTAAATTTTATTGAAAAAGTAAAAAAGGGCTGCCAGTTCAAGACCTTCGCTGGGAATAGATTGCCAGTAAATTCTATCCTCTTTAATTCAGAATGGGAAAACGCTTCTGTCATCAGCTTAGTTCCTTTTATTGACACCCTGTTTTATGGGGAGGACATACTTGACTACAAAGCAGAGCTTGTGCTACTGGGAGTTCGTGTTGGTTTGAAGAAGAATTACCAGATGCTAGTTGATAACTTTAGGCTCCTTGGAGATGAAATTACTCCAGATGTCACATTTCTAATACTCAAGTGTCTTCGATATGCTGAGACACCTCAACATTTTGTTAAAAGGCTGAAAGAGCTGAAGTGGTTGAAGACTTGTCTTGGCTTCAGAGCTCCTCCTGGAACTTTCCTTGTCAATGACGATTGGAAATGTCTTCTGACTATTGTTGATGATGTGCCACTTCTTGATTTGAAGTTCTATGGAGACGAAATTAGGGTGTATGGAGAAGAATTAAGTAAGGTTGGTCTGATCGTTGGCTTTGTAGAGGCAAGCAAGGCAATTGTCTGTAGAGTCAAGAAATTGTTACGTAATTCTTCATTTACAAAGGAGATGGGAGTAGCAATGATGGAATGCTACAGAGAACTTAGCACCAAACATCAAAAGTTACCGGTTGATCTTGTCAAGTGCATGAAGCATGAAAGATGGATACATACATCACTTGGATTAAGAGCTCCTCCGGAAGCAATTATTTTCAGTTCAGAATGGGAATGTATTTCTAAAATTTCCAATCTACCCTTCATTAATGATGAAGATTATTCTGAGTATGGCCAGGGGAAAGGTATGAACATCTACAGAGATGAACTAATGGCCTTAGGTGCCAAGACTGAACTAAAACATGGAGCCTCCTTTGTCATCTTGGGACTCAAAATTCCATATGATGCTTCAGCTATTACACCAGAAGCTGTTATATCATTGCTGAAGTGCATCAGGAGTTGGATGGCATATGGTTCAGCTTTACCTGAAAATTTCATGAGCTCAATCAACACGAGGTGGGTGAAGACGACTGCAGGATATAGGCATCCCAAGAACTGTCTCCTGTTTGGTCTTGCCTTCTCTTCTCTTCTTCACAGGGATGATGGCCCCTTCGTAGATGAAGTGTTTTATGGGCAGGAGATATTGTCGTATGAGAGTGAGCTGCGAGCATTGGGAGTTATTGTGGATTCTAGGGCTGGTTGTGCACTGATGGCACAATGTCTAAAGAGTTCTTGTAATGGTGATGCAATTTCCAGGATATACTTGTATTTGGAAGCATCCCGTTGGAAGCCTCGCAATGCTAACGATAATTGGATTTGGGTACCAGAGGGAAGTGATCATGGACAGTTTGTGAACCCAGATCGTTGTGTTCTTTATGATAGAAATGGCCTCTTTAGCTCTCAACTCCATGTTTTGGTAACATGGTATGAATATAAGTTACTTAGGTTTTTTAAAACTGTTTTTGATGTGAAGGGTCATCCGACAATTGGTGACTACCGCAGACTCTGGATCATGTGGCAGAACTCGAACTCCACTCCGCCGCCAAAAGATTGCACTGCTTTCTTTGAATTTGTTGAAAAGAATTGGAACCCAGAAATTGGTAAGTACCTTGCTGGATCGATCACAAAAGTTCCTGGTTGCTCAGGAGACCAGATCTTGCTACTGGAGAAGCAGGATGTGTTCATTCCGGATGATCTTCTACTGGAGGATTTGTTCAGTAAGCAGGCCGAGCAACCTTTATTTGTATGGTATCCACCAGCCATCTTGTCTCTCTTGTCTCCAGCAAAATTAAACGAGATTTACAGCACTATTGGTGTTCAGAAAATATCCAAGGTTGTTACACCGGATAAAGCTGAAGACTTGGATCTTGATTCATTAACCATGGTTCGCAAAGAAACCGTGATTAAACCTGGCTTGCTCATGATCATACTAGCTTTCCTTGCAGATCCTGTCCTCGACATTCCTGCTGAAAAGAGGCATGAAATGGTATCATGTCTCACCAATGCAGCTGTCTATGAGACGGTTGTGCCTCTCACAGTGAGTTATCAGGTTAGACTTTCTTCAGGAAGAATCATGAATGTTAAATCTGCACAGCTGTTCCGCTGGGAAAGGGAGGAGCTCAGACTTTTCATTACGAAGAACTGTGGATCGGGGTCGCTGGACAACGCAGAGAGGATACAGTGTGCAGCATATTTTGCTGAGGAGATATCGAAAGGATTGTTGTTTGACAGAGTAGACCGAGTTCATGCTCTTGCCGATCTTATGACGGCTGGGTTTCTGTTGGACTTTGATGTTCCTGCTGTTCAGTTTCTGTTGAAGTTCAAGAACCTAAGGTTGCTTAAGGAGGATGAACAGTTCTGCTACCTTGCAACCTTCCATGGTAACAGTTCATGTAATACTCCTACATGTACCTCTGTGTGTGTGTGTGTGTGTGTGTCTGTGGGTAACAAGCTAACACCCTTGCTAACTTATCATCTGATGCAGGTTAAATGTCATGAATTCCCCCTGCTTATTTGAATTGATCTAAGTTATTTTTATATGCAAACCTGCAATGGTACTGATCTACCGCTCTTAATTCCTAGTAATTTATGCAAAATAAATGTCCATTTTCTTGTAATCTAATTTCTGACTTCTTATGTTGTGACCAACTGTAGGACTTGTGGATCACCGGATGTATACTCGTATGGTCAAATGCTGGTTTGGTTCTCGCTGCATAGGGAAACTTCTGTTCTTGGGACGCTTGAATTTTAGGCTGCAGATGAGCCATGCAGATTCTTGCCTAGCTATGTTTAATAGTTTGAATATTATGTTCTTTCCCGATTCTATGTCGTTGAGATGTGTTATTTGAATTGTTTGCACTCGCTTTTGTCAGTGCTAATTATCTGCTATGGCATGAATAGTTTGTCGTATCTTGTTTGTTTTAGTCGTGTATTGGTGCCTTCATCACTTCTGCCTCTTGTATTTGCTATGAGCTCTTATTGTGGATTGGAACCATTGCTGGCACTAAAGAAATGGTGCAATAGGTCCTTTTAGCACTATATTTTGTACAAAATTGTAAGCAACTCGATCAATCTCAAATACAGAGACTTTGCCCATTTCTAAGAGATTAATGGTTGTGATTGATTGAGATAAAAAATAATAGGGATATTAAATTAGAGGAGGTTCGGAATGTGATTGGTTGGGATAAGGAGGTAGGTTAGGAAATAATTATATTTTGAGATAAATTTAAATCTTACTCCCTTCACTTAATATTTTTTATCATTTTGGATAAAGGTGTGGTCAAACTGTTACAACTTTGACTATTAATAACTTCTTAAATATGTAAATATGTAGTTAGAAATTAGTTGGATAACATGCATAGAGGAGTCATATTATGTACTTTAATAAAAGTAAACAATTATGTATTTATTATTTTTTAATAGAAAACAATGATTAAATATATATTTAGAAAACCTTATTGTTGTGCAAAATGACAAGAATTATTAAACTTATCAAACTGGGAAGTGCAAGTAACATATTCTTAGGCTGCGTTCGGCTCCCCCACTAAGATAACTTATACCTCTCATTTTTTACGCGCACGCTTCCCGAACTACTATACTAAACGATACATTTGTTTGTAAAAATTTTCTATAGGAAAATTGTTTTAAAAAATCATATTAATCTATTTTATATTTTTATATAATTAATAATTAAGTAATCATATACTAATATATTACTGTGTTTTTCGTGTCAAGATAAGTTAACTTCCAACCTCCCAAACGGCCTTAGTAGTGAGTTTAGATAGAATTTGATCTAGCCTTATATAAGTGAACTTCAGTGCTTAAGATTTGTTTAGACAATACATACGGGTGTTCTCTCGATTCAACTCCCATCCCCTGTCATCAAGGTAATAAACAGCAGAAGAAAGCTCCTCCATCTCCATCCCACCAAAAAGGAGTTTGTGCACAAAATTTTGAAGTTCTTTGAAAAATATGAATATCCCCTTCATCTACAAGGGAGTGTTCACTTCATTGCAAAAGAATACTACCAAACATTAATAATGTTCAATTTTAGCCTTGCCAAATTTTGGAAAGAGAAGTTTATCTTGGGCGTTGTTTGGTTAGAGGCCTTGGTAAATTTTACCAGACATGTTGAGTATATAATATACAGAAGTTACAAAAATTTGATAAAGTTATGTTGCCAATTGTATATTTAGTTTGCCACACCTTGCCAAACTTTTGACAACCAATGGTTTAAAACGTAACAAGCAAATAAGATCTCAACAGTCAGAACTATTCTCAATTGTCCCCTGCAATGTACTTCCTTCGTCCCATATAAACTATATCTCTAGAATAAATTTTTATCTAACACCAACTTTATTTTTAGAGTAATAATTGTATTTGAGTTTATGAAAATAGAAAATGATTTTAGTCTTATGATTATATATTTATATTAGTACATGCAAGATAGAAGAAAAATAAGTACTCGAGAGGTCTCCATGGATACGTTCTTTTAGTTAGATTATTTCTCAGCTTTTGCACGCACACTCTCAAAGTGCTAAACCATGCATTTTTTTTTAAAAAAAATCATATAAAAGTGACCATATCATATTTCTGAAATATGTTTTTAACCCTGTAATAGCTAATTTAATTATTTTATTTTCATCTAGCAAAACAGGAAACCCCATATCGCTACCGGTGGTAGCCTCATTCTGTCAAAGTGGTCCCACCGGCAGAGAGGGAGAGTCAGGTCAGGGCTTATACCAAGCGGGCCCACTAGGCGGAGGCCCAAAGCCCAAATCCCAAATCCCAAATCCCAAACCCTCTCTCTCCCCGAGCCAAGCGCCGCCGCCGCCGCCGCCGGAGAGCAAGAAGAATACGAAGGAGCGAGAGCAGCGCGCCGTCGGGTGGAGGCGATGGCGGGAGGCGGGCTGTTCGGCGGCGCGTTCTGGGCGACGCGGGCGCTGGAGGTGGTGAAGCGGAACGACTCCCCGGGGCTGCTCTGGAAGCGCATCAAGCTCACCACCACCCGCAAGAACAACGCCAAGAAGCGCCTCAAGCGCCTCTGGCAGGTAACCCACTCCCCCGCTCCTCCCTCCCTCCCTCTCGATTCCTCCTCCGGATGCTAAACCCTCTCCCCGCGTGTAGACGGAGGAAGCCTACCTTTTTTTTTTTTTTTTTTGGCTAACCCCTCATGGAGGGGAAATTTCTCCAATGGACAATTCACGCGCGTAAGGATGCGGTGACTTTCGCTGAATTTTATGAGAGGGTAGAATACTTGATGTTCATTAACCCGTGCTACCTCCCTTTCACAATTTTAGCGATTCCTAAGATTCGTAAGGATATTAACAAATCTAGACATGTATACGATTAATATACAATGATCGATAGATGAATGTGGCATAGTTAAAAAGTCTTATAGTACAAAACGGCTGAGGGAGTAGTTGAAACTTTGAAGGCATTGGAATTTGGAATTGATTTTTTTAACGGAACTCATCTGGGAATCCTACAGGGCAGGCTGCTTGACAATGTTCTATGCAGTATCACCGAAATTAATTTCTTAATAGTAGGAACAAGATAGCCTTTTGTGCCTAATGCCCCAAGTTATATTCTGCTTCAAGTCGAATTCCACTTTGTTGTTGAAAATAAGTCCAGTTCATGAGAGAAATACAAGGAAAAAGAATAGAAACATCTGACCTCTTCCTAATCCCACTCCCATCATTCATCAACAAGGCGTGTTCCTCATCAAGTCACTAGACACTAGCTTTGCTACTCATCTTCATGTCTACAATCTTTGCTGTTCCCATTGCGCCTACAACCTGTTGCTTTTGCACTTTGCCAATGCAAGGTTTTGGCAGCCACATCGTTTCACTTCTACTTATGCTTATAAGCCATAATTTGAATTTTCAACCCTAAATTTGGAGTTGATTTGGTTTTTTTTTTATTGTAGTTTTTTTTTCAGCCTTTGCTTTTAGATCACTAAGAACACGTATATAAGAGTTTTATTCACAAATTATTTATCGTTTACAAATACGTTGTTTGTTTTTTATCCTAAAAAAGCCAAACGATGACCCCTAGGAGTTGCCATGGGCCATGGCAGACCAAAGTCGTAGGCATCTAGTGGTAGTAAAGAGCTGCAATGACAAGATAAATCTTTGTTGTGTTAGGAGTAAAAGCAGCCTCAAAAATGGGGGAGGAACATTGTTCATCTGTTGTGGATTTCATAACCCATTTTGATGGATATCAGTTCTTTTCCCCTTGTTATTATCCATGCGCTAATTTCAATATTAGATTAAACACTTGAGTAGATTAGTCTTTGAGGGCCTCCTGATTGACCTTTTTCTGACCATGAGAATTAATGATTAGGAACCTTTGGATAGTTTTCAATAGTTTGTTGCCGTCTTCAACAGAATCCATGCACTGCAAACTAACCTTTGAAGGTGGCTGTGTTAACCTTTAGATCTAACTATAAAGGCATGGGAAAAAAACTATAAAGGCATGCAGTTGCTGAATGAAATTAAACAAAGTTATTTCTCTAATTTCGCATGTTAATTCAGGGTTCAAGGCTCAAAATAACAATAAATTGTCTGAATAGCACGGAGTACAACTTTTAATCCTGCTTTGGGGATGAACTACAACTTTCTCGTTCATTATTTTTCATGACCGATCAGGATGACCCTCAAAACTGCGAGGCATTATGCCGACCCTATATTCATATATCAATTACAAATTGTGTAGTCACCTCCTCTTGCATACCACAAAAAAAGTCTGATGAATATCACTAGGGTAAGGGAATCTTGACTGACACCCAGAAAAGTGAACAATGTATTCTCTTTGTAATCGTTTATGTGTAGAGTTTTAGTTTGTCAATCTTCGCCCTCATCAACATGCTCCATAAAGAAAGGTAAAAGAAGACAACTTAAGAGTTTCTATCCTATTTAGCTTTAAGCCCCTAGAAATTTCGCCCTTTGGAGAACCATAATCTGAAAAGTCTACATTCATTCAGTTGTTTACCTTCTCATCTGAAGAGTGGGAAATGTGCATAAGACGAACTAATAAGACCCTGTACTGTGTGGTGTGTTTATAAAGTGCTGAGAGTCCCAGAAATTTCTAGATTACACAACATTTTCGTCTATTAGAACATAGCTGTTTGACCACATCCTATCATTCCCTGAACCGCAGGCCTCAGCCATGAATGAGGTGTACCATGGTCCATGATATGGATTGAATCACTTAACCATGTTAAGGATATTTGCCTATATGGAAATACTCACTTCCTAGAAAGCAATTCAGGTTTCTTCCATGCAAAACATATCTATACCTTAGTGATCATACATCAAACTTACCACCACCTGATTCCTGTTGATTTCCTCCTGGTTTACAGATTCAACATTTATAGCCCAATGAAAGCATAAAATTAATAGCTAATTATATATGTCTGAGTAAAATGCAAGTGCAAATACCTAAGAGTGCTCATTGCTTGCAGGATGATGTTAGCTGCAATGTTTTCTTTTTCTTCTAGCAGGATGAAATTTTGCATTGAGAGCACATGTTTCATTCATCCACTGATGACATGTCACTATTGGAAACAGCACAATGAAACCATGCACTGAGAATGGCCTTAGAATACACATTTTGTTCATGATTGCATCACTTAAGCTTTTTTATCACCAACAACCCTTTACTTGTATGGTAACATAAACCAAACTTTTATCCTTTTTCTGTACTCACCTTTCTTCCTCTCTGCGAAGTTTGGTCATACATACAACTTCACTGCCAATATAATTCTTTTTCCGCTGTTCTTATTCAGTTTGTCTTGTACAGTTAATACACTCTGTCATTGACTTAACTTTACCAATTAGTAAACCATATGGAATTGCAGTATGATAGTTGAATTATTCAGATCTTCCTCAGTACTCCCAAACTAATGAATAGCTGATGTAATTCATCACTTGACTTAGCAGCTCTGTTTGTCCAGAACCCATAAGAATTGGAAACAGTTTTTAGCACACGGGTTTATATACACCCGTGTGCTTGCATGCCATCTAAATAGTCATGAAAAAATATGAAAAATTTTGACAAGACAGATTAATATGAGTTATATCACTTTACAAACATGCAAGTTTAAATTCAACTTCTATAAATTGTAGCAAAAAAAACAAACCAAACTGAAACTAAGTATACGCATATTCATAATTGTTTTTGTTATTTTTGCTACAACTTGTAGAAGTTAAATTTAAACTTGCATGTTGGTGGAGTGATATAACTCATATCGAACTATCTTGTTAATTTTTTTCATATTTTTGATAACTATTTAGATAACATACAAGCAACGGGTGTATATACACCGTGTGCTAAAAAACTTCTTCTGCATAAGAATATCTTCATGTGTTTTTGCAGCCACAGTTAGAGTTATTTGATTGGATGATCATTACTGTTATTTTTGGTCAGGTTATATGCATGATTTTTGAAGATCATTTTTGGAAGATCACTTACTTTTTGTTATTTTCTCACACTTACAATGTTATTATGTTCCCCTCATTTTAATCATGCAATATACTCATGATATTTTTATACTCCCTCTCTCAAAATAATTCAACTTATGCAATTTTTTTGAAGAAATTAAGGTTGAGGAGAGAAATGATTGTGATTGGTTGAGATGAGAAAGTAGGTGAAGAAATTAAATGGAGGAAGATGACTGAGATGGGGAGGTAGCTGGAGAAGTAGTGGTATTATGAGACAAATTTGAATCCTAGTAGTAGTATTTTTAGAAGAAGGGAGTATTTCTATACTATCCTAACTTAATACTTCTCAATGGTTACTTAAAATGGAATGCATGAATGCATTGTCTAGTTTTGTTCATAAGATTTAGTTGAACAACGATTTGAACTTTAGTTTTCTATGTTTTTGTTCAGATGGTTCCTTTATTGTATGCAAATGAGGTGGAGCAAAAAGCTAGGATAGACTAAAAGAACATTAATTTTCTATTCTCATGCATGCAGCTGAAGTTTCTTGATAACTGGCATCAGCTAATTTTGAAGACAAAGAACCTGAACCAAAGAACCTGCAAGAGAACTTAATTTTTTTTTCCACTTATTTTGTGATTGTGTGCATACTCCCAAGGGATTATTTGTTTCCAAGTTCCCAGTTAAGCTGTGCTGCTTATCACATTGAGTTTGAGCCAATACTTAGTGGATGGCGGTTATGAGGCTGTTTTAATATGTTTTGGTTGAATGTTGTGTACTTTCATCATGATTATGCACTGTCTGGTGATGTGAGAGATAAGGCAATAGCTTTTACCTGTTGCATGTGTTCTCACTTTCAACTCTATTGGTCAATCATCACTTAACCTTCAATTGTTCTTTCATTTCATATTCTCAGATGAGTGAATTGCTAGTGACTGTTTGTTACGTTTGCTTTCAGAACGAGGCAGTTATAAGGGCTTGCGCCGAAGCAGAATCATCATCGACATCAACATCAGGCACCACATCCGCTGGTGGGAAACAACAGTAGATCCCAAAGTCAATTGATGACATGCACAACAGGCTTAAATGCAATTGAAAAGGCCAAGTCCAGTGACCTTTGCATGACAATGCTGAAAGCCTCTTCCCTTTCCATGTTTCCAATCTTGTTACTTCATCAATTGGAAGAAGTACATGCATGTACACATCCCAACTTTTTTTTCATCAGGAGGACATCATTGCTTGCTGCCATATGCTTCCTCAGACCCCTTCTCCTGCTTACATCACCATTTTAGCATCTTCCTCTCCCCACTGAACCCCACAAACCCTTTTTCTCTTCCTGTTTTTTTGCCCTTATGTGGTTTGCATCACCTCCCAGAAACTTTCATATTTGTCTGCATATGCTTTCATCCACCATGCATCATGATTACATCAGTAAACATCCACTGTTATGCAGATACTCAAATCTCTTTTCTTACATGCAATAATGAGGAAACTGCAAATGCACCACCATTATAATGTCGTTGACGTCAGGCAGGCGGTGGCCATGGCCAAAGCTTGCAAGTTTGGTTAAGGACATGGGGAGGAAAGAATCTGTTCCCATCACGGACAGCTCTTGTCCGTTGTGTGATCGCTTTGGCCATGTACTTACTTACATTACATGTATGCTGCTGCTAGTCCCATGTGCCAGCATCTGCATTAACAATTTTTAGCATATTGTGTTTGAGTTGGTATGAGCAAGCACGCAACAAAATATCTTGGAGCAGCTTGCAAGTGTGACCTTTTCACCTGGGGTTGGGGTTGGGCGGCAGCAGATAAAACAGAGGCTTGCAAGCATGTGTTATTGATGGATTGTTGTAGTAGTAGAGTAGTAGTAGCTTGGTTTTTTTTTTCTAACTTTCTTCGCCCTAACAAGAGTATCTTAATGCCTGGAGTGGGGGATGATTGTTTGGTTTTTTCAGGGAAAAATCTGAACGTCAGATTTGCGAACTAAAAATAATTTGTAAATAAAATTTTATATCTGTTCTTAGCTAGTTAAAAGTTAAGGCTAAAAAATAAACTGCGATAAAAAACCTAAAATTAATTTCAAATTTAAGATTTTGGCTTATAAGCACCGGTGAAAAAAAAGGGTGTGCCAGAGCTGGTGGTACGACGTGTTTTCTGATCAAGATGGCTGTGAGATGACCACCATACGTTGAGATAACGGAAAAGAGAGGTTGCGACTTGGGATATCCAGACCTGTCAGGCAACTTGGCAAAATGGCCAGGGAATGGGCACAGCCCACAGTATATGTTGGTGGCGTAGAGACTATGGTCTGGACTCTGGTTATATTTTACTCGCTTTATTTTAAAATATAATTATTTCTAGAGTTTTTAAACGAAGACTAATTCCAAAATATATACATTGCTGGAATCTTTCACAGGGATTAAGAGGGCATATAAAATATAATAAGAGATAATTGTGATTAACTGCGACGAGTGAATATATGAAGAAATTAGAAAATATGTGTAGAAGTTGCAATGGTATGAGATAAAATTTGAACGGTAGAAGTTATTATATTTTGGGATGGAGGTTGTAGGTAAATTTGCTCGATCTTTGGTAGTTTTGATGGCATCTACACACCTTTTGAATGATAACCAGGGCATTCATTTATGTTTGGCAAAACTGCAAATCATTCTAAATTTTACTATAAATTGGGACATGGAAGTTTTGACTTTTGATTTGAAAGCAATTCCAAACTTAATATTTATAAATGTACCAATAACCGCTGTTGCATTGATCCATTGGTTGGTTATGAGTAATGTTTATTAACTTTACATTAATGACAGTTAATTTCTGGTGCACCACCGTATCCACCTACCGTGAAATAAACTTCTTATATTGCCTAAAAAAAACTTCTTAGCGTATGTTTAAAAGATACGGAAACTAACAGTAAATCCCTAATCTCACTCAAATTATATTAAAACACGTCCCACCTGTGATCTCCATATTCATTTTGGTAAATGATGAGTAACTTTGCATAAAGAGTAACTGAATCACCCACCTTCACAGTATCAAAATTACAAATACCACATATTTGGAGTATCATGTTTACAAATCTCCCCCTTCACAACATGTTCACCATCTTCTTTTCAATTATGCTTATGTTTATAAGTTCAATTTAAATTTTAAACCATAAGTTTAGAGTTGATTTTTGGGGTTTTTTTATCATAGTTTATTTTTCAGCATTGATTTTTAAATCACTAAAAATACGTATATATAAAAAGATTTATTCATAAATTATTTTACATTAACAAATATACCGTTCCACTTATTCTTGGAATAAGCGAAAACATGGGCGCTGTTGTGTTATAGAGGGTTGAGAAATCAGGAGCAGGCCAGCAAGACTACAATAATGCATCCAAGGTGAAGAACAACCCATGCATTAATTCCTCATCAATCAATTTATTGAGAAAACAGCCACCCCCGGGATGGGATGCGATCCGAGTGATTGCTCAGTGTCGCTAACGTATGGAACTCGGTAACACATAATACTATCAAACTACATATTAAAAACAATAAAGAAGCTAGTTGGTTGCATGATGATGGATGCTAATCGTATTTTAGGTTTGACACTCCACTGTCAGAGACACCATCATTCGCCGGTTTTCAACCCCCGACCTATGGGCCAGTCGGCCGGCTGGCGCCGGCAGCGCCAGGTCACACCACACCATGGCCATCTGACCGTCTCTCTCGCGCTCGTCTTTTGCTTATGTTTATATTTATATGCTAAAATTTAAACTTTGAACTTTAAATTTAGAGTTGATTTGAGGTTTTTTTCATTGTAATTTATGTTCTTGTCTTGACTTTTAGATTACTAAGTACACATATATAAAATCTTATTCACAAACTATATATTTTTATTTAGAAATAAACCGTTTTCTGGGTCGAGAACTTTTCCTGTGATACGTAAAACAGAGTGATGGATTAAAGCATAATTAGTTAAATATTAGTTTAAAACTTTTAAAACAGATTAATATGCTGTTTAAATTGACTTTGCTTTCTTTTCGTAAAAAAGAGTGTACTAATATATAACCTTTCGAGAGAACTACCGAGCCCTCGTACATCTGATGCGAGCGTTCATATTTACTGCTAATTATTATTTTAGTAATAAACAACATATCGATCTATAGCGAGGCTACTATAACGACTTTTATCAGTTTCGATGGATGCTCCTAGAAAATCGATTCGCATATTGGTAGGACATGATCGTATATAGGATCCGGCGTTGCGGAAAACCCGGGAGAGACATATATATTCTCGTACGGCCTCAGCTTCAACAAACCTGACAAGTCCTCGCCCACCCACCGGCCGGCCGTCGCCTCGCCGGGACGACGACGACGACCACTGCCTGTTTGTCAATTTAATTTATACGGATATGTACGTGCATCATCTGATATTAGTATTGTGTTAATTGGTTCATTCAAGAAACACCTAGGGTCTTTTGACTAGCTCCACTAAATGATGGATTAGCTGGCCTGGATTTAAAGCTCATTTCTATGATATTAGGTCCTTTGACAATATTAGTCTAGTTTCATTGTCTGTTTTTTTTTAATTAGCCTGGCTCATGTACAAATCTATGACGGTACGAAATTTGGGGGATAATTTTGAATTGATTTTGACCTAATTCAAATAATTTTTGCTAAAATCACCAAGTTTGAAATTTTTTGGATGAAATAGTTTTGTGTTGGGGCTGGGGAGTCCAAAATTCAACAAAAATGAAAAAGAGAAAAATTAAATCGTTCGGTCCAAAATCCCAAACCGTTGGAAATTGCAGTGTGGTACTCGAAATCGCTATTGGTTCACATCGTTTGAAAAAAAAAAAAACAACAATAGTGACAGGGCTGCTTTAAATGCCACTTCTCTATCGGAGCATGTACAACAACGGATTACAAGAGTACTAACCCAATGACTAAGATGGTGTCTATAACATTAAATAAATTGCTATCTAGGATGAAAGATGATGTGGCAAGTGAATAAATGAGGAAAGAGAATGAAACCATGTTTTGCATGAGATATGGTTTCTACACAACATTCAAGATATCATGTGAGATAAGTAACATTAAATTGAAGTATAGAATAGTGGAGTGTGCATTGGAAGAGTAGTGTCTAGTACTAGTTTCTTGATGATGTGGAGTTGATATTCTTGATGATGTGGAGTTGATAGAAACTATATTAGTGTTATGGGTTGGGAATGCCCTAAGCATATTTTAAGGTGATAAGAGAGGAGAGAAGAACAGTGGACTATAAATTTATATCCAGCTGCAGCATAGACTACAAGACACATATGCGCATGACAGGTGGGGCTAAATATTAATTGTATAATATATGACTATTGTATGAATTAACTATTAAGTTAGCTATAGATAATTTGTAGTCAACAGTTGGTTGTACTGTTGAACTTGCTCTTGGTGTCATATGTAATGTAATACAAAACACCCAAATATCACCGTATTATAGGTAGAGTCGTTCTCTAAACAGACAAACAACAATTGTTTTCAAAAGAATCGCCCCACAATTATGGCATCTGAAAGTCCAAACAAATCCATAAAAAAACAACCACCAATCAAAGCAATACAGCTATCAGCAACCCTGAAATTACAAGAAAACTACAAAACAGCTGGGTAGTCATTTGTACCGGTTAGCCCCTCTGTGCCGACGGTCGCCTTGGGACAGGAATCAATACCCGGCACAAACAGGAAGATATAATATATGCATATCTGGTATAAATAGTAGCATTCTAGTTTTATCGAATTCAGTTGGGTGGTGTTTTTTTTGCTGGTTTAGTAATCGACTCGGAAAACATAGCGATGAATTAACATATAATTAAATAATTATTAGGTAAAAAACTTAAGAAAAATAAAATTCATCTAATTTTTTAAGCAACTATCCTACATATTTTTCTTTTGTAACACTGTTTAACAGTTCAGGAAGTATACGAGTGAAAAACAAACGAATATGGGTTGAAAAACTGAGGTAAAGAACATGCCATTCATACTCCTACAAATAAGGAGTTATCTGTGCTTGTTCTTAATTTTCGCATGCTCGATCGGTTCGAACGGGACTATCAATACTAGATATTCATTAACCGGCACTAATGTGCTGGCGTTTTTTTCCTTTTTAATGTGGTAGTACAGCCCTGAAATCCCATCTCTAACCACTACGACTATGTACCAACCTCAAACGTGTCGCCTCGTTTCAAGAAGCTTCAAGTTAAGCTTCCTATCATCACCACACCGTTCCAATTTTGTTGCCTTCCTTCGATCCCAGATCACCAGAAAATGACGTCTTTTAATTACAATTTTTGAGACGGTCAAGACGGGGCAACCCAACGCATGCAAGCCCCATGCCGGCCGGCCCGGGGAGACAGCGTCCCTTTCGTTGAATTTTTCCAAACCGGTCGCCGCCTCGAAACAAAAATCTCTCTCACTACACACCCAAAACAAATAAATTGCCTTTTTTCTTTCAAACGGCGTATGTACTAGCGGGAAATAATCTCCGAATAAAACTTTTATATACGTATTTTTCGTGATATAGAAGCCTGTACTGAAAAAATAAAATATGTTGAGAAAACCGCAAAATCATCTCCAAATTAATCTAATATTGCGAATTCAAAGTTGATCGAAGCCGAAATAAATAAGTAAACCCTACCTTGTAGTAGCTAGCTAGCTATATAACCTGTCAGCTTTCGTCCACCTCCTCTCGCTTTCGTCCCCGGTTGCGTACGCGACCGGCGACCGCCTCCCGGCCGGTGTCGTGAGCCGACGCTCCAAGCAACTCATCTCATCGACGGTCGTACGGCGACGACGACGGCGGCGGTCCCGATCATCGCATGCGTCGCCGGCCAGCTGCCGACTGGCTAGCTAGCCAGCCGGCCGGCCATGGTTTTTATTCGCCTCGATCGCGACGGCGGGCCACCGCGTCATTCGTCGGTGATCGAGCGCCGGCCGGCCGGCGAGCTGCTCCATGGCCGCAAGCAACCTTCGACCTGGTCGGCTACGGCTAGCAGCGTCCGGTTTCCATCTCTGTTAAATTAATTACTTCGCGAAATGCGTTTCGCATGTGTCGTGTGGTAGTGTGTAAACGTGGGTGATATAGTTTAGTTTTCCGCAACATATTTACAGATAAAAAATAATTTATAAATAAAACTTTTACGCACGTATCAAGGCTAGAAAATAAAGTCCAGTAAAAATTCTCAAAATCAACTCTGAATCTATACTTAAAATTTTAAATTTTGACTTGTATATATTAGCACATGCGAAAAAACGAGAGGGTCTATCATCAAGGAGCACGTATGTGAAGTGTATGTGTGCATGTTTGTATGGACAGAATCTCTTGCCATTTGTTGCAAGTAACCTAATTAAGAAAGTTAATTAGCTAGCTCGATATATGAGCTATCTTTTTATTGGCTAGCTTTGATCGATGTGTGTGCTGTGCTGCGTCGTCCGTGGGCCATACATGTTACACTGCTAGCTGCTACCAGGCCTCGACGATCATATCATTCAGTTCTATACATCGGTTGGTTGATTAATTAGCCTCCTAATCTGCTTAATTATCAGGACATGTGTTAAGGATTGATCTTGTGTGATTTGTAAAGAGATTAATTACTCCCTCTGTTTTCCTTATTTAACGCTGTAATTTGTTATATTAAAAAAATATATAATTATTAATTATTTTGTTATGATGTGATTTATTACTAAGAAGCTTTCGACTAACTTATAATATTACATACTTATAGATTTTTTTTAAATAAGACAAATAGTCAAATTTGGATTACAAAATTAATAATATCAAAAGAAACAGCCCGTCTGCTTTCAACTGGGATTAAAATTAAATGAGAGGTTACCTTACATATGTGGTTAGCTTAATTTATCTGTCAGAGACACACTTGGCCTGTCGTGTGTAGCAGTAGAAGTAGAAGACTAAGTACAGGGTAAAATACGATTTTTGTTGTCATTATTAATCTTTTGTTGGTTTGTCGGCCATGTTCTCTGTGTTGAAATTAAACAAAGATATATAAGTACGCACGGCTTTTCATATATGTACAGGTATCGCCTCCTTGGTTACTTCACGGTCTGGAATACGTGTTGTCACTACGTGCATCTTTGTATGTTTATAACTTAATTATTAAATGGCTGGTACGGTAATGTACTAATTGGAACGAGAAAGATTTGCCATGTGCAAAATGAGCCGTTTTTGGATTCATCTCTAGAAACTCTTGCCGCTACTATAAATTAAATCCCTAATCGGCAATGGTTTATAGACGACGGTTTATTTAAAACTGACACGTGTTGATCCTCGTTGGATGAAACAAATAAAAAACCAATACCTATTAGGTATTTTGTAGTAATATTCATTATTGTATCAATATATTTTTTAGTCGTATGTTTTGGTAATTATTTGTAAGATCACCCGTCATTTCACTGCCTAAACGGCAACGATTTATAGATGTCGGTTTATTTAAAACCGACACGTATTGATCCTCGTTGGATCAAACAAATAAAAAACCCTAGGTATTTTGTAGTAATATCAATTATTTTATCAATATATTCTAACCAGAAGTTTTAGTAACTATCAAATAAGATCACCTGCCATTTAATTAAAATACTCTAAAATTATACTAATTTGAACCATCCGATAGCTTTAAAATTTACACGACACACCTTAATCATAATAACCTTTCCTTTCTCACTCCCTCTCCCCAAGCCTTGATGCCAAGTGTCACTACTGTCGCCTCCATCTCCTAACGACCTAACCACTCATTCCACTTGTTCTCCGTCAACAACAACAACCCATTAGAATCTAATGCCAACCCTATAGCTTCATTGGTGCCTTTCCTTTGTAAAACAGAACAAATTATGAAGCTACCGTGTCACACCCGGAGTTTGATCCCAAGCCTAAATTCGTAAAAAAAATTCGTGAATAATAATTGGCTTAATTAACTCAGAAAAAATCCCTCTAAACAAATTAATTTAATTAAATCGAGGTTCGCAAATCGATTAACTGGATTTAAACTCAAATTGAAGAAGTATAAAATTTGGCCAAAAAAATTAATTTAAAATTCGGCAAAAGTTGGACTTTCCTTTTTCCCTCCCTTTTTCTTTCTTTTTCCCTTCCTTCTCAAATTGGGCCGAAGTCCAATTTTCCTCCCTCTTCTCTTTTTCCTTTTCCTTCTCCCTTTTCTTTTTCGTTCCCTCCTCCCGGGTCGGCCCAGCCGACAGGCCTCTCTCTCCCGCGCGCGCCTCCGCCCTCCATCCTGGGCCACCGCTCGGGCCAGCTCGCTCGCGCTTGCGTCCGCGCCGCGCCGAAGTCCGCCTCTCCTCCCCGTGCCGGAACCGAGTTGGACTCCGCGCCACCGCCGCGCCGCCGCTGCAACGACCGCCGCAACTGCCACCGCCGAGACCGCGTCGTGGCCGACGCGGACTCCGCAACCACCGCCCCGCCCTAGTCGGCGCCGCCACCCTATAAAACCCCCACCTCTCCGCCCCGCCGCCACTTTTTGCCTCACCCGTGCACCGCCGCTTCCTCGCCGCCATCGACCGATCTCGCCGTCGGCCGTCGGTCGTCGCCGCCTACCTGCGTCACCACCTCCGCCTTGGCTTCGCCGACTTTCCGCCATCCTCACCGCCGCCGGTGGGGCACCCGAGCGCCCTTGTCGCCTTCTCGCCCTCTCCACCGTCGTGCCCGACCTCGTCGTCCGTGCACCGCCGTTCGCGCTTCGGCCGTTGTCGCCTCCGCTCCGTTCACCGTCACCCGTCCCTCCTCCTCGCCGACTCGCCGCCACCTCCGTCGCTGCCGGTGAGCATCCCCCTTCCATTCTCCTTCCCCTTTTCCTCTTTAGTCGCCGCCACCGGCACACGTGTCGCCGTCGCACGCGCGCGACGTTCGCTGCCACCGACACACCGCCCCAACGCCATCGCCATCACCTTCGCCTTGCCGCCGCCGCACGGTCGCTGTGCTGCCGCTGCCGGCGCCCGCCTCCACCTCCCGTGCGCCGTCGTCGGTATCCTCGTCGCGCCTCCGTGGTCCGCCGCGTTCGTCGCCGCCGGTCGTGCGCCGTCGTCAGTCGTCGCCCGCCGGTCGTCGCCGCGTCGTCGCGCCGTCGCCGCAGCGCCGTGCGCTGCTGCTGTCGTCGCCTGCCGGTCGCCCCCATCGGCCGAGCGTCCCCTCCCCTGCTCCTCTGCTCTCTCTCTCTGACGGACGGGCCCCACCCGTTGGCCTCTCCGTCTCTCTCGCCTCCCCGGGCCCACTCGTTAGTCGGCGCCACCCCCCTTCCTCTCTCTCTTCTCCGGGCCCGCACGTCATCCTCCCCTCACCACTCCCTCTCACTGCCTGCGGGGCCCGCCTGTCGGAGCCGCCCTCCCTCTCTCCTCGCTGACGTCAGCACCCCTATTAATTGCACAATAATTGATTTAGGACTTTTCTGTTTAGTTTAAAAACCCAGAAAAATTCTAAAATTCATAAGTAACATCAAGTCTCCGTTTGGGCCCATTCAAATTTCATTAAATTCATAAAATTGTCAAGAATCCATTAAAAATACTTTCTTTTACTATTTCAGTAGAGTTTGTGCCTGTTTTATTTATTTTTGTGCTTTGTCGCTTAGATTCGGACCCCACCGAAGAGCCGGTTTACTTCGAGATCGTCGCCGAAGTACCACAGGGGCCAGAGCAAGGCAATTGACACTCATCTTTGATCATATTGAACCTATTACTGCAAATTCCCCGCTTTATTTATTCAAATATGCATGGTTTTAATTAAAGTATTTACTGTATTTATTTTTCGGGTAATCCTTATTATTATGCTGTAGTTTATCCAACTTTATTCATGCTAGATCAGGGGTAACTTGACTAGAGGTAGGCCTAGGTTAATGTTTAGCCGTGCTTAGATCAAGTAGCTCATGGGATCATTTAATAATCACGATCAGCTCTGATTAGCTGTAATAATGATTCATTACCCGGTTCGGGTTAATGCCAACTAAAATATTGCTAATGGTGGGTCGTGGGTGCTTGGTTTTGAGAGTCGCACCCATGACAATTAAGGACCGGTTCGCAGGAAACCCTGAAAGTTATTTCCGTGCTAACCACAAGCCAAGATAGGCAACGGTGGGATTTGGACTGTAATTGCAAACATTCGACGTACCCAGGCAAGGGTGAGCATGATGGATTATGGATGGGATTCGTGGTGTAGCGATGGCCTATGCTGCTGTCGAATTCACCTAGGCACAAGAGGGGGCTGCCCGACTTGGTTTAAAGGAGGGGGCAAAACCTGAAGTGTGGTGCGATTGAATAGGGAGGGTTATGCGACGGGTCCTATCATAGTTCCCTTTCCGGTATGCCATGGTGGTATGTCGGCGCACGTTCAAGTGTAGTGGGAGTATGTCTTTTGGGTACAGTAGTACACCTCTGATCAGAGTAAATCTATTCGAATAGTCATGCCCACGGTTAAGGGCGAGCTGTCAGCTTCACTGTGATTAGTTGAACCTTTAATGACCTGGGTAAACTGGCTTTCGCTTGGGACTACTGCAACTAGGTGTAACGTTGAGTAGTGGTTGGGCCTGTTGTAACATGGTGTAACGTTGGACGGTGTTGTGGTATTTTACAACTGTTATCTGCTTACTCTTTAATTTATTTAATTACTTTTATTCAATTTAATCTCTGTTATTTATTTAAGTGCTGCTTTATTGCAACTAACCCTAAGCCTGCCCTTGTTGACCCTTATGCATCATTTATTACCCCTTTTCCCGTGCTACTTGTTGAGTACGGTGGTTTGTACTCAGTCTTACTCAATTTCCCCCCAGAGCTAGAAGTTGAGTCCGATGGAGAAGATTCTCAGGAGTGAGCTAGCGTACCGTCGAAGCTTTGCCTGTGGACTGGAGCCGTACCCCTAGAGCTAGTCTACCTTTCTTTCCGCTGCATTTTCGTTAGAATAAGTGTTATTTTTAGTTGTTTCTAAGAACAATGGTTATGTAATCAACATTGTCTATTTGTGTACCCTGGCTGGTCCTGGACAGGGATTTTAATACACAATTAAGTTCAGAAATTCGAGTGAGGAATTTCTGGGCGTGACAAGTTGGTATCAGATCCTCCTTTGACCGTAGGATCAGCCCAATGGAAACCCTAAGAGCCCTCTGCTTTTCTTGTTTGTGCATAGTTTGTGAAAGTCAGAGTTGCTTTGAAAATGAGTTAGTGCTTTTCAAAGGCGTGAGTTATTTAAAAGCTAAATCTCTCTGGTTAAAAAGCGTGAGTAAATTGATTTATGGGCATAACTTTATTTACTTTGTTTCTTTTATGATTTATTTATCTTGAAACAAAAATTTTGCATCCATTGATTCTAAATCCTTGTTTTCTTTTGATGGCCAACCACCCCTTGTTTCACCGTGGACTTGGAATGGATGGATTCGTGGTAGAGTTGGCAAGAGTGTCCTTCACGGCAGGATACCCCTATGAACCGGAGTACACCACAATCCACCCTCTCAAAGGCGAGTTTCCCCACCGTGTCAGGTTGGAGCTACACGGAATCCCCGATTACCTTCCTAACATGGAAGCAGAAGGAGATGGAGGCTCGCATGAGCATGCCTGCCAGGAGGCCGCCTACAGTCTGATGACAACACTCAGGGCTAGGCATGACCTGACGTTCCGTCATTCGGCATACCGGTATCACCCTGGTCGTGGACCCAATTCCATGGTCAGTAGGTTTCGGTCTGCCCGGAGTGAGCAAGACCCTACCTTTGGTAGGATGTGCACGGTGCTGCAAGGCCTCGACCAGATGCATCATGACCTTCATGAAGCGTCCAAGGCCCTGAACGACGCCATGCTCACCCAGATCGTCCGGCTGCAGGATGAGATCGCCCGCCTGAAGAAGGAGAATGCCAGACTCAAAGGACTCCCGGAGCTCGGTGGTGCGAGGCTTTGTCTCACATCAAGGAAGCGAACCCGCGGGCCACCAAGAGTTCAGTCCCATCCCGGTGCCCCGGATGAACCAAGACCGCTGATGCAGATGGTGCCGACGTCTCCGACCCCGGTTCCCGAGGAAGGTGTCTCCCCCTTCAACACTGCAAGAAACCGCAATGACACCGTCACAGTCTCTAGCAGCAGTGAGTCCGCCTCTGGTGAAGATGAAGACGGTCTCCCCAACAACTATAGGAGCCGTTCCGAAGACGAGGAAGAGGATCCGTACCCTGCCGTCGACCGTCGCTCTCCTTCCGCGCACTAGACGTCACCTTTAGCTTCGTTCTTTAGTCGTTGTGTGCTAGTTTTGGTGTGTTAGGTTTGCTTCGTTTGGGGCTAGTGGTGAACCATAGCAGTAGTGGGCTTATGGCTGTACCGCCAGGAGTTGTGTGGTTTTTAAGCGTGTTCCTTAAGCAAGACAATTATAGTTCATTAATTAAATAAAGCTCCTGTTTGCTTAGTCATTTCTTTTTCTTCTTTCTCTTTCTGTTCCCTCCCGCTCCTGCAGATGGTGAACACCCACAACGGCAACTGCGACACTGACCACTCTAGCACCGAAGGACCTCCCCCACCTCCTCCACCAGAGAACCCGTCACTCGCTCAGATTCTTGCTAGCTAGACGCAGATGCTCACCCTCATGATGCAGCAGATGCAACAACAGCAGCAACAACATCAACAGGTACTACAACAGCTCATGAACCAGCACCAGAACAACCAACAACAACATGGACCACCCCCTGTGCAGTCAAAGTTGCCAGAGTTCCTCCGCGTCCGTCCCCCGACCTTCTCGAGCACCACCAACCCCATGGAGGCAAATGATTGGCTCCATGCCATTGAGAAGAAGCTCAACTTACTACAATGCACTGACCAGGAGAAGGTCTCCTTCGCCACACACCAGCTGATGGGTCCCGCCTCTAATTGGTAGGATAATTTCCTGGTTACTCGCATTGCTACCACGGAAGTGACTTGAGCGGAGTTCTGTCTCAAATTCCGCAAAGCGCACATCCCTGACGGTATAGTCACACAGAAGAAACGTGAATTCCGTGCTTTGCAGCAAGGTACCAAGACAGTGACGGAGTACCTTCATGAATTTAATCGCCTAGCGCGATATACCCCCAAGGATGTTCGCACTAACGCCAAAAGGCAGGAGAAGTTCCTCGGAAGTTTAGAGGATGAGTTAAAGAAGCAGTTGCTTTCGGGTGACTATATTGATTTTGAGAAGCTGGTCGACAAGGCCATCCATCAGGAGGACCAGCACCTCCAGATGGACAGGAAGAGGAAGGCCTCTCAGTTTAGGTCAAACCAGCCGCATCCACAGAAACCCCGGATCCATCTCGGCCCTCACCCTACAAGTCAGCAGCACGGACAATCTACCTTCATTGTCCGCCAGCACCGTCCCTACAACCCCAAAAACTTCAACAACGGTGGCTCGTCCCAGCGTGCTCCACCATAGCGTGCTCTCCCAGCACCAGCTCCGCGGCAACAGAATGCACCTCCACCGACAGCTCAGCCTCCTCAAGCTAGGAAGGATACAGGTTCTAAGCCTAAAGTGTGCTACAACTGTGGCGACCCAGGTCACTTTGCCGACATGTGCCCGAAGCCGAAGCGCAGCGGGCAGAGGTTCGTGCAAGCCCATGTCAACCATGCCACTGCAGAAGAAGCACAGGCCGCGTCAGAAGTAATACTAGGTACGTTCTCTGTCAACTCCGTACCTGCTACAACACTTTTTGATTCTGGTGCTACGCATTCCTTTGTTTCAAAGAAATTTGTGGGATTGCACGGGGTAAGAAAGGGGAAACTTAAAAACCTAACGCAGGTTAGTACCCCAGGAAATAGCATGACCTCGGTCAGCTATAGTCCAAACGTACCCATAGAAATTGAAAGAGCACAGTTTCTAGCCAATCTTATCCTTCTTGAGTCTAAAGACCTAGATGTCATTTTGGGAATGGACTGACTTACCAAGCACCAGGTAGTGATTGATTGTGCCAAGCGCACCATCGCCTTGGTCAGTGTGGAAGGTGAAGTCGTGACTTATCAGTCACCAAAGTCTGTGAGGATTGGAACAAGTCTGAATCAGGTGGAAGCAGAGGAGCATCCAGTAGAAGCAGTCAAAGATCCAAAGAAGTTGGAAGACATACTAGTGGTTTGTGAGTATTCGGAGGTGTTTCCAGATGATCTCTCAATGATGCCGCTAGAAAGAGAGATCGAGTTCCGTATCGACTTGGTACCGGAAACTGCACCGATCTATAAGAGACCCTACAGGATGGCAACCAATGAGATAGCAGAAGTGAAGAAGCAAGTGGATGAATAGCTTCAGAAAGGTTACATCCGACCGAGTACATCGCCTTGGGGTGCCCTGATTATCTTTGTTGAGAAGAAGGACAAAACTAAGAGAATGTGTGTAGACTATCGTGTTTTAAACGTGTCACCATCAAGAATAAGTATCCTCTGCCAAGGATTGATGATCTGTTTGATCAGTTGAAGGGAGCCAAAGTTTTCTCCAAGATCTATTTGAGATCAGGGTATCACCAGTTGAGAATTCGGGAAGAAGATATTCCCAAGACGGCATTCACTACTCGCTATGGCTTGTATGAATGTACGGTAATGTTGTTTGGACTTACTAATGCCCCAGCATTCTTCATGAATCTCATGAATAAGATGTTCATGGAATACTTGGATAAGTTTGTCGTTGTCTTCATTGATGACATTCTTATCTACTCCAAGTCAGAAGAAGAGCACGAGCAACATTTGAGGATAGAGCTACAGAAGCTAAGAGAGCATCAATTGTATGCCAAGTTCAGTAAGTGTGATTTCTGGCTTCGGGAAGTGAAGTTACTAGGTCATGTGATCAATGCTCAAGGAGTAGCAGTGGACCCCAGTAATGTGGAGTCAGTAACAAGTGGACCCCGCCTAAGACGGTTTCCTAGATCATAAGTTTCTTAGGACTTGCGGGTTATTACCGCCGGTTCATTGAAAATTTCTCAAAGATAGCCAAGCCAATGACACGGTTGTTGAAAAAGGAAGAGAAGTTCAAGTGGTCTGCCGAGTGCACCAAGAGTTTTGAGGAACTTAAGCAGAGATTGGTGTCAGCTCCAGTGCTGATTTTGCCAGATCAGGCGAAAGACTTCTAGGTTTACTGTGATGCATCTAGGTCAGGGCTTGGATGTGTGCTGATGCAAGAAGAAAAGATGGTTGCTTATGTCTCTCGTCAGTTGAGACCGCATGAGGGTAACTACCTGACTCATGATTTGGAATTAGCAGTCGTAGTGCATGCCCTGAAAATCTGGCAACACTACCTAATTGGTAACAAGTGTGAAGTGTATACAGACCACAAGAGCTTAAAGTATATCTTTACACAGCCGGATTTGAACCTTCGCCAGCGAAGATGGTTGGAATTGATCAAGAATTATGATTTAAGTATCCATTATCACCCGGGCAAAGCAAATGTAGTTGCAGATGCTTTAAGCCGGAAGAATTACTGCAATGCCGTTGTGACCACAAAAGTTTGTGAGCAGTTACAGCAGGAGTTTGAACGACTAAATTTGGGTATAGTCGAAAAAGGTTTTGTGGCAGCCCTAGAGGCGCAACCAACTTTGGTGGATCAAGTTCGTCAGGCCTAAGCAATTGATCCAGAAATGACCGAACTAAAGTGGAATATGTGAGTTGGTAAAGCTCGAGATTTTTCAGAGAATGAACATGGAACAATCTGGATGGGAAACAGGTTGTGTGTACAGGATAACAAGGAGCTAAAGAAGTTGATACATCAAGAGGCTTATCAAACCTAGTACTCTATTCACCCCGGGAGTACCAAGATGTATCAAGACCTCAAACAAAAGTTTTGGTAGATTAGTATGAATAGGAAATTGCAGAATATGTCGCCCTGTGCGATGTCTGTCAATGAGTCAAGACAGAACACCAAAGGCCAGTAGGACTGTTGCAGCCTCTTCAGATTCCAGAATGGAAATAGGAAAAATCGGGATGGATTTCATCACTAGTTTACCGAGGACCGCTGCCGGTCATGACTCGATTTAGGTAATCGTTGATCGATTGACGAAGGTCGCCCATTTCATACCAGTTCACACCACCTACTTAGGGAAAAACTAGCTGAGATTTACTTGGCTAGGATCATGTGTCTCCATGGAGTACCTAAAAAGATTGTTTCAGACCGAGGAAGTCAGTTTACTTCGAAATTTTGGCGGAAGTTGCAGGAAGAATTGGGAACCCGACTGAATTTCAGTACAGCTTATCATCCGCAAATAGATGGTCAGACGGAAAGGGTAAATCAAATTCTTGAAGACATGCTCAGAGCGTGCGCTCTCGACTTTGGTGGAACTTGGGATAAGAATTTGCCGTATGCAGAGTTCTCATATAACAACAGTTATCAAGCCAGTTTGCAGATGGCACCTTTTGAAGCGTTGTATGGGCGAAAGTGTCGTACACCCCTCTTCTGGGATCAAACATGAGAGCGTCAAGTTTTCGGAACTGAGGTTTCAAGTCAGGCGGAAGAAAAAGTCAGAATAATCCGTGAAAGGTTGAAAACAGCTCAAACCAGGCACAAGAGTTATGCAGATAACCGCCGAAGGGACTTAGCCTTCGAAGTAGGAGACTATGTGTACCTCTGCGTCACACCTTTGCGAGGAGTACACCGGTTTCAAACCAAAGGAAAGTTGGCACCATGGTTCGTGGGACCATACTGAATAGTGAAACGCAGGGGAGAAGTTGCATATCAGTTAAAACTCCCTGCTAACATGGCCGGAATCCATGATGTGTTCCATGTGCCGTAGCTCAAGAAGTGCCTCCGTGTGCCTGAAGAGCAGACCAACTCCGAGCACATCGATTTACAGGAAGATCTGACTTATGTGGAGAAACCAGCACGGTTTCTAGAAACCAGTGAAAGGGAGACTCGGAACCGTGTGATTAGATTCTGCAGAGTTCAGTGGAGTCACCACTCAGAAGAAGAAGCGACATGGGAAAGAGAAGATGAGCTCAAGACCGCCCATCCGCACCTCTTCGCCAGCACCTCCGAATCTCGGGGTCGAGATTCCGTTTAAGGGGTAGGTTTGTCACACCCGGAGTTTGATCCCAAGCCTAAATTCGTAAAAAAATTCGTGAATAATAATTGGCTTAATTAACTCAGGAAAAATCCCTCTAAAGAAATTAATTTAATCAAATCGAGGTTCGCAAATCGATTAACTGGATTTAAACTCAAATTGAAGAAGTATAAAATTTGGCCAAACAAATTAATTTAAAATTCGGCAAAAGTTGGGCTTTCCTTTTTCTCTCCCTTTTCCTTTCTTTTTCCCTTCCTTCTCAAATTGGGCCGAAGTCCAATTTTCCTCCCTCTTCTCTTTTTCCTTTTCCTTCTCCCTTTTCTTTTTCGTTCCCTCCTCCCGGGTCGGCCCAGCCGACCGACCTCTCTCTCCCGCGCACGCGCCTCCTCCCTCCCTCCTAGGCCGCCGCTTGGCCCAACTCGCCCGCGCTCGCGTCCGCGTCGCACCGAAGTCCGCCTCTCCTCCCCGCGCCGGAACCGAGCCAGACTCGCGCCACCGCCGCGCCGCCGCCGCAATGACCGCCGCAACTGCCGCCACCGAGACCGTGCATGGTCGATGCGGACTCCGCAACCACCGCCGCGCCGTAGTCGGTGCCGCCACCCTATAAAACCCCCACCTCTCTGCCCCGCCGCCACTTTTTGCCTCACCCGTGCACCGCCGCTTCCTCGTCGCTGTCGACCGATCTCGCCGTCGGCCTCGGACGTTGCCGCCTACCCGCGTCACCACCTCTGCCTCGACTTCGCCGACTTTCCGCCATCCTCACCGCCGCCGGTGGGGCACCCGAGCGCCCTCATCACCTTCTTGCCCTCTCCACCGTCGCGCCCGACCTCGTCGTCCGCAGGCCGCCGTTCGCGCTTCGGCCATCGTCGCCTCCGATCCGTTCGCCGTCACTCGTCCCTCCTCCTCGCCGACTTGTCACCACCTCCGTTGCCGCCGATGAGCATCCCCCTTCCTATCTCCTTCCCCTTTTCCTCTTCGGTCGCCACCGCCGGCACGCGCGTCGCCGTCGCACGCGCGCGCCGTTCGCTGCCACCGACACACCGCCCCGGCGCCATCGCCATCGCCTTCGCCTCGCTGTCGCCGCACGGTCGCCGTGCCGACGCTGCCGGCGCCCGCCTCCACCTCCCGTGCGCCGTCGTCGGTATCCTCGTCGCGCCTCCGCAGTCTGCCGCGTTCGTCGCCGCCGGCCGTGCGCCGTTGTCGGTCGTCGCCCGCCGGTCGTCGTCGCGTCGTCGCCGCAGCGCGTGCGTTGTCGCCGTGTGCCACCGTTGTCGTCGCCCGCCGGTCGGCGCCGTTGGCCGAGCGTCCCCTCCCCAGCTCCTCTGCTCTCTCTCTGACCGACGGGCCCCACCCGTCGGCCTCTCCGTCTCTCTCGCCTCCCCGGGCCCACTCGTTAGTAGGCGCCACCCCCCTTCCTCTCTCTCTTCTCTGGGCCCGCACGTCATCCTCCCCTCACCCCTTCCTCTCACTGCCTGCGGGGCCCGCCTGTCGGAGCCGCCCTCCCTATCTCCTTGCTAACGTCAACAGCCCTATTAATTGCGCAATATTTGATTTAGAATTTTTCTGTTTAGTTTAAAAACCCAGAAAACTTCTAAAATTCATAAGTAATTCATCTAGTCTCCGTTTAGGCCCATTCAAATTTTATTAAATTCATAAAATTATCAAGAATCCATTAAAAATACATTCTTTTACTGTTTCAGTAGAGTTTGTGCCTGTATTATTTATTTTTGTGCTTTGTCGCTTAGATTCGGACCCCACCGAAGAGCCGGTTTACTTCGAGATCGTCGCCGAAGTACCCCAGGGGCCAGAGCAAGGCAAGTGACACTCATCTTTGATCATATTGAACCTATTACGGCAAATTCCCCGCTTTATTTATTCAAATATGCATGGTTTTAATTAAAGTATTTACTGTATTTATTTTTCGGGTAATCCTTATTATTATGCCATTGTTTATCCAACTTTATTCATGCTAGACCAGGGGTAACTTGACTAGAGTTAGGCCTAGGTTAATGCTTAGCCGTGCTTAGATCAAGTAGCTCATGGGATCATTTAATAATCATGATTAGCTCTAAATAGCTGTAATAATGATTCATTACCCGGTTTGGGTTAATGCCAACTAAAATATTCCTAATGGTAGGTCGTGGGTGCTTGGTTTTGAGAGTCGCGCCCATGACAATTAAGGACCGGTTCGCAGGAAACCCTGAAAGTTATTTCCGTGCTAACCACAAGCCAGAATGGGCAACGGTGGAATTTGGAGTGTAATTGCAAACTATTCGATGTACCCAGGCAAGGGTGAGCGTGATGGAATATGGATGGGAGTCGTGGTGTAACGATGGCCTATGCTGCTTCCGGATTCACCTAGGCACAAGAGTGGGCTGCCTGACTTGGTTTAAAGGAGAGGGCGAAACCTGAAGTGTGGTGCGATTGAATAGGGAGGGTTATGCGACGAGTCCTATCATAGTTCCCTTTCCGGATGGCATGGTGGTACGTCGGTGCATGTTCAAGTGTAGTAGGACTATGTCTTGTGGGTACAGTAGTACACCTCTGATCAAAGTAAATCTATTCGAATAGCCGTGCACACGGTTAAGGGCGAGCTGCCAGCTTCACTGTGATTAGTTGAACCTTTAATGACCTGGGTAAACTGGCTTTCGCTTGGGACTACTGCAACTAGGTGTAACGTTGAGTAGTGGTTGGGCCTGTTGCAACGTGGTGTAACGTTGGACGGTGTTGTGGTATTTTACAACTGTTATCTACTTACTCTTTAATTTATTTAATTACTTTTATTCAATTTAATATCTATTATTTATTTAAGTGCTGATTTATTGCAACTAACCCTAAGTCTGTCCTTGTTGACCCTTATGCATTATTTATTACCTCTTTTCTCGTGCTACTTGTTAAGTACGGTGGTTTGTACTTAGTCTTACTCCATTTCTCCCTCCAGAGCTAGAAGTTGAGTCCGATGGATGAGACTCTCAGGAGTGAGCTGGCCTACCATTGAAGTTTTGCCTGTGGATTGGAGCCGTACCCGCTGGAGCTAGTCTAACTTTCTTTTCGCTGCATTTTCGTTAGAATAAGTGTTATTTTCAGCTGTTTCTAAGAACGATGGTTATGTAATCAACATTGTCTATTTGTGTACCCTGACTGGTTTTGGACAGGGATTTTAATACATAATTAAGTTTAGAAATTCGCGTGAGGAATTTCTGGGCGTGACATATTGTCCTTATTTTAAGATCAAATTGCAAATTAAGAGTGCGGAGGGTTTTCTTGGTGAAATCTAGCTAGGGGTGACTGGCATATTTGCAAACGAAAAGGTCAAATGACATAATTAGAAATAAAACTTTTATATATGTATTCTTAGCGACCTAAAAGCCAAGGCTGGAAAATGAGCTAAGGTGAAACCCTGCTAAAATCAACACTAAATTTAAGATTATAAATTTAAATTTTTGCCAATAAGCATAAACAGAAGCGAAAAATACGGTTCAAGTTGAGCTCGGTCGTACCTCGAAGAATCAAACTTCTGTTACAAGTTTGATCCGATATATACAAATTAAAGCTAAACTTATTCAGTCATGTGTAGAAGCTCGATGGAGTGTCTCAAAATACAACAGCAAAAAATAGTAGGAAAAAAAAAAGGCACACCTTTTTTACACACGCACACCTGGGGCGAGCTAGCTAGCTGCCCCCTTTTTCTTTGGGCATTTTAATGATCAATTTTCGACTTGCTGGTCAACGTTCCACCACACCAAAACGACGTGCACGTTGCTGTCAGCCTTTTTTGGGCCCTTTCTTTCTCCTTTCTCGCTGTAACGTGCGCCGCGGTGCTTTGACAATATAAACACCGTATGCATATACTAATATGCATATATATACTCCTTCGTTTAAAAATATAAAGTGTATTCTGTTCTATTGGATTGAGGTTTCACTAGTAATTACGCTATTAGGATATAACTTTTTTGTCTACGTAAAATTGATTTTTGTGAAATTTTTACTCAGGATGATGTTATTGATAGATCAATCGTTGATAAATGTTTGTCATGGTAAAACAAAATATGTATTATATTTTTAGATAGAGTATGGCCATGTTCGGCTTCCCCCCTTAACTTATACCGTTTTGTTCGTTTTTCATACGCATGCTTTCCAAACTGTTAAAGGGTATACTTTTTTTAAAAAAAATTCATTAGTAAAGTTATAAAAAATCATATTAACCAATTTATAATTTTTATAATTAATAATTAATTAATTATGTATTAATTTATAAAGATTTATTAGTAAAGTTATAAAAAATCATATTAATCAATTTATATTTTTTATAATTAATAATTAATTAATT
Source organism: Oryza brachyantha (assembly GCF_000231095.2). Classification (NCBI taxonomy): domain Eukaryota; kingdom Viridiplantae; phylum Streptophyta; class Magnoliopsida; order Poales; family Poaceae; genus Oryza; species Oryza brachyantha. Next base: position 11,530,774 of record NC_023174.2, on the reverse strand, counting down.
ATGTATTAATTTATTACTACGTTTTTCGGGTCGGACCTCGTCTCCCATGCCGAACGCGGCCGATGTCGACCATATATTTCATTACTCACGCATAGACGGGTTTGTTTATTCCTATATACGAAGAGACAAACAAGCATTAATTAAATATCGATTTAGATTGTAAGAATGAGAAAGGCGAGGATGCCAGCCTTTCTTCTGTGGCGATGACGGCGAAAAACAAAGGTTCGAGAAGAGTGGAAGCTAGTTGCACACATGCAACAGCTCGATTTTGATTGGTTTGTTTGGTTGAAATGGGGATTAAATTTCGAGGAAATTTGGGATAATGATGGATTTGGTGTGCAATGGAACACCCTTCTTGCTGTATAGTATTCCTCATGCGGCCGGTGCATGCTTAATTTGTCTGACACGGCAGGCAAGCGTGTGCCCACTGCTGTGTCGTTGTGTTTGGCCCTGTTTAGTTCAAAAACATCGCATCGAATTTTTGGACACTTAAATAAAGTATTAAATATATATGAACATTAAAATTAATTATATAGTAATCAGGAAATTATGAGACGAATCTTTTAAGCCTAATTAAGATATGATTAGCCATAAGTGCTACAGTAACCAATATATGCTAATGACGGATTAATTAGACTCAAAAGATTCGTCTCGCGGTTTCCAGGCGGAATCTAAAATTTGTTTTTTCATTCGTGTCCGAAACCTCTTTCAATATCCGGTCAAAACGTTCGACGTGACCTATTTTATCAAAAAGTTTTGGCAACTAAACAAGCCCTTAATTTGTCGCCGTTGGTACGTGTGGTTGGTTGAAAATATCTTGGTCTTTCGAAAAATACTGCAAATAAGTCCATTTGAGTTTACAAAATATGAAAAATACCAATTAAGTTTGTTAAAATTAATATTATAGTCTTCAATTTATACATCATATTATTTTGACTCTACTACGGTAGGATCTCGATCGTGTGATAATATCCAGGCGAAAATAAGTTCATACCTAGTAAACTCACTCTAGTTTTGTAATTACCGTAGCTTTGGATAATGACATGGTATCCAAAACATAACTTTGGTTGAGATATTCTGTCATAATATATGCGCAAATAAATGAATAATTGTTTTTTTAAGGCTGGTCTATACGTATTATCCTAGTGTCTCCAAACTACATATTTTAAAAAGTATTAATTGTTAACGTTTTGAAAGTTTAACATAGAAATCTTGTTCAAAGCAACCTGAATTATATATGAAATTGAAGAGAGAGTATCCCAAGACTAAGTAGCTTGTGTGTAATGAATGGATTTGCAAAGTATAATCAAATTAAGCTGCATGCATGGGTGCCACATTAATTGAGGTCATTGGTTTTTCCCAAACGGCGTGCTGTGGTGTGCGCCTCTGTTTGCGATCGATATGGGGGCAAGGGCCACAGGTGATCACACTTATTTCGAGTCTTTGACAGGGAAATGAGATAATTGCTTGCTTGTCATGCACGGCAGGCTAACTGGAAATTAATACTACCTCTCCGTCCCGAAATATTTAACGCTGTTGACTTTTCAATCGACCATTCATTTTATTAAAAAAATTTACATAATTAGTAATTATTTGTATATCATTTTATTTATTGTTAAATATACTTTTATGCATATATATAACTTTACATATTTTATAAATCTTTTTAAAGAAGATAAATGATCAAATGTATATAAAATAAGTTAATAACGTTGAACATTCAGGGACGTAGGAGTAACTGCCATGCCTGCCTAAATTACATGCCCTTGTCATATACGGCTATGCTTTCTCTATTTTCGTACAGTGGTTGGCTCCGGATTTCAACCGCCGATTTGTCCCTCCACAACTGCTGCATGTACAAACTAGTAAGTAAATTTAATATAAAACATATTTCTGCTTACATCGTTTCGTTATTTAGAAAAAACGATTAAGCAACTTATTATAAATGAAAAATAATTTGTGGATAAAACTGTTATATGTATGTCTAGTGATTAAAAAGCCAATGTTGTAATATAAATTCTAATGAACGTACCCTAAAATCAACTTAAAATTAAGTTTTAAAATTTAATTAAACTTTGATTTATAACAAGTTGTATAAATGAAAGGATGGGAGCCTAGCCCTGAACAGCAGAAGGATGACATCCTCTAAACATGCTCATGTACAGTACTTCCTCTATTTCATAATATACTCTATTTCATAATATAAGATGTTTGACTTTTTTCTTATAATATTTAACCATTGTCTTATTCAAAAAATTATGGAAATATCATTTATTTTGTTTGTGACTTATTTTATTATAAAAAAACTTTAAGCATGACTTGTCATTTTTTTATGTTTGTACTAAATTTTTTAATAAAACGAATAGTCAAACGTTACAACCAAAAAATCACATATCTCACATTACGAAACGAAGCCAGTAGATTTTTTTTTATTACTCGGTTTGCTCGAGGCTGCCATGAAACTCGTTAGGCCATATCAGGGTGACACCCACATAGGGAAAGAGAAGGGCTGTGGCGGCGGAGGAAGGTGACGAGGAGAACCTGCGGAAAGAGGGGAGACCGGCATATATAGGCACAGCACTGGCAAAGAAAGGTGAGGACAAGTGAGGATGGAGGGAGGAGGCTGTTGAAGCGTGAGCCCCTGGAGCAGGTGATTGAGAGACCCATTTTTGTGTTTGGTCCATGGAGCGTAGGAGAAATCATAAGTTGGAATTCGGTATTTAGCGTTACAAAAGCGTGAAGAGAACACGAGGACAAAGTAGTTACACATGTTTAGATCACATCGATGCATAATACTGTACTCCTGTGTATCCATATGTTTTTAGCGGAATACAAGCCGAGGGAGTTTTAACGCAGAGAGTCGACGTGAACACCCCTTAAACTTAGTGCTTCTTTTATAGTGCCAAGGGTCATGAGTAGAACCTATGGAAGGAGTAGACCGATGAAGAAAGGGGCATAGTACCTACTAGGGAATGTACTGCTATAGGAGCCCATCCATTTCATTTTACGTCTTCCAGGTGAACCATTTAATGTGCATATCCCTTCCTTGCTAATAAGATGTGTAATGGGACAGATGGCGCCAAAGAACAGTGGAAGGCCTATGGGGTCCTGTCAGCCTCTATGCACCCCATACTCAAGGCAAAGACAGAGCTGATAGCCTTTTGACTATGCCTCTAGACTTCTGATATATGGCTCCTAACACTCGACGAAGACAAATAGCAGGTGGCCATCATCCTAGCCTAACATCGTCAATCAGTTAACCTTAGCATGTGTGGTGACGATTATGATGCGATTTAGGGGATCCGACAGGGAGTGCCGCCATTTTCCACGGCTACCAAATGAATGGCAGGAGCCCTCCTATCACATTTAATACTATGGCACGGAGAAATGGCACCTAACGCGCGCACTTGGCATTAAATATGGTCGGTGAGGCACGCCTGATGGATCTCTCTAAGTAGTCCTCCCTATTAGGACATGGTAGGTACGCCACGCTAGCGAGCTGTCATACTGCTCTAACACCCGGTTGCTCTCTCGGGGAGAAGGTCGGGGCAACCTGACCCCTCCTAAAGGGAGTGTGCCTAGGTTTTAAAGTGTTGTGAGTAACTAGCGAGGAAATCATAATTCCTATATCACATCAATAGAGGTGATGAGCAACATAGAGGGAACATGGGAATATTTTATATTTGTTTTTGATTTGTAGGGATTGACTTTTAAAATTCAACCCACCTTTAGGACCACTTTGTATTATAGGTAAAAAAATAAATTTAGACAGGTGACATTAGTCTCTACATGGGACACTAAATACATATTGTGTTTCAACAAATCGTCTATGACGTAAATAACCCCATTTTTTTTTAGAAATTAAGCGTCTTCAGCCTCTATATTCCAAATTAACTCTTTTATAGTGACTGTTATAACTCATGCTTCTCCTATCTGAGCTTCAAGAAATCAAGCACGAGTTTTCCATAAAAAATATACTACCTCTGTCCCTAAATGTTTGACGCCGTTGATTTTTTTAAAACATTTGACTATTCATCTTATTCAAAAAAATTTGTCAAATATATAAAGCTATATATACATAAAGTATAGTTAACAATAAATAAAATGATATAAAAATAATTAATAATTATGTAAATTTTTTCGAATAACACGAAAAGTCAAACGTGTATAAAAAAGTTAACGGCGTCAACCATTTAGGGAAGGAGGGAGTATGTGCGTACGGCATTGTACCTCAAAACTCTGCTATGTGATTCTTTCCTCACAAAAGAATGTTGTATGGGTTTTGTCCCCACAAAAGATTCGTCTCGCGGTTTCCAAACGAGCTGTGTGAAATTCGTTTTTTCGTTCGTGTCCGAAAACTCCTTCCGACATCCAACCAAACGTTCGATGTGACCGCATAAATTTTTGTTTTTGCAAACAAAACACACCCTAACTCTTTTTGAGTGACTGTTATAACTCATGCTCCTATCTGAGCTTCCAAAAAGCAAGCACGAGTTTTCCATTAAACATATATATATATATATATGCATGTATATGTATATGTGCATACGGCATTGTACCTCAAAACTCAAAAGGACTAGGAGTTGCTGCTATGTGATTCTTTCCTCACAAAAGAATGTTGTGTGGTTTTTGTCCCCACACCTATGCGCAGAAGAACAACCACACGACTCGTGTAGCTTTTAGCATGCATGCACGTTATGACAGTACATGAAGCATTGCAAGCAATTTTAGAGTTAGACCCTGTTTTGGATCCCAGACTTTTTAAAGTACCTATCATATCGAATCGAATGTTTGGACACTTATTAGAAGTATTAAATATAAATATTTTTCCTATCCTTGAGGAGGTATCATGAGGTACTAATATTTCCTATACAAAATTTGGTACCTTCTACTGCCTAAGGTATCAAATTTTATAAAGAAAACAGTGGTACCTCGCGGTACCTTCTTAAGGATGAAAAAATTGCTTATTAAATATAGACTATTAATAAAACACACCTCATAGTCTAGACTATTTCGTGAGATGAATCTATTGAGCATAATTAGTCCATGATTAGCGAATGTGATGCTACAGTAAACATTTACTAATCGTGGATTAATTGGGCTTAAAAAATTTGTCTAATAAAGTAGCCTTTATTTATACAATTAGTTTTGTTATCAGTATAGTATATATTTAGTACTCCTAATTAACGTCCAAACATCTGATGTGACGAGTGACTTAAAAAAAGTCCGGCATCCAAACTAGAAATGTGCGATTTTATATTACTGAAAATTCAGAAATTATCAGGTCCACCCCCTACAGAGAAAGGAAAAAAAAAAATCTTTGGATGGTAATGGCCAAACATAATGACCGATTTTAGCACGAAAATGAGTAGCAAATATGTCATTTAACCTTTTGGTTGAAGCTTCGAGAATGATTTCTTGTATAACCCACCGGCAGTCACCTCAAACCCAACACACACAAACGAGGTAAAGATGGCAAGATGCCTCATTCTTTTCACTCGTATTTATGCTTACGTGTTTATACTTATCAGCCCAAGTTTAAATTTTAAAACTTAAATTTTAAGTTAATTTAGTTTATTTTTCTGGTCATTTCTTTTAAATCGCTATAAACATATTATAAAAGTTTCGTTTCTTTTGTACTTGGCAAAACAACGAGGGTGGTATACGATAGTACATGCTAATAGCGCTGGAGCGTAAGCTAAGCTAAGCTAATGTAATGCAAGCCAAGCAGCCAACCAACCCTCCAGCATGGCTCGTCGTCTTCTACCTCCCGCCATGTCCATCCTATCGTCCATGGGGGGCCACCGCCGCACGTTCAATTCCGTGCAACATGTGGTTGCTTCTCTCTCCCGACCACCTTGCCGGTCAACACAAAATCCGTGCAAAATATTCTCGATCGACCGAGCTCGCTCGCTCGCTCGAAGATCAGGGGCCCCATGACTCTTGACCGCCATCTTCCTCTCTGACCTTCCAGCCCCCCTCCCCTCATCACACGGGTCTGTCAGCCATGGGAGGTCTCCGAGTCCTCCAAGCCAAGATCCCCTTTGTTCTGCCCACCAACTTGCCGTGGTTCGAGAGATTCTGAGGAAGTCGTTCGACCATGAATATGGAAAACATGTTTGTGGAGTTTATGTATGGTTTCTAATCCGCGATCGTTAAAATTGCAGTAGTGATTTAGATTGTTTATACTTCGGTATAAGCTATAGTTGCTAGAAGCTCAATTTCATTTTTTTTTTCTTTTCTTTCTCTTCACCACCAACAACTGCTGCTGCTGCACAGTGCATGCATGCAAACTTGCAACAACCAAGCTGCTGCCTCCCCCTTTCCTTGCTTTCTTGTAGTACCTTTCTTCATCCATCTTCTTTAATTCCTTGCCCAACATTCCAACCTTTTTACCTTTTTGCTTTGTGTGAGATGGAAGTGGGCCCACCAGTGTTACTTAAACCTTAATTAATTAATTGATCTCCCTTGCCATTAAGTGGCATTGTGAGCAATCATGCAGGCTGCCTATTGCATTGCATCCAGTTTGGCATCTCTGGTGATTAATCTAGTCAGACCGTGTTGGAAGGGAGATTGGGATTGAGAGAGAGAAAGGACTGTTCCAATTGGCTCTAATCGAAGTCCAAAGCAATAGAGAAATGGCAGAAGAAGATCCTCTTTATAGCTTCTCATTGGCAATTGGTTGAATATGCTTGAAAACCTAGGACACACATGAAGCTGAATTTGTTAGGTATTCATCCAAACTTGCACAGTTTTTGGGAGTGATCAAGCTCACCGAACTTGGGACGAACACTGGGTGTGTGTGTGTGGCACTGTGGCATTAAAAACAGCAGATTAAAATCAGACACTAGAGTACATTAGTTTAACAGACTAAACAGTTCTTGAGCTACACTGTAACTGAACACTCTCGAGCTAATTCCTGCATCTCCTTTTTTTTAATTTTTTTTTGGCATTTCGGTGATTTCGTTAAGCGAACTTACAAACAAAGCTTAACACTGCCCTGTGTTGCTACAAACTTGCAAAGGCTGCAACTTTCTTGCTTGGTTGCGTTGACTTGGTGCGGCGTGGTCGACGCCGGTGCTGGCCTAGCTTAGTCGGAGGCGCCCCTGCTCGTCGTCTCCTGCTCCCGGCAATGCTCGGCGGACGCGTCCGTCACGCAGCTCGACGACACCGGCGAGGCGGGGCGCCGCCCCCGCGCGTCGGCACGGGCGAAGAAGTCGATGAACCGGACGCCCGCGGTCACCGCGCCGCCGTCGCCGCCGTCGTCGTCGTCGAGGACGGCTTCATCGTCGCGCTCCATGGCGGCGGCGGGGGTGGTGGTTGACGCGGGCGATCCTTTCTTTCTGAACACGCGGCAGAGCACCCAGCCGTCGGCGGGGCGGGGCGGGTGGTCGCCGGCGGCGGCGGCGGCGGCGTCCTTGGCGGCGCGACGGCACGGGGCGAGCCCGGCGCCGGCGAGGCGATACTCGTGCATGACCCAGTCGGTCTTCTTGCCGCTGGGTGGCTTCCCGCGGTAGAACACGAGGGAGCGCTTCATGCCGACGACGACGGACTGGCCCCGCGGCCCCGGCCCCGGCACGGGCACGGCGACCGGCTTCTCCTTCCCCGTCGCCTTCCAGTACCCGGCGCCGGTGGCCCGGTTGGCGCGCCGCCCCTTCACGTACTTGGCCTCCTTGCACGTGAAGAAGTACCTCTCCTGCTCGCTCCACCCTGCCAACCCAGCAACCGCACCCATGAGCGCCACGCTCCCAAAGCAAGCTACGGCGAAGTCTGCACCGGCGGCGGTCGGGCGTCGTGGGGCTCACGGTCCATGACTCACCTGGAGGCAGGAGGTCGGAGGGGTCATGCGCCAGGAGGCGCACGTCGGGGATGTCGATGGCGGGCGGGAGCGGCGTGTCGAGCGCGCGGCGGCGGAGGTAGTGCACCACCAGCTCCTCGTCGGTCGGGCGGAACCTGAACCCCGGCGGCAACGCCCTCCTCGCCGCGCACTCCTTCGCCTCCATCAAACCCAATCCAATCCAATCCAAAAACACCTCGACCTCCAAACCCCAAGAACTCAAAACCCACAGCCGTTTCTTGGCGCCCACGTGCGCGCGGCGCGTCTCCCTCCCTCACTCTCGCTTCCAACTTCCAAGGCGTGTTGTTCAGCGGCCGGGGCGCGCGCGGGGAGGCGGAGGGGAGGGGGGGAGAGGCGGAGGAGGGAGAGAGATGGATTTATAGAGAGAGAGAGGGGGAAGTGTTCGACGGGGGGAGGGGAGCAGCAGAGCAGCGGTGGCGTGAGGAAGACTCAAGCTGGGGCTGAGCCGATGACACACTACACTCTGCTTCCTCTGTCTCTGTCGCGTTGCTCTGCGGCGCAAGGCAGCGACCACGGATCGATTGGTTTTCTCCCTTCTCTTCTTGTCTTGTCTTTTCCCTTTGTTTTTAAAGGATTTGTGGGGGTGATTTTCTTTTTCTTTTTGGAATATCTAGGTGTAGGAGGAGAGGAGTATGTCCAAGTTGTGTTTCCATGGATCACCTCTTCGACATAAGCACAAGTTATGGACAATGGGAGAAGCGTGTGTGGGAAAGGTTGGGATGGGTTTTATTTTAGTTTTTTGTGCATTAGCGAAGCTCGTCGTTGGGTTACCTTTATTAAATGGTATAATCGTGTTAAGAAATTATAGAATTTTATCGGGATCGGCTAACCTCGATATAAGGGTGGAACTATACCCCTTAACCGTAGATATCATGGCTAGAGCGTTTTGTTGTCCAGTGAAAATGCAAGGGCTAAAATTTAGCGGACCATGATTTGATCTTAGTTTTGAGATGGGTATGTGCATTGTTCTTCGAGGTTTGGTCATTTGAGATCATAGGTAGTAGGAGTCAATGTCGCGTTGTTACGGAGAAATGGTGATTTGTCTATTTGTGTATATATTATTAGGATTAGTTTGAAATGCAGCAACATGAACTTTCTCTTAT